>NC_051403.1:6230191-6240191 GCF_015228065.2 Penaeus monodon | reverse complement strand
ATTTTCCATCATATATCTAGACCCTTCTGTTTGTTCTTTTCTTTTCTTCTTTTCTGTGGTCCCCTTTCTCCTGTCCTTCTATCGACACACACGAAGGCACTTCCTTACCGATAGATTCGCGCAAATCAAAGCGAAGCGGAATAATTCCCCAGGTCACAATGCGGATTGAATTAGTGACCCCATTTATAACAAGGGATTGAATTATCATTTCGGAGATTCGGCGGTGGTTCGATTTGTGGTCTGAGACTTAAATTCGTGGTCAGGGGCTTCAATCCCTCGCGTGGTCCTCTGCGTTGCATAGGGACCGAATACCTATATAGAGCAAAGATTGTCTCGAGTCTTGCCAAGCATGGTCATCCAATATACATTCGAACAGCTTTAAAGTGATTCTGTTTGAGTGTGAGTGCGTCGTATAGTAAGGTGCGTAGGGAAATATCTATATAATCAAGTTGTAGCTCGATAGCGCTTGATTATTATAGCAAAGATAATGAACGGGTTAGAGGTTACGATTTAGTAGTTTGAGGTTCAAATTTTCAAGTTATCGGTACATTGCTAGAAAGGGTATCCCTTTCCCACAATGAACTAGTGTAACAGAAAAAAAGCATTTACATACATGCACACAAATTAGATATTCAAATTATTGGGATCAGGTTAAATGTATATCTACACATAAATATGTGTTTTTGTGAGTGTATGTGTGTGTCTATATATGTGTGTGGATATGTATAATATATATATATATATATATATATATATATATATATATATATATATTATATATATATATATAATTTTAATATTATATATATATATATATATATATATATATATATTGTATTTTATGTATGGCTGCCGCGATAGTCTATGGTTAGACACGGTTCTCCGACCCTCGTGGTCCCGAGTTCAATTCCCAGTCGCGGCGGCCGTAAAAATGCCTGCGCTCCGACTGCTGGCTTTAGACATATCCCCTTGAAAAGTCAAAGGCAGGTGCCCGTGGGGGAAATCGCCGCCGTGGCACAATGTTAGTGCCCCCCAAACCCCGGGGTTTTGATTAGGAAGGGCATCAAATCACTCCCAAAATACCTCTCAAGGGGGAATTTGAGAGGGGCCCTTTTGTCTTGCAGCAGAATGAATGCCGGTTTTAAAAAAAAAAAACACAAAATATATTATATATAATAGATATTTTTATATAAAATTTTATATATAAAATTTTAAAAATTTTAATACATATACATGGTGTGTGTGTGCGGGGGTTGGGTGCGTGGGGCGTGGCGGGGGCCCGTTTGCGGTGTGTGAGTGTGCTTTGTGTTTTGTGTGTTTTGGTGTGTGTATGTATGATGTGTGTGTTGTTTTGATGTGTATTTGTGGGTGTATGTCCCGTGGGGTGTGTGTGAGTAAATACATATATCGTTATAAGATAACATATAAATATACAGAAATAATTTACATGTAATGAGATTTTGTATAAAGTATATAAAAAAATTTTACGTTTTAGACCCCACCCCCATAAAAAAAAAATACACAAGGTTTAACATCAACAACACACACATACACACACAAACACCACCCCACACACACACACCACACACACACAAACACACCCACAAAAACAAAACACCCCAAAATTATATATATATATTTATTTAATATTTATATATATATAATATATAGATATATATATTATATATATACATAATATTTTATTATATTTTATATATATATACATATATATATTTTATATATTTTTATATATATATATTAAAATATATATATATATATAAAAAATTTTAAAAAATTCGGTGTGTGTGGGTGGGGTGTGTGTTTGTGTGTGGTATTTTTATAAAATTTAATATAATTTATTGATAAAAGGTATTATATTAAAAATATTATTATATAAATTTTATTTAAATAAATAATAATAATAAACATATTTATATATAAATATACATATATATTATACATTTTTATTTTAATAGGGAAAATAAAATTATTTAAATTTAGAAATTTATATTTTTTTAATGTGGGGGTGGGTGGGGGGGTGTGTGGGGGGGTTTGTGTGGGGGGGTTGTGTGTGTGTGGGTGGGGTGTGTGTGTGGGTGTGTTGTTTGTGTGGTGTGGTGTGTGTGGGTGTGTGTGTGTGTGTGTGGTGGTGTGGGTTTTGGGGGGGTTGTGTGTGTTGTGTGTTTTGTGGGGTGTGTGTGGGGGGTGTGTGTGGGGGGGCATGTGGGGGTATAATAATATATAATATATATATATATATTATATATAGATATTTATATAGATAAATATAATTATAATATATATGGGGTGTGGGTTTTTGTGGGGGTGTGTGTGTGTGTGGGTGTGTGTGTGTGTGTGTGTGGGTGTGTGTGTGTGTGTTTTTGGTGTGTGTGTGTGTGTGTGTGTGTGGTGGTGTGTGTATATATAATATATTTTTAATATATATATATAAATTTCCCCAAACACACCCCATACACAAAACACACACATACACCCAAAACCACACACACACACACACACCCACACACACACACAAAACCGCACACCCACGCACGCACACACCCCCCACCACCCCATAAAATATATATATATATGATAATATTTTAAAAATATAATTATATATATATCTATTTATATATAAATAATTTGTGTGTGTCTTTTATATTTTATGTAATGTATATGCACACCCCCAAACCCCACACACACACACACACCCCACACACAACACACACACACACCCACACACACACACCACACCACACATTAAAATTTTATATAATTTTAAAATATAAAATATATTTTAAAATCTATTTTAATATATATATTGGGTGTGGGTGTGTGTTGGGGGGTTTTGTGTGGGGTGTGTGTGTTGTGTGCGTGTGTGGGTGGGTGTGTATTTTATATATATATTATATAATATAATATATATTATAATATATTATTAATATTTGGGGTGTGTGTGTGTGTGTGGGGGTGTGTGTGTTTTGTGTGTGTTGTGTGTGTGTGTGGTGTTTTTGGGGTGGTGTGGGGCCATATACATATACAATACAATACAGACACCCACCCCCAAAACACACACCACACACACACAACCCCCCCCACACACACAAACATATTTTCTTTTTATATATAAAATATATAAAATAATATATATAGATATATAAATTTTATTTTAACAAAATTTTATATATTTTATAAAATATAAAATTTTATATAAAATATATAAAATATAATATATGTTAAAATATAATAAATATATATATATAAAAAATTTAAATAATATAAAGGATATTATACACACACACACACACACACACACACAAAACACACACACACACATATATATATATATATATATAAAATATATAAAATAATATATTAATATATATAATATATATTTTATATTTATTATATATAATATTTATATAATTATTTTTTAAATTATATGTATTTTGTATTTTATATAGGGGTTTATATTTCTAAAGTGGGCAATAGTTTTTTTGTTGGGCCCTTTTTTTATCAGCCTTTAGCCGCACAGACACTAGATGCATGGTTATAGCATTATATAAATTTTATTACATTTTAATTTTATGCTATAACATTATTAAAGGTAAGTACTATCTTAGTTAAAAAGGGGAAAAAATTTTCCCGTTCTTTTCTACTCCCCTGCCACGCCGGCGTACAGGCGGGCGTGGAAAAGGGATTGCTTTCATTTTTTTACGCAGTCATGCCCAAAGCTACATTTCCCAAAATTTTGGGTACAAAAATCCGTTATATCTACAAGACAGTAGATGATATGAAATAGATACATAGTTTTCCGTAATACAGGTTAAAAGAGGACTGCCTGGTTTTCCTGAAAATATGTGGCAAAGAAAGTTTTAAGTAATGCAATCCTTGCCAGGGGGGGGTTACCTTATCTTCCCGAAAGGGGGTCATCAATTCCCACTTGGGTTTTTTTCCCCCCCCCAAAAATGGAGGGGGCAATTTGCAGCTAAATATTTCTATATTAAATTTTTTAATATTTTCGACCCTTCCTTTAGTTTATCTTTCATCCCCTTTTGGAAGTGAATTTAAATGAGTTCCCGGGGGCCCCCTGCCCAGCAGCCCCCTTAGCCTGTTCTTTAGTATTTGGGAAATTTGTGGTATTTTGGGGAGCTTCACTTGTCAAACCCATTAATTTTTTTCCATGTGTCAAACTATAGAAGTTTGACTACTGAAGCTTTGCAAGAATCGTTCCCAGTGTTTATTATGTTTATATTACTCTGAATTCCTTGTTGGTTTTAAGAAACTGCAGAATATTATCTGACGTCATATTATCTTTACAACATTTAGCAATCTCCTGGATCCGTTTATGTTCCTTGGCCAGAATTGGGTCATTGATCCACCTCGGGACTCTTTTTCTTCGAGAGTTTTCGTGAACAGACTCATGTGTCATAGTAGTCAGTGACAGCTTATTAGGGCCTGAGAGAAATTTTCAGCAGTTGTTATTTCGCAGGTGTTATGCCATAGAACCGTGCTTTGAAGAGATGCTCCAGGCCCGGTGATATAATCATTCTGAGCTTAGGTGATTTAGGGACTGAGTCGCTGTCTACTGTATAGTCTGTTCGAATTTCAAAGTGGTCACTAACTCTCGTATTAGTGAAGTACAAACATTACCATGATTCTCCTCGATTCTCCTCGTTCTTTCTTTTAGCACTAATGGTAACAATAGTATCTCGACAATGACGTCAATTTAATTGTTTTTCATGTTCTCAGCGTCGTTATTTCATCAATCAAGTTATTGTTTTGTTGTTTCAAATCTGGCGGGAGCGTGGTCTTTAATTCAGAGAGTATGGCAGCTTTGACACCCGCGACACCCTTTGTGAGGATCAGCATCATCTTGTTCACCTCCTCCAGTTACGCAACTGTGTCGCGTAGTTCGGTGGCCCACTCGCCGGCAGCCGCGGGAAATATCACACAGGACACGGTCGGGCGCTTCCCCGGCACGTTGCCCACTCGTTAGGTTGGGAGAGAAGCGCTGGTCATTTGCGGTCGGTGCTAGTACCACCGGGGATGGAGGGGGAGGGGCCAGGGCAGACAAGGTCGTGCATTCCCAGTGCCAGGCAGTCACACCTGTCATATCCCACCTGAAGCATGATGGGATAAAAGCTGATGCATCTGCGGTACTCTTTTGTCCTTCAGTATCATCACCGCATGCTGCACAGCGTGTCTTGCCCTTGCAGTACTTAGCTACATGGTCATCTCCCATGCAGACATAAGAAATCACAGAGGATGCTTTCCACGGCCGCACGTGTTTGGCAGGCATGTATTTTCCAAAGAAGTGGTATCTACTGGGAGGTGGTTGATCTCCTTTCCATATTAAGTGGATGCGGTTTAGTGGTTTTTTATCCTTGTGCACTCTAATGACCTTGTGAACTCCGTCGAGTGCATACGCATTTTCAAGATCGAGTCCTTGTTGTAGTGTATGACAAGGTATTTGTTATATTTTTCTTGATTCTTTAGTTCATCACATAGTTTGAAGGTAATACCTCCAATTGATTTTCCAATAAAGTTGTCAGTATAGTTCTGCTGGGAGCGAGTGATATGCACATACCGCCCTCGCACAAAGTCGACCTTGTGCGAGGGCGGTACCCCCCAGGGCAGGAGGGTTGTTGCCGAGGTCCTGTAGCCATTTCATTTTTCGCGATTTCGTCGTGCCTTTAGGGAAGTTGAGGCGGGCATAATTGTTCTTTGGTGCCAACGACATTGTCGGGCTTTCTTTTCTTCTTAGCTTTCGACTTCATTAATGTGAATCCGTCACTTCCTCCGTCAGCGTCGCCCACCTGGGCGTCGTAATCACCATCATTTCTTCCTTTAGCACATGCTCGTTGTAAGGCAATGGAATCAGCGGGACTATCCACTGAAGTACGGACTGAAACGCACTCTTCAGCCGCGGGAGGGGTGGGACAGTTATCCACCGAGTCCTCCCCCTCAATGTTTACATTACGGTTTCTCCCCATCGTGGGGGTGACCGCAGCGCCTGGCCCGCCTGCCTCGTGACAGGTGAAATATAGCGCTCAGGATAACGTGGCACTCACTCTAACTGTTACCACAACAGTACTTGGCACTCGGCAGAGGAATTATTTCAAATTCCCTTACAAGCACAATTATCAAAACATCACTACTCCCATGACACTGACTTAAGAGTTATATGAGCACTAAAAAATCTTGAACTCCGTGTACAACTTCCTCGTATATGACACCAGAAAATCGTATAAAAGGTAGTTTAGTTTAGTCCTATATTTACCACCCTGGCTAACTGCACAGGCGTGGGCAAGCTGTGGTACATTTGATGCATGGTTATAACATATAATAGTATTACATTTCAATTTTAGGCTATAACATTATTATGATAAGTACAGAAAGGAACAATTACAGTCGTTTATCTACTCATCTGCCACGCCGGCGTACAGCTTGGGCGTGGAAAGGCATTGCTACATTTGATATGCAGTCATGTGATGCTACATTCCAAATTTAGGATATAATATAAGTATATCTTCTAAGACATCAGATGATATGAAATAGTTACATAGTTCTCTGTACCTCATGCTAGGTGGTCTGAAGGGCTGTAACACATGGCACTCTGAGATATAATGTACAAGCGTTCGCTTATATTCTTCATTACACAGTTTACACTTAGTTTCTTCGACATTACAACTGTACTGAGCTGCCAATACAATCTATATCCAAGCCTGATTCTTGCGGTCACAATATCACACTGTCTTGTTCTTGTTTTATATAAACCATAGGTGAATGAATCTTGCCTAAACCCTGTCATAATGCTTTATGCTACAGCTTTCAGGGCGTTGAGAATTAATTAACTCAGTCAAGTCCTCTTTAAAGGAAGCTTTAATATTGTATAAAATCCTGGAAATAGGTACCCCAAGATCTATATCCACACTTTGCTTGTCACATGCTGACTTTGCCAGGCGATCAGCATGATCATGCCTGGGGATTCCAACATGCGATGGAATCCACACAAAACGTATATCATGGCCTCGTTCTTTTGCACGATACACGTTTATCCTGATGTCATTTGCGATATTAACTGCACCTTTGTCTAGAGTGTTCAGAGCCTGGAGAGCACTCTGTGAATCACAGAATATTACCCCCGAGCCTTGATTCAATAGAAATTCGGTGGCCATGAGTATTCCTGCCAACTCAGTTTGCGTAGTGCTAGTCCAGTCATGAACCCTCCTACAATCCTGGTGCTTCAAGATATTGTTTTTATATACAACAAAAGCACATCCTGCTCTGCTCCTAGACTGCAAGGACCCGTCAGTGTAGCATTCATATGCATTGACCAGAGTTTCAAGATGCTTATTTATAATTGCAAGTGCATACTGCTTAAGTATAGCAGGGGGGATACTGTCTTTTTTGGGTCAGTCGTATAATATATCCTTCGGTCCGACATTTCCACGGGGGTACAGAACGTCCATGTAGGGTCTTAGTTATGGGTATGTTCAGCTGAGCTAATTGTTTACATGTTACTTGTATCCATGGATTTGAGTAAGAATCGTGTGTTGTCATGCAAAGGTAGCTCCTCTGTTCTGTGTTTTTAGTTGTCTTGGAACTCTGTACAATGGAGGGGTTCTCTAATTGATTTGACAGCAAATGTGGTATTTATATATGATATTCTTTCGTAAAACAGAGGGTAAGTTTAGTTCGGTTTCATATTCACAATTCTTGTTTGTTCTAGGGGCACCAAGAATGATCCTCATGGCTTCATTTTGTATATGTTCTAAACTAGTCAACTCTGATTCCTTGTACAACACTAGGTGCAATGCATGATAATCTATGACTGACCGTATGTATGACAAGTAAAAGAGTCTTGCAATATTGACATTGATACCATGGTCTTTGCCAACAAGTGTCCTAAGTGGCTTCAGCCGCTCCCACAGCCTTTTCTTCAGGTTTCTGATGAACTCTGCATCATTGACAATCACCCCAAGGTATTTGTATTGATGGCAGAGATCTAGCTCAATGTCATTTATATGAAACCTGGTTAAGAGCCTTGTTTTTTCAGTCGAGATTATCAAGCACACTCATAGCCTTGCTGAGAGTATATCTAGAATCTCTTGCATTCTTTCCTCGGATGAGGATTTAATGCAAATATCATCGGCATAGCAAATAATGGAGTCGTTTCCCTCAAGTGGTATATCGCCTAATAATCTATGCATTAAGATGTTAAATAGCATGGGGCTCAGTACACCTCCCTGAGGTGTGCCGAGTTCAAATACTTTTGTATTGAGTACTCTTAATGCCCTGTAGAGTACCTGAGCCGACCGATTCGATAGATACATGTGAATCCATGTCAACAGTTTTCCTGAATACAAAAGTAGCTAGTTGCTCAAGAATTATTTCTCTGTTTGCAATATCAAAGGCAGATTTAAGATCAAGAAATATGGTTTGCATGCCTGGGTTTGTGTTTGTTAAGTATTCTGCAAAACAGTGCTGACTGCTACGCCCTGGGAGAAATCCATACAGTCCTGGGGATAACTTAGCATTTATGCGATACATAAGCCTGTTCAGTATTATCCTCTCAAGTACTTTGCACAGACAGGAGGTCAAGGAAATGGGCCTGTATTTGTCAGTATTAGGTTTAGGTATGGGAATGATTAAGCTTTTAGTCCAGAGCTTGGGATGATTCCTTGTGATAGGCTGAGTCTATACAGGTGCAAAAGTGGTTGCCTGGTACCTGAGCAATGTGACGAAGGACGCTGTAAGTAATGCCATCTTCGCCAGGGGCGGTTGCCTTACTTTCAGAAGGGCGTTACTTAGTTCCCACTCGGTTATTTCGGCAAAGTCGGAGGGGTCAATAGCAGCACAGGCTACTGCTATATTAAAGTTCCGATCTATTTTCGACTTGTCTAGTTGATCTTTTATCCCTTGTGGGAGTGAGCTTAGCTGAGAATTCCCGGCCCACTGCTCTAGCAGCATATTAGCCTGCTCTTGTGGACTGTGGAACTGCGGTGTTGTGAGAGTTACCTGTCAGCCTATTAATTTTTCTCCACATGTCAGCCACAGAGGTTTGACTATTGATACCTTGCAGAAATTGTTCCCAGTGTTTACTACGAATCTGAGTTTTTAATTCCCTGAATTCCTTGTTGGCTTTAAGAAACTGCAGAAGATTATCTGTCGTCTTACTATCTTTATAACAATTAGCAAGCTCCTGGACCCGTTTATGTTCCTTGGCCAGAATAGGGTCATTGATCCACCCCGGTGCATGGAGGCCTGGGCCTCTTTTTTCGAGAGTTTTCGTGAACAGACCCATGTGTTATAGTAGTCAGTGACAACTTTGATTAAATCCTGAGAAAAATTTTCAACAGTTGTTATTTCATAGGTGTTATACCAGTCATAGACCCGTGCCTTGAAGTGATGCTCCAGGCCCGGTGGGATAATTATTCTGAGCCTAGGTGATTTAGGGGCTGAGTCGCTGTCTACAGTATAGTCTGTTCGGATTTCAAAGTGGTCACTAACTCTAACACTAACTAATTTATGGGGCAGTGTTACCTTCACATATGTCAACAATCCAGTCATGGCTGTATTCACATATGAATAATACCCCTTAAGTGCAGGTGCTATTTTCATCTTAGCAGCGCAGCAAAAGGTTCTTGCACGCATATAACATCAATATTATATTTGTGGATGTAAAATTCTAGATCTTTAGCCTAGCTTAATGCTACGCATATTCATGATATAAATTTGATTGTGCGTTTATCCATATGTGAATATTGTTTTTAGTAGGCAACCTGTACTTCATGCTATTATATCCTCTAATATTACGATTATAGATTCACATAAGAACATATAACTTTATGATTATAATTTCATTACAGATGGTAGTCGTGGACTGAAATTATTTTACCATTTTAAACATTTGTCTTAGCTTTGTTCCACTTCTCAGCACAGTCCTTCCGTTTTTGTGTCAGATGCACCTGAGGCTGGTTGCGTCACTGGA
>NC_051403.1:6215191-6220191 GCF_015228065.2 Penaeus monodon | reverse complement strand
CAAGGTATCAATAGTCAAACCCCTGTGGCTGACTGTGGAGAAAAAATTAATAGGCTGACAGGGAACTCTCACAACACCGCAGTTCCACAGTCCACAAGAGGGAGGCTAATATGCTGCTAGAGCAGTGGGCCGGGAATTCTCAGCTAAGCTCACTCCCACAAGGGATAAAAGATCAACTAGACAAGTCGAAAAAATAGATCGGGAAATTTAATATAGCAGTAGCCTGTGCTGCTATTGACCCCTCCGACTTTGCCCAAATAACCGAGTGGGAACTAAGTAACGCCTTCTGAAAGTAAGGCAACCGCCCCTGCGAAAATGGCCCTTACTTACAGCGTCCCTTTGTCACATTGCTCAGGTACCAGGGAACCCACTTTTGCACCTGTATAGACTCAGCCTATCACAAGGAAACATCCCAAGCTCCTGGACTAAAAGCTTTAAACATTCCCATACCTAACCTAAAACTGACAAATACAGGCCCATTTCCCTTTACCTCCTGTCTTGCAAAGTACTTAGAGGAAATACTGAACAGGCTTATGTATCGCATAAATGCTAAGTTATCCCCCAGACTGTATGGATTTCTCCCAGGCGTAGCAGTCAGCACTGTTTTGCAGAATACTTAACAAACACAAACCCAGGCATGCAAACCATATTTCTTGATCTTAAATCTGCCTTTGATATTGCAAACAGAGAAATAATTCTTGAGCAACTAGCTACTTTTGGTATTCAGGGAAAAATGTTGACATGGATTCACATGTATCTATCGAATCGGTCGGCCTCAGGTACTCTACAGGGGCATTAAGAGTACTCATACAAAAGTATTTGAACTCGGCACACCTCAGGGAGGTGTAATGAGCCCCCTGCTATTTAACATCTTAATGCATAGATTATTAGCGATATACCACTTGAGGGAAAGACTCCATTATTTGCTATGCCGATGATATTTGCATTAAATCCTCATCCGAGGAAAGAATGCAAGAGATTCTAGATATACTCTCAGCAAGGCTATTGAGTGTGGCTTGATAATCTCGACTGAAAAAAACAAGGCTCTTAACCCAGGTTTCATATAAATGACATTGAGCTAGATCTCTGCCATCAATACAAATACCTTGGGGTGATTGTCAATGATGCAGAGTTCATCAGAAACCTGAAGAAAGGCTGTGGGGCGGCTGAAGCCACTTAGGACACTTGTTGGCAAAGACCCTGGTATCAATGTCAATATTGCAAGACTCTTTTACTTGTCATACATACGGTCAGTCATAGATTATCATGCATTGCACCTAGTGTTGTACAAGGAATCAGAGTTGACTAGTTTAGAACTATACAAATGAAGCCATGAGGATCATTCTTGGTGCCCCTAGAACAACAAGAATTGTGAATATGAGAACCGAACTAAACTTACCCTCTGTTTACGAAAGAAATCATATATAAATACCACATTTGCTGTCAAATCAATTGAGAACCCTCCATTGTACAGAGTTTTCCAAGACAACTAAAACACAGAACAGAGGAGCTACCTTTGCATGACACACCGATTCTTACTCAATCCATGGATACAAGTAACATGTAAACAATTAGCTCAGCGAACATACCCATAACTAAAAACCCTACATGGACGTTCTGTACCCCGTGGAAATGTCGGACCTAAGTATATATTATACGACTGACCCCAAAAAAGACAGTATCCCCCTGCTATACTTAAACAGTATGCACTTGCAATTATAAATGAGCATCTTGAAACTCTATCCAATGCATATGAATGCTACACTGACGGTCCTTGCGTCTGGGAGTAGAGCAGGATGTGCTTTGGGTTGTATATAAAAACAATATCTTGAAGCACCAGGATTGTAGGAGGGTTCATGACTGGACTGGCACTACGCAAACTGAGTTGGCAGGAATACTCATGGCCACCGAATTTCTATTGAATCAAGGCTCGGGGGTAATATTCTGTGATTCACAGAGTGCTCTCCAGGCTCTGAACACTCTAGACAAAGGTGCAGTAATATCGGGAAATGACATCAGGATAAACGTGTATCGTGCAAAAAACGAGGCCATGATATACGTTTTGTGTGGATTCCATCGCATGTTGGAATCCCCAGGCATGATCATGCTGATCGCCTGGCAAAGTCAGCATGTGACAAGCAAAGTGTGGATATAGATCTTGGGTACCTATTTCCAGGATTTTATACAATATTAAAGCTTCCTTTAAAGAGGACTTGACTGGTTAATAATTCTCACGCCCTGAAAGCTGTAGCATAAAGCATTATGACCGGGTTTTGGCAAGATTCATTCACCTATGGTTTATATAAAACAAGAACAAGACAGTGTGATATTGTGACCGCAAGAATCAGGCTTTGGGTATAGATTGTATTGGCAGCTCATACAGTTTTTAATGTCGAATAAACTAAGTGTAAAATGTGTAATGAAGAATATAATCGAACGCTTGTACATTATATCTCAGAGTGCCATGTGTTACAGCCCTTCAGACCCCTAGCATGAGGTACAGAGAACTATGTAACTATTTCATATCATCTGATGTCTTAGAAGATATACTTATATTTTTATCCTAAATTTGGAATGTAGCATCACATGACTGCATATCAATGTAGCAATGCCTTTCCACGCCCAAGCTGTACGCCGGCGTGGCAGATGAGTAGATAAACGACTGGGAATTGTTCCTTTCTGTACTTATCATAATAATGTTATAGCCTAAAATTGAAATGTAATACTATTATATGTTATAACCATGCATCAAATGTACCACAGCTTGCCACGCCTGTTTCAGTTAGCCAGGGGGGTAAATTAAAGGACTAAACTAAACTACCTTTTATACGATTTTCTGGTGTCAATACGAGAAGTTGTACACGGAGTTCAAAATTTTTTAGTGCTCATAAAAACTCTTAAGTCAGTGTCATGGAGTAGTGATGTTTTTTATAATTGTTTCTTGTACGGAATTTGAAATAATTCCCCTGCCGAGTGCCAAATACTGTTGTGGTAACATTAGAGTGAGTTTCCACGTTATCCTGAGCGCTATATTTCACCTGTCACGAGGCAGGCGGCCGGCGCTGTGGTCACCCCCACAATGGGGAGAACCGTAATGTAAACATTGAGGGGAGGACTCGGTGGATAACTGTCCCACCCCTCCCGCGCTGAAGAGTGCGTTTCAGTCCGTACTTCAGTGGATAGTCCCGCTGATTCCATTGCCTTACAACGAGCATGTGCTAAAGGAAGAAATGATGGTGATTACGACGCCCAGGTGGCGACGCTGACGGAGGAAGTGACGGATTCACATTAATGAAGTCGAAGCTAAGAAGAAAGAAAGCCCGACAATGTCGTTGGCACCAAAGAACAATTATGCCGCCTCAACTTCCCTAAAGGCACGACGAAATCGCGAAAATGAAATGGCATACAGGACCTCGGCAACAACCCTCCTGCCCTGGGGGGTACCGTCCCCTCGCACAAGGTCGACTTTGGTGCGAGGGCGGTATGTGCATATCACTCGCTCCAGCAGAACTATACTGACAACTTTATTGGAAAATCAATTGGAGGTATTACCTTCAAACTATGTGATGAACTAAAGAATCAAGAAAAATATAACAATACCTTGTCATACACTACAACAAGGACTCGATCTTGAAAATGCGTATGCACTCGACGGAGTTCACAAGGTCATTAGAGTGCACAAGGATAAAAACCACTAACCGCATCCACTTAATATGGAAAGGAGATCAACCACCTCCCAGTAGATACCACTTCTTTGGAAAATACATGCCTGCCAAACACGTGCGGCGTGGAAAGCATCCTCTGTGATTTCTTATGTCTGCATGGGAGATGACCATGTAGCTAAGTACTGCAAGGGCAAGACACGCTGTGCAGCATGCGGTGAAGATACTGAAGGACAAAAGAGTACCGCAGATGCATCAGCTTTTATCCCATCATGCTTCAGGTGGGATATGACAGGTGTGACTGCCTGGCACTGGGAATGCACGACCTTGTCTGCCCTGGCCCCTCCCCCTCCATCCCCGGTGGTACTAGCACCGACCGCAAATGACCAGCGCTTCTCTCCCAACCTAACGAGTGGCCAACGTGCCGGGGAAGCGCCCGACCGTGTCCTGTGTGATATTTCCCGCGGCTGCCGGCGAGTGGGCCACCGAACTACGCGACACAGTTGAGTAACTGGAGGAGGTGAACAAGATGATGCTGATCCTCACAAAGGGTGTCGCGGGTGTCAAAGCTGCCATACTCTCTGAATTAAAGACCACGCTCCCGCCAGATTTGAAACAACAAAACAATAACTTGATTGATGAAATAACGACGCTGAGACAGAACATGAAAAAAATTAAATTGACGTCATTGTCGAGATACTATTGTTACCATTAGTGCTAAAAGAAAGAACGAGGAGAATCGAGGAGAATCATGGTAATGTTTGTACTTCACTATACGAGAGTTAGTGACCACTCTGAAATTCGAACAGACTATACAGTAGACAGCGACTCAGTCCCTAAATCACCTAAGCTCAGAATGATTATATCACCGGGCCTGGAGCATCTCTTCAAAGCACGGTTCTATGGCATAACACCTGCGAAATAACAACTGCTGAAAATTTCTCTCAGGCCCTAATAAGCTGTCACTGACTACTATGACACATGAGTCTGTTCACGAAAACTCTCGAAGAAAAAGAGTCCCGAGGTGGATCAATGACCCAATTCTGGCCAAGGAACATAAACGGATCCAGGAGATTGCTAAATGTTGTAAAGATAATATGAGTCAGATAATATTCTGCAGTTTCTTAAACCAACAAGGAATTCAGAGTAATATAAACATAATAAACATGGGAACGATTCTTGCAAAGCTTCAGTAGTCAAACTTCTATACTGACACATGGAGAAAATTATAGGTTGCAAGTGAGTCACACAATACCACAATTCACAGTACTCAGAACAGGCTAATGTCTGCTAGGCATGCCGGATTCTCACTTGAATCACTTCATAAGGACTCAAACG
>NC_051403.1:6203007-6208007 GCF_015228065.2 Penaeus monodon | reverse complement strand
TGCAGACATAAGAAATCACAGAGGATGTTTCCACGGCCGCACGTGTTTGGCAGGCATGTATTTTCCAAAGAAGTGGTATCTATGGGAGGTGGTTGATCTCCTTTCCATATTAAGTGGATGCGGTTTAGTGGTTTTTTATCCTTGTGCACTCTAATGACCTTGTGAACTCCGTCGAGTCCCATACGCATTTTCAGATCGAGTCCTTTTTGTAGTGTATGACAAGGTATTTGTTATATTTTTTTTGATTCTTAGTTCATCACATAGTTTAAAGGGTAATACCCCCAATTGTTTTTCCATAAAGTTGTAAATATAGTTCTGCTGGGAGCGAGTGATATGCACATACCGCCCTCGCACAAAGTCGACCTTATGCGAGGGCGGTACCCCCAGGGCAGGAGGGTTGTTGCCGAGGTCCTGTAAGCCATTTCATTTTTCGCGATTTCGTCGTGCCTTTGGGGAAGTTGAGGGGGGGCAAAATTGTTCTTTGGTGCCAACGACATTGTGGGGCTTTCTTTTCTTTTTAAAGCTTTCGACTTCTTTATGTGAATCCGTCACTTCCTCCGTCAGCGTGGGCCCACTGGGCGTCGGAATCACCATCATTTCTTCTTTCAGCACATGCTCGTTGTAAGGCAATGGAATCAGCGGGACTATCCACTGAAGTACGGACTGAAACGCACTCTTCAGCCGCGGGAGGGGTGGGACAGTTATCCACCGAGTCCTCCCCCTTAATGTTTACATTACGGTTTCTCCCCATCGTGGGGGTGACCGCAGCGCCTGGCCCGCCTGCCTGTGACAGGTGAAATATAGCGCTCAGGATAACGTGGCACTCACTCTAACTGTTACCACACACAGTACTTGGCACTGGGCAGGGGAATTATTTCAAACCCCTTTAAACAAGCACAATTTATAAAAACATCACATACTCCCATGACACTGATTTAAAGAGTTATATGGCACTAAAAATCTTGAACTCCGTGTACAACTTCCTCGTATATGACACCAGAAAATCGTATAAAAGGTAGTTTAGTTTAGTCTTATATTTACCACCCTGGCTAACTGCACAGGCGTGGGCAAGCTGTGGTACATTTGATGCATGGTTATAACATATAATATTATTACATTTCAATTTTAGGCTATAACATTATTATGATAAGTACTATATCAATTACAGAAAGGAACAATTACAGTCGTTTATCTACTCTCTCTGCCACGCCGGCGTACAGCTTGGGCGTGCCCAAGGCATTGCTACATTTGATATGCAGTCATGTGATGCTACATTCCAAATTTAGGATATAATATAAGTATATCTTCTAAGACATCAGATGATATGAAATAGTTACATAGTTCTCTGTACCTCATGGCACTCTGAGATATAATGTACAAGCGTTCGCTTATATTCTTCATTACACAGTTTACACTTAGTTTCTTCGACATTACAAACTGTACTGAGCTGCCAATACAATCTATATCCAAGCCTGATTCTTGCAGTCACAATATCACACTGTCTTGTTCTTGTTTTATATAAACCGGTCATAATCTTGCCTAAACCGGTCATAATGCTTTATGCTACAGCTTTCAGGGCGTTGAGAATTAATTAACTCAGTCAAGTCCTCTTTACAGGAAGCTTTAATATTGTATAAAATCCTGGAAAATAGGTACCCCAAGATCTATATCCCCCATTTGCTTGTCAACCATGCTGACTTTGCCAGGCGATCAGCATGATCATGCCTGGGGATTCCAACTTGCGATGGAATCCAAAACAAAACGTATATCATGGCCTCGTTCTTTTGCACGATACACGTTTATCCTGATGTCATTTGCGATATTAACTGCACCTTTGTCTAGAGTGTTCAGAGCCTGGAGAGCACTCTGTGAATCACAGAATATTACCCCCGAGCCTTGATTAAATAGAAATTCGGGGGCCCATGAGTATTCCTGCCAACTCAGTTTGCGTAGTGCTAGCCAGTCATAAACCCCTCCTACAATCCTGGTGCTTCAAGATATTGTTTTTATATACAAAAAAAGCACATCCTGCTCTACTCCCAGACTGCAAGGACCCGTCAGTGTAGCATTCATATGCATTGGATAGAGTTTCAGATGCCTCATTTATAATTGCAGTGCATACTGCTTAAGTATAGCAGGGGGGACACTGTCTTTTTTGGGGTCAGTCGTATAATATATACTTAGGTCCGACATTTTCCACGGGGGTACAGAACGTCCATGTAGGGTCTTAGTTATGGTATGTTCAGCTGAGCTAATTGTTTACATGTTACTTGTATCCATGGATTTGAGTAAGAATGGGTTTTTTGTCTTTGCAAAGGTAGCTCCTCTTTTTCTGTGTTTTAGTTGTCTTTGGAACTCTGTAAAGGGAGGGTTCTCTAATTGATTTGACACCAAATGTGGTATTTATATATAATATTCTTTCGTAAACAGAGGGTAAGTTTAATTCGGTTCTCATATTCACAATTCTTGTTGTTCTAGGGGCACCAAGAATGATCCTCATGGCTTCATTTTGTATATGTTCTAAACTAGTCAACTCTGATTCCTTGTACAACACTAGGTTGCAATGCAGATATTATGACTGCCCGTATGTATGAAAAGTAAAGAGTCTTGCAATATTGACATTGATACCATGGTCTTTGCCAACAAGTGTCCTAAGTGGCTTCAGCCGCTGCCACAGCCTTTTCTTCAGGTTTCTGATGAACTCTGCATCATTGACAATCACCTTGGAACCTTGGCAGAGGGATTGTCTTTGGGTTAAGAGCCTTGGTTTTTTCAGTCGAGATTATCAAGCCACACTCAATAGCCCTTGCTGAGAGTATATCTAGAATCTCTTGCATTCTTGCCTTGGATGAGGATTTAATGCAAATATCATCGGCATAGCAAATAATGGAGTCGTTTCCCTCAAGTGGTATATCGCCTAATAATTTGCATAAGATGTTAAATAGCATGGGGCTCAGTACACTCCCTGAGGTGTGCCGAGTTCAAATACTTTTGTATGAGTACTCTTAATGCCCCTGTAGAGTACCTGAGCCGACCGATTCGATAGATACATGTGAATCCATGTCAACAGTTTTCCCTGAATACCAAAAGTAGCTAGTTGCTCAAGAATTATTTCTCTGTTTGCAATATCAAAGGCAGATTTAAGATCAAGAAATATGGTTTGCATGCCTGGGTTTGTGTTTGTTAAGTATTCTGCAAAACAGTGCTGACTGCTACGCCCTGGGAGAAATCCATACAGTCTGGGGGATAACTTAGCATTTATGCGATACATAAGCCTGTTCAGTTTTATCCTCTCAAGTTACTTTGCACAAAAACAGGGGGTCAAGGAAATGGGCCTGTATTTGTCAGTATTAGGTTTGGGTATGGGAAATGATTAAGTTTTTAGTCCAGGAGCTTGGGATGATTCCTTGTGATAGGCTGAGTCTATACAGGTGCAAAAGTGGGTTGCCTGGTACCTGAGCAATGTGACGAAGGACGCTGTAAGTAATGCCATCTTCGCCAGGGGCGGTTGCCTTACCTTTCAGAAGGGCATTACTTAGTTCCCACTCGGTTATTTCGGCAAAGTCGGAGGGTCAATAGCAGCACAGGCTACTGCTATATTAAGTTCCGATCTATTTTCGACTTGTCTATTGATCTTTTATCCCTTGGGAGTGAGCTTAGCTGAGAATTCCCGGCCCACTGCTCTAGAGCATATTAGCCTGCTCTTGTGGACTGTGGAACTGCGGTGTTGTGAGAGTTTTTCCTGTCAGCCTATTAATTTTCTCCACATGTCAGCCACAGAGGTTTGACTATTGATACCTTGCAGAAATTGTTCCCAGTTTTTTACTACGAATCTGAGTTTTAAAATTTCCCCGAATTCCTTGTTGGCTTTAAGAAACTGCAAAAAATTATCTGTCGTCTACTATCTTTATAACAATTAGCAAGCTCCTGGACCCGTTTATGTTCCTTGGCCAAAAAAAGGGTCATTGATCCACCCCGGTGCATAGGAGGCTTGGGGCCTCTTTTCTTCGAGAGTTTTCGTGAACAGACCCATGTGTTATAGTAGTCCAGTGACAACTTTTATTAAATCCTGAGAAAAAATTTTTAACAGTTGTTATTTCATAGGTGTTATACCAGTCATAGACCCGTGCCTTGAAGTGATGTTCCAGGCCCGGTGGGATAATTATTCTGAGCCTAGGTGATTTAGGAGCTGAATCGCTGTCTACAGTATAGTCTGTTCGGATTGCAAAGTGGTTACTAACTAACTCTCGTACCAATGAAGTACAGACATTACCTTGAACTATATTTTTGCCAAATACGTAGTCTAACCTGCCACCTCCCAAATGAGTCTCTGCTTCTGTGTCATATACTGTCAGTGGATCTACTATTGATGAAATGCTTTAATTCTTTCCAGTTACTATTACGTTGGTTGTCTCCAAAGTGTGGATGCCTTGCTTGAAGTCGCCCATGCATAACGTGCCTTGGTTGTGAAAATTGGGGAGAGAACCACCAGAAATTTAGAGTATCTGGCATATACTTATACAGTGAAAAATACCCAGAGGCAGTCTGGATTTTAGATGATGAAATTGAACATCAGTGTTCTCGGATTTTTTTACTAATTTATGTTTGGGAGGTTAACTTCACATATGTCAACAATCCAGTCATGGCTGTATTCACATATGAATAATACCCCCTTTAAGGGAGGTGCTATTTTCATCTTAGCAGCGGCAGCAAAAGGTTCTTGCACGCATATAACATCAAATTATATTGTGGATGTAAAATTCAGTCATTTAGCCTAGGCTTAATGCTACGCATATTCCATGATATGAATTTGATTGTGCGTTTTATCCTATGTGAATATTGTTTTAGTAGGCAACCTGTACTTCATGCTATTATATCCTCTAATATTACGAATTATAGATTCACATAAGAAACATATAACTTTATGATTTTTGGATTTCATTACAGATGGTAGTCGTGGACTGAAAAAATTACTTTTAACCATTTTAAACATTTGGTCT
>NC_051403.1:6146454-6151454 GCF_015228065.2 Penaeus monodon | reverse complement strand
CTCTCTCTCTCTTTCCATCCATCACTCCTACCCCTTCCTTTTCTCGTACCTTCCTCCATCCCTCTCTCCCTCCCACCATCCATTCTACCCTCCCTCCTCTCCTCAACCCCTCCCTCCCATCCCCCTCTTCCTTCCTTCCTCCTTCTCTCCCTTCTTCCTTCCCTTCTTCCTTCCTTCCTCCCTTCCTCCTTCTCTCCCTTCTTCCTTCACTTCTACCTCCCTTCCTATCATCTCTCCCTCTCGCCAATCCTTCACTCCCCGAAACCCCTCGTAACTTAAGGACCATCATCAGTAATGTAAACGACTTAGAGCTATTCCTCTGCCCTCCTTCCCTCCTTCCCCTACCCCCCCCCGTCCTTCCCTCCTTCCTCTACCTCCCCCTCCTTCCTTCCTTCCCCTACCCCCCTTCCTTCCCTCCTTCCTCTACCTCCCCCTCCTTCCCTCCTTCCCCTACCCCCCCTCCTTCCCTCCTTCACCCCCCCCTCCTTATCTCCTTCACCTCCCCCCCTCCTTCCCTCCTTCCCCTACCCCCCTTCCTTCCCTCCTTTCCCCTACCTCCCCCCCTCCTTCCCTCCTTCCTCTACCCCCCCTACTCCCTTCCTTCCCTCCTTCCTCTCCCCCCCCCTCCCCCTTTTCTCCGACGTCCCCCCGCGTGACGTCAAGTGAGAATCGTAGCGCGTGAATGATTTCGGGTTTTAGTGTCCCTGCTTTCTGGGTTTATCGTTCTCATCAGAGGCTTTGAGGGACGTTCGAAGGCGGAGAATGAGGAATTAGAGAGGGATGATTAGGGTAACGCTGTCGTTTCTCTGTTCTCGGTGTCTGTCTGCCTATATGTACGTTTATTCTCTCCAAGTGTATCCATCCATCCATCTTTCTTTCAGTTAATGACTATATCTTCATGTCGGTTTGTTTCTCGCTCTCTATGCTGTGCTACTCCTAAGTCTGTTTACTTGTTTTTAGTTTTCCTTTAATGCGATTAATATTCTATGTTGACAATTTTCCCCGTCCGCGATACCTTCCCCCCCTAACTCCGTCCGTCTCTGTCTGTTCGTCTGTCTGTCTGTCTGTCTTTCTGTCTGTCTGTCTGTCTGCCGTCTCCCTCTCTCTCTCTCTCTCTCTCTCTCTCTCTCTCTCTCTCTCTCTCTCTCTCTCTCTCTCTCTCTCTCTCTCTCTCTCTCTCTCTCTCTCTCTCTCCCTCTCTCTCTCATTCTCCCACCTCCCCTTTCATTCTTTCAGTGCTCTTAATAACCCGGTGATACTGTCTTTGACCTCATAATGACCCTATATAAAGTAAGACAAGGGTCACTTGGAACATCAAAAGAACACGCATATCTGTGGGTTTAATTGTTGTAATAAAAATTCACCAAAAGAAACTCACTTTTGCCCTTTTTCAACTTTCCGATTTTTTTTTCTTTCTTTTTTAATCGTCTTCTACCTTGGCTTCTCACCTTTTATCTCTTCCTCCTTCACGTCTTAAATCCTGGTCAACCAATGCACGTTATACCCTCCTTCACCCTCCCCTCCCACCTTGCCCTCCCCCTCCCCCTCTCCCTCTCCCCCCTTGCCCCCTCCCCTTCCCCCCTCCTCCTTCCTTTCCCTCCCCCTCACCCCTCCCCCTTGCCCTCCCCCTCCCCCCTCCTACCTTGCCCCCTCCCCCCCTCCCACCTTTCCCTCCCCTTCCCCCCACCTCCTTCCTTTCCCTCCCCCTCACCCCTCCCACCTTGCCCCCTCCCCCCTCCCACCCCGCTCGGTCGAGTTTAACAAGATGACCCGCGTGTGGCAACATCACGGCGAGCTATTAACACTCAAGAAAGTGCTATTCTTGCGCTGGATAATGAGTCGAAGTGAAGTTCTTCGTCTTTATTTCCTTCTACACTCCTTCTCCTCCGCCAAAAAGGGATAAGGTGAAAATAAGATGAAAGATTTACGTTAATTTCTTGTTATTCTCATTCGCCGTTCTCCCCTTTTTTATTTTTGGATTTTTTTTTTAAGTTCTCATCTTTGTTGTTGTTATTATTCATTCTTTCATTCTGATTTTCTTTCCCTTATGTACATTCTAAAATCCTTTGAGTTTTTTTTGAGTTTTCGGTACTTTTGTTTCTCTTTTCTCTTTCATTTGCTATTTTCTCTTTTCTTCTTTTCTCTTTTTAACTTCTTTCTTTAACCCTTTCTCCTCTCCTCTTTGTCTTTTTTCCTTTCATCCTTGCCTTGGCTCTCCTCCTTTGTCTCTTCCCCTTTCACAATCGATTCTCTCGTTTTCCTTCATCCTCCTCCTATTTTATTCTCTTCCTAGACCCTTTTCCTCCTATATTCTCATATTAATTCCCTTCTCTCTGCATCTCCTTCTATTTTTCTCTTTTCATATTTTCTTCTACTCTTATTAACGTCTTTTTATATTTCCTTTTCTTCCTATTCCTTCACCCTCTTCTTCCTTCTCTTTCTTTTCCCTTCTCCTCCTGTTCTCTTCTCTTCACATTCCTTACTCTTCAGATTCCCTTCTCCTCTTATTCTCTTCTCTCCCTCTTCCCCTTCTTTCCACCTTCCCTTCCCCTCTTATTCTCTTCTCTCCCTATTCCCCTTCTTTCCACCTTCCCTTCCCCTCTTATTCGCTTCTCTTCCTCTTCCCCTTCTCTTATTCTCTTCTCTCCCTCTTCCCCCTCCTCTCCGCCTTCCCTTCCCCTCTTATTCGCTTCTCTTCCTCTTCCTTTCTCTTATTCTCTTCTCTCCCTCTTCCCCCTCCTCTCCGGCTTCCCTCCCCCTCTTATTCGCTTCTCTTCCTCTTCCCCTTCTTTCCACCTTCCCTTCCCCTCTCACGCCATTCTTCTCGGTAACTTCCACCTCATGGGGTTGCGAGGCTTAATAATCTCGAAATCGATATATCGCCATGCATCCTTTATTTATCATCCCTTTCTCCTTTCGCTCCTCTTTCAGGGAAGAAAAGCAATAAGTTTCTTCTCCGCTCGCCTACAGGTCTGTGCCCGGAGAGTATCGAGGCTGAAATTGCCTTGCCGGGAATGCATGCACAAAACCGAGGCATCACTTGTCATTCCAGGGATGGTGTTTGGAATGCTCGTAAAAGGGAATGAAATATATGATAATGCTAATTATAATAAGATGATATTGATAGTAATAATGATAGTAATGGTGATATTGTGAAGATAGTAATAAGCATAGGAATGATAATAGTGATGATAGTGATAATAATAATTATGATAATGATAATAATAAAAATAATAATAATAATAAAACCACTCTGAAAATTCTCCGTCGGGTATGTATGTACAAAAAGTACTCTGAAATTGACGGAACAAATGTACTATAATGAATCAGTGCTTGCTTTACCGGGAATCTATGAACAAAATCGAATCCTAATTTACCATACAGGAAATACTGTAGAAAAGAGAGTCTCGAATAGCATTACCATGATTTTTTAAACAAAAAACTTCTGAAATTGCTATACCGGCATAAATTCCCGGAATACAAGTGAGCTTTCTCGAGAAAGTATAAAAAAAAGGAGTTTGAAACTTCTTTACCGGGAATGCATGTTCAATAACTTATCTGAACAAGCCTTACCGGAAATATATGTACAAAATCGAATCCTAATTTCCGTATCGGGAATGCTACACAAAAGTAGATCTAGTATTACACATATCGGAAATATGTGTACGATAACGCACCCGAATTTTCCTTATCGGGAATATATGTATAAAAGTAAACGAACCTGAGATGGCCCTATCGAGAATGCGTGTACAAGACCGGACCAGAAATTGCCATATTCATACTATATGTCTAAAAACAAAGTAGCCTTACCTGGTACATAATTTCCTATCAAAGTGAGCATAAAATTGCCTTACCTGGAATCGCTGGTCTGACGTGTAAGTATACTGGTCGACAGTTAAGAGGTGTAGGTCCCTATGCCTGATCCATGACACCTGAAAAGGAATGTGTATGAGCAAGAGTGCATGGATTTGTTTTATTTTAATTTGTCAAAAATACATTCACTATTTGCTAACGATAGTGATGATAAGAACAATAGTGCTTATTTTTAACTGAATGTTGGTGAGAATATTGATTAAAAAAAGAAGAAAAAGATGATATTTATAATGATATTTACAATGATACTAATGACAGTATTAGTTATCCTCGTTGCTTTTATGAGTATTGTTATTTTCATTTCAGTTATGAGAACAGTGAAGGCAGTTGAATTTTCAGATACTTGCTTTGATAGAAATAAAATTATTAAGATAACAGACATAACAACAAGGATAATAATCATCATGGCGTTATTAACAGCTAACGTTGATAATGTCTTTGATAGTACTAATCTTAATACCAGTAATTAATTAATCGTACTGATGATTCTTTCAATAATAATGATAGTACTAAAAATATTCCTGAAAATGAATCTATGATGATAGTAACGCATACGATAAAATGAAAATAATTCTAATAATACGATATTGTTAAAATCATAGTCACAGAAACAAAAAGTATGAATGATGACTGACAATACAGAAGTATTATGATAATGGTGAGTTTGGTAATAAGGTCAACATCAATGGAAACATTAATATTAATGATACTATTACGAAGAATAATTCTTTTAGACAGTTCTACAATAAAATACATTTAATTACGATAAACATTTCCATTTCATGGGCTCATCAGATGATTCGCTGCATCTCTTCATTATCTTGCAATTTACAGCATAAGTGATACTTTATATTCAACGTGAAGTTATGATTCCAATTTTTGTTATTGGAGGCTGCATATATATATGTATATATATATATATATATATATATATATATATATATATATATATATATATATATATATATATATATACATATACACACACACACACACATGCGTGTGTGTGTGTGTGTGTGTGTGTGTGTGTGTGTGTGTGTGTGATGTGTGTGTGTGTGTGTGTGTGTGTGTGTGTGTGTGTGTGTGTGTGTGTGTGTGGTGTGTGTGTGGTGTGTGTGTTTTGTGTG
>NC_051403.1:6128954-6133954 GCF_015228065.2 Penaeus monodon | reverse complement strand
GGGCCACTAATTTGAAATAGCCCCTCAACCAGAAATCGTGATATATTTGGACGTCAAAAGCGGTATATCAGTTTCATGGTTACATTACATCGTTCATCGACGTGGCTGCCAGTATGCTAATCAAACGGATATATAATATTGGTATGGCTAGGGTGGGTGATTAAACAGCTTTAGTGCAACTCTGTCTACGGCGGACGACAGGTTTCAGCCAGGTGATAATGGCTTTCCTCACATGCGGTAGTATTTATGGGTGTATCTGTCAGAATGGATGAGTAGTTGGAGTTATTCCGGTTTCCTTTCCGTCTGAAATTGCCGGGTTTCCATTAACCAGGACGTTAAACTTAATGTGAATGTTGCGCGAGATGTTTAAAATAGAGTGTAAAATGTTACGTTGCAAAATATCGAATGGAAGCTTACTTTTTTAATTGAAGTAACGTAGTCGGAATCTTGCTTTATTGTCAGAGGCTGTGTATATAATATCTCTATGATATTGTGTACATTTTGCGTGATGTGATCACTCATATGGACACAAATGATGAAAATTATGATTTTAGATTAATTCCTTTTCGCCCAAAAGGAGGGAAACTTCGCCAGCATACTTTAGATCGAGCCGACACACATCACCCCGAAAGGGAAAAGGAGAAGGCAGAAGAAGCAGCGGTCAAAAGCAAAGGAAGACCAAGAATACGCGCCAGCACTTACCTAGGACCAACGTCGTGAAAAGGTTGATGAGCGAGGTCGCGACCCGACGCCCCATCTCGGCCTCACCTGCAGGAGAAGAAATGGTCGCGTGAGTTGCTTCCGAGAAAGTAATTAGGTGACAGGCCTTGTCTCCTCGTGTGCAATTAGTCACAGACTTTTCTTTCCTTCCAAAGAATGAGTTTCCAAACTAGTAAAACTTGGGTAACAAAATCATGCCTGTTTAGTGGAATTTGCACGTCAGGAACCCTTCATATATCACCGTATATCAAATTGCTTTTTTTTCCAGAAACGAGGGGAATAATCATGTCACATAAAAGAATTCATTAATGCCAAGAGCGTAAGTATTGGATCGGACGAAGCCTTCGCAAGATCGCATCCGACCGCAGTTGGATTCTGCAGAGCGGGGTCGCCCCACCAGGATAAAATGTCACGAAAAATGCTATCCAATTTCTCTCGCGTGACAGCAACAGCATCACTCCTTGTCCGAAAGGCCTGCGCGCTCCGCCATCCGAGGCGAAGAGGGCGCTCGATCTGTCTTCACGCGTCTCATTCCCTTCCAACATTGCATTGTTGCTCGTATTCGTTTTCCTCAATTCTGTTGCGTCTGTGTTATTGTCTGCTCTATATCTTCTCTCTCTTCCTTCCTCCCTCCCTCCTGCTCTCTTTCGATGTTTTGTTGCTCTTGTCTCATCTCTTCTCTTTCTTTCTTCTCTCTCGTCTCTCTGCTCTCTCGTCTCTAACCTTCTCTGCCTCTCTCTCCTTCTCTCTCTGCTCTCTCTCTCTCTCTCCTCTCTCTCTCTCTCTCTCCTCTCTCTCTCCTCTAACCATCTCTCTCTCTCTCTCTCTCTCTCTCTCTCTCTCTCTCTCTCTCTCTCTCTCTCTCTCTCTCTCTCTCTCTCTCTCTCTCTCTCTCTCTCTCTCTCTCTCTCTCTCTCTCTCTCTTTGCAGAGGCAACTTTTATCTCTCTTCACGGTAGACTGAAACCCCCGCCTCATTCTGGGCCTGGAAGTTATGAAGCGGAAGCCTTGGCCAAAACCACCACGAGCAAATATTCTGTGAAATTGTCGAGTGATTCCTGAGGCTAATGAGGGAAAGGACTCGCGGAAGTACTGTTGCTCGCCTACAAATACCCAAATATTTTGGCAAACATCATACCCGATCGTCTTTTGTTTTGTTTTTTTTTTCTCTCTCTTTTTCCTCCTTTCTTTGCCTCCATGACATAACGCTAATTAATGCGTCGACAAAAGGTAGTGTATCTCTCCCTCTCTCCTTTCTTCATCCTCCCAGAAGGATTCAGTCTAGGGACCGGAGGCAAGGACCGGCATCCAGTTCGCATATGATCCAAAATTATTCAGTGAATTAGACGCATGTAAATGATTTATCAATTAGTTATTCTTCGCTATCGTCCCGCTGGTGCTGCCATGCTCTAGCTCCCGGCGGGGCTGCAATATGCGACAGATTTTCATCGAGGAGATTTAACGTTGACGTGTTGATTACTGAATAATCAAGAATTCCATTAAACGATATCAAAAACAGAATACGAATGAACGGGCAAATGCGTTGCTGTCTGCGCTTTTCATTGCCCTCTGTCTCCTCTCTATCCTCTCTATTCCTCACCCCCCCCCCCCTCCCTCTCTTAATCACTACATGACTTCTCTTGTTCGTCTTGTTTCACGCTTTCCTTCATTCTCCAATCCGGAGGTGGTTATCGCCCTCTCCCCTCTTTCGCTGACCAAATATATTTTTTTGTCGCTTTCATTGTATTTTCTGCTACTCCCCCGCCCCCAGCCTTTCATGCTCCAAAAATTTTAATTTGTGCTTTCTTTTTCATATTTCGTTTTATTTTTTCTCTCTCGGTCTCTCTCGGTCTCTGTCCATCTCTGTCTCTCTCCATCTCCCTCTCTCTCCACATCTCCCTCTCTCCATCTCCCTCTCTCTCTCTCTCCATCTCCCTCTCTCTCCATCCCTCTCCATATCTCTCTCTCTCCATCTTTCCCTCTCTCTCTCTCTCTCCACCCAATCCCTTCCTCCCTCTAGCCCTCCCTATCCCCTTACATCTCCCTCCTCCTCAGCCGTTCCCTTCATCCCGTAAAGTGTGTTTTGAAGGAGATCCCCATTAGATGCCTCTTTTCTCGGGAGACGCTGACGAAGGAGCTACTAAGAAGCCCGATCCCCGCCCGAGGAAATTAAATCTCCTTGAAAATCATCGCGCCAGATAATCCTAGGGGGTGGGAAAGGGGAGAGGGAAGAGGGGAAGGGGAGGAGGGAGGGAGGGAAGGGAGGGAGGGGAGGGTGGGAAAGGGAAGAGGGAAGGAGGGAAGGGGAGGGAGGGAGGGAGAGAGGGAGGGAGGGTGGGAAAGGGGAGAGGGGAATGGAGGGAAGATGGAAGGAAGGAGGGAGGGAGGGGGGAAGATGAGGTAGGAGAGAGGGGGAGAGGGGAGGGAGGGCAGGAAGGGAGGAGGGGAGGGAGAGGGGAGAGAGTAGAGAGAGAGAGAGGAGAGAGAGAGAGAGAGAGAGAGAGAGAGAGAGAGGAGGGGAGAAAGGAAAGGTGAGAGAGATGTGATAGAAGAGGATGAGAAAGGGTAAGAAGATACGAAATGTTAGTGTTATCATGATTAATGATTCTTTCTTCCCCCTCTACACTCCTATCATCATCCCTCCTCCCATTTTCTTCACCTTTTCCCGTCTCAGCGTTCTAATTCAGCTCTCTTTCTCTTTCTCTCCATCCTCCTCCTTCTGATTCATCTTCCCCCCCCCCACACACACATACATGCACGCACGCACGCAAGGACACACACACACAGTCCCACATACACACGCACACACGCACGCACACACACACACACGCACACACACACACACACACACACACACACACACACACACACACACACACACACACACACACACACACCTGACACACACACACTCACACACACACACACGTGTGCGTGTGCACTAGAGTGCATGTATATATATTTTTCTTAATGCCCCGTATGTACCTAAAAAAAGAGTGCCATTAACAGGGACTCTCACATTAATAATGACACAATCACTCCCCTCCCCCTGCGCCTGCCATCGTATTTTCTAGCTCCCTACATAATACCGGTAACAAACAGTTCCCCTAACCTCTAGATCATCCACTTCATTTCAAAAGTTTTCCTTCTATCAATAAGATCACCCCCCCCTCTCTCTCTCCATCCCTCGGAGTTCCACCTCGACCTTCCCTTCACCCACTCCAATCTCGGACACTTTCACTCATCCTCGGCTTTATTAACTGTGGGGATGAACCGTTCCTCAAGTCTCTTTTGGTTCCTCTCTTCCACTGCCTCGCCGTGTCTCTGAGACTATTTCTGTCTGTCTAAATAATACCTTGGCTGTCTTCTTATCGTCTGTGTCTGTCTGTCTTGCCGCTTGTTCTTCTATTGTCTCTGTCTACCTGCTCTTCAGTACGTCTTTCCCGTGCGTCTGTTTATCTGCACGTCTGTCCTTGTCTATTTGCCCCTGCATCTGTCTTTTATATTAACGCTGTCTGTCTGTCTGTCCTTCTGTTTGTTTTGCTATTGTCTCTGTTTGTCTGCCTGTCTGATCATCTTTCCCTAGAATCTGTAGTTCACAATTTGTTCAACTTCTTTTTGTCTCTGTCTCTCTACCTTTCTGTCTGCCAAATGTGTCCTAAGTTTAAGTCGGTTTTAACATTAAAATTAATTTTTATGTCTGACTGTCTGTCTATACCTCTTCCTGTCCGCCTCTCTTCCTCTCTCTATATCCTTTTCTTTCCACCCTTTATTCCATTCTTCCTCCCGCTTTCCCCTCATGATTCGAAGCTGCCTCATATATCAATATGGTCCCCTAATTGTTATAAAGGAAGAGCTAAAATCCCTGTCGTGGATCTCCCATCGCAGACTCATCCTCTTGGGTGCTGTTCACTTATGCCGAATACCTTTAGCGTGTCCTGACACTGCACTGACTGGGACAAAGAGGGAGCTCTGTATTTATGAAAAAAAATAAAATTCTTAATTGTCTTAGTAAGTAATTAGATATATATATGTACATATGTGTGGGCGAGTGTGTGCACATATGTATATATAAACATCATAAATAAATCAATACATCAATAAAGAATAAATAAATTATATATATATATATATATATATATATATATATATATATATATATATATATATATATATATATATACATATAAAACATATATATATATAATATATATATATATATATATATATATATATATATATATATATGATATATATATATATGTATGTTGTGTTATTATA
>NC_051403.1:6113954-6116454 GCF_015228065.2 Penaeus monodon | reverse complement strand
AAAAAAAACATATAGTCTTGATTAAGTTTCCATGCTAGAGGCTCAGCTTTGTCGGGAAAACCATAAAGGAAAACACAAAGAACGAAGCAAACAGTCTCGGAAAGATCAAGAGGGAACGAAGCTGCGAGGCTTCGAGACGGATCCTAAGACCCACGAATATGCCCAAGAGGAGGAGGTGCTAAAAGGGACAAGCACCGAAGAAAGAGTATATATAGAGGAAAAGGAAAGGAAGGAAGAATGAAGGAATAACGAATTAATAGGAAGCGAGAGCGAAAGAAAGAAAGAAAAAAAGGCGATTTCATGACTACCGGTCATGATTTCGCGAAGGACAAAGCGGGTCGCTGAGAGAGAGACGCCGCGAGAGCCCCCGAGAGAGAGACGCAGAGATACTCTTGAGACAGAAGAGAGATCCTTTGTGACAAGAGAATACACAGGAGCTCCCCGATGAGAAGGAGGCCAAGGGTCGAGGACCGCGAGGACTTGCGAAAAGATGGACGACCCTGGATGACAATCAAACATAATCAATTCCGAGATTGCAATCGAGGAAATCAAGATCCGAAATTGGGACGGACCCTTTTTATTCGCTTACAACCCTATTTTTATTATTTCACTCGCTGGTTGGCTGGATGACTTAATCGGGATGATCCGTATGTCAATAAGCGATCAGTCCTCCCCACGAAGCTTTCTTACAGAATCTAATTAGGTGTCATTCGGCAGTGAATGCGTGTAGGTGGGTAAACAGATAGCATGTATATTTACTCCTTTACATACAAACCAACATATTTTCAACGACATTTGAATATACCTTCTCAACATATCCTAACACAGACGTAATAATATTCCTCCCAAGAAACAAAAAAAAACAACAGCTAAAGACTCATAAATGATATTAATAACCCAAGAATTTACTAATGACGTCAACAGACAAAACACACGAAGCTTAAACCGATGGCTTTACATGAGCTCGGCGCGAATGAGATAAAGTGCTCAATCGGCGGAAATGCTCGCGAGTGTATGTGATGTTAGACAGAGCCAATGGGAATTTGTGGAGATTCTCCGCTTTGGTGACAGGCAGGAGGGGAGAGGGACGAGGAAGAAAGAGGTACGAAGAGGAACGAGGAGATGGGAAAGGGAGGAGAAAGAGGAAGAGGCAAGGGAATGAGGGAAAGTGAGGAGAAAGAGGAAGAGGCAAGGGAAGTGAGAGAAAGTGTGGAAAAAGTGGAAGAGGCAAGGGGAATGAGAAAAAGTGAGGAGACAGAGGAAGGGGCAAAGGGAACTGAGGAAAGGTGAGGAGAGAGAGGCAGAGAGGGAGCGGATTTGAATGAGCGAAAGAGAGAAGAGAGAGGGAGAGAAAACTATAGCAGTTGCTGCAGAGAGGAAGAAGAAAGAGAGAAAAGGAGAACGAGGAGCGGAAAGAGAAAGAGGAATAAAAAGATAACTTAAATATACATATGTGTACTTATACATACACACATAACATGTACGTAAAAATTCTTACATAGTATAGGAAATTAGGCAGCTAGACACTATTCATTACTTTGCCTAACCCAACCTATCTATCAGCAATAATGTGATAATGATAATAAATAAACAAATGAATAAACGCCTAAAAATAATTTTAAAAAAGGAAAAAAAAATACAAGCAACTCTCCCTAGTAATCTCAGCTCGATAAATCCCGGGATGACCAATTGAAGAGGACAAACGAATGCTGATGATCGGAGAATTAAAGCTCCTTGTTAAACTCGGGTCTCTCTCTCTCTCTCTCTCTCTCTCTCTCTCTCTCTCTCTCTCTCTCTCTCTCTCTTATATATATTATATCCCCCCCCTCTCTCTCTCTCTATTTCTCTCTCTCTCTCTCTCTCTCTCTCTCTCTCTCTCTCTCTCTCTCTCTCTCTCTCTCTCTCTCTCCTTCCTCTCTCTCTCTCTCTCTCTCTCCAGGACTCGAAGGAAAGCGGGTCCGATTCGGTGCTTCGGCTTTGCGTAGTCAAAGCCGTCGTCAGTTTGAGGAATTTCAATAAAATGCGAATGAAGGAATGGGGGGGGGGGGTAAGAGATAATGGGGGGGGAAGGAGAAAGTAAGGTAAGAGGGATTGGAGAGATAGAGAGAGAATGAGGGAGGGAGAAAGAGAGACACATACAGAAAGACAAACAGGAAGACAAAGAGACAGACAAAAAGAGAGAGAAAGAGACAAAGAGAAGGAGAAAAAGAGACAGAGAGACAAACAAAGACAAAGCGAAAGAGACAAACACACAAACAGAGAGCGAAAGAGCGAGAATGTGAATCCATATAAACATAGCACCGCAGGCCAATAACTCACCCCAAAAAGTACAGCTAAAATACAGCCAAACACAAACAAACGGGCGCTGTGCGTGACACCCCCCCTCCCCCTCTGCTACACCCCCCCCCCCCCGCACGCTACCAACTCGTCCGAAAGTGTGCACCAAGGCAGGACAGTCGTCGCTGTGCGCGCTTTTACGTGAGCACGCAGCATTTTTCTT
>NC_051403.1:6087941-6096354 GCF_015228065.2 Penaeus monodon | reverse complement strand
TTTTTTTTCTTTTTTTTCTTCTTTTGCATTACTCTCATTCGATCTTTATTGTTACTTACAATCTCATTCTTTTCCTTTTATTTGTTATCTCCTTCTTCGCTTCGTCTTGAAGCTTCACTTAACGAACTGTCCAACAAAGATGATCAATCTCGAGAGTCGGAAATTGATTGCCGGTAACCCTCCCCGCCCCTCCCCACCCCTCCCCCCACCTTTCAGTCCCCTCCCTCTCCCCCTATCTCTACCCCCTACCCCCCCTTACCAACTACTCACCACAGCAGAATCAACAACAGAAGCAATAACTGCAAAACGGGGCAATAAAATACAATTGACACAGCAGAAAATCCGAAATTTAGATTCGCCTCCAAGCTTCGTTCTTCTCTAGCGATCAAAATCGTCCTACGTCGACATGAAAAATAAATAATGGTAATTCTCCCAGACCCCGCGGCCAATCGAGGGCGAAATTTCTCGAGCTCGCAGTCGAAACAGTCTCGGTCGCACTCTTCCGAGAGAGAGAGAGAGAGAAAGCTCCTTCGCGAGGGAAACGAAAAACGAATTTTGGGATTTTGCCTCAATATCTAAAATGGCTTTTCTCCTTACAACTCTCTGCCTTTTCCACCGTTTCTCTCTCTTCCCCTCCTCCCCTCGACCCTCCCCTCTTCCTTCTCCCTTTCCCAGCCCTCTCTCCCTTCCGTCTTACCCAACCCTCTTCTTCATCACCCCTCCACCTTACCTTTACCCTCCCCTCTTCCTTCGTCACCCGTCTCCCTCTCCCTTACCTTCCCCTCTTTCCACCCCCCTCCCCTTCCTCCTTCTCCCCCATCCTTTCCCTCTTACAACCCCCCCCCCCCCCCAATCATAACCAAGAGACGAGGATCAGCTGCTCGTTTCCTCCCCCCATCCCCCTCCCCCCTCGGCCATTAGCCCGCACCGCTGACCGCCCGGGAGACGCAAGAACAGGCAGGACTCGTGCAAGTGTAAGAGGTCGCTTCTTGCACGGTTTTGCTGCCGTTCATGCAAGGGGATCTTTGCTCGCTGGGAGTTGCAGAAGGAGGAGGGGTAAAGGGGGCACGGGGAAAAGGGGAGAGAAAGAGGGAGAGCAGAAAGGGGGATCATCTGCAGAGGATTATTTGCTTTAAAGACCGTCTTCTCTTAAACTTTTATCTCTTATATTTTTGTTATCTCTATCTATCTCTCTATCTGTCTATTTCTCTCTCTCTCTCTCTCTCTCTCTCTCTCTCTCTCTCTCTCTCTCTCTCTCTCTCTCTCTCTCTCTCTCTCTCTCTCTCTCTCTCTCTCCCTTTCACTTTCTCTTTCTCTCACCTTTTCTATGTGTATGTATATTTTTGTACTTCCATCCATCTATCAGTCACTCTATTTATCTATCTATACGTAAATAAAAGCATACATATGCATGCGTACATGTGTCCATTGCGATATATAGAATATCTACAGTATTTGTCTCTATGCAGCATATGCAATACACGTGTTTGTGTTCATATGAGTGTGTATGTATGCATGCATGTGCGTGTTTGTACGTGTGCCCGCAAGCGGCTTTGCACAGTATATAAATTTAGAGATTCCTCGCCATCCCTGGCATTTTATGTGACGGAAATTTTCCTCCGCAAACACGCTCCTGCACCTCGAATGGAATATCGAGCATCTCCCACTTTATAGCAGTTACCTGTCTTTTTATATTCCGCTAAAACTTGCTCCTTTGCCAGCAACTTTTTCTCAAACGCACAAGAATGACTGGATTCACGACATGGCGGTCTGTTTACGAAGCCAGAGAGAACAAAGTATATCGCCGGCGTCCGTCCCTCTCTGTCCAGCTTCCCTTCCGCAATTCCCATATATTGTACTGAGGAATCAGCGGTTGGCATTGCTGACGCGCCAGAGTGTTTGGAATTTCCCTCCGAACGGCTGCTTTAGGAGGGAAATTTTCCTAACTCCTTCCCCTTCCCTTGCCCTGGACACGCGCCGCGACGCTCGCTCCAACTTTTGCAAGATGGCTTTTAGACTTTTAGACTCCTTAGACTCTTTTGGACTCTTTTGTTTGTCAGCCCGAGACCGGGGCTTGGAGAGCCACGACCCGAGCCAGATTTAGCGCCGCCAAACTTATCTTGCCCTAATCTAAACGAGGATAATCCCGTGTTAAATCGCAATGAGTCTACAGAGTCCTTATCAAAGCCGGTGTAATTCAAGCTGGCTCCAGCCCCACTTCGCTATCAGGCCTTAGAATCTCTCTCCGCTTATGCTTGCTTTCAGTGATGTGCGTTGTAGCAGCTCGCCACTTCCGGTTTGCTCTGCGTGAGATCTCCAGTCCTTGCTCGTCCCAGGCAGCTTGTTATTATTAACCAAAACAGTTTTTAACCTTTCATCTCAGTAGGTTTCCTACGTGTGATTAGGGTATTTCTCTTCGTGATCTCTCATCTAACCTAGTGCTCCTTATCCACACCCGAAGTCCTAATCTTCACCGAGGATTTCCGGATTGAATCCTACATTTCACCGACCGCCTCTCCGACCTGGCCTGACCTGACCGGACTCGAGGTCAGGGCGATGATTGGCGACGTGGCCGAGTGAATCCAATCCCTAACCTCACTGCAGGACTTCTGGCCCGCCATCTGCTCGCACGCTCCATCGCAGGCAATAAATTTCCTCTTGCCTCTTTGCCTCCTCCCCACTCCATGCCGTACCTCTCCATCTATCCCCCCCCCTTCCCTCTCTCCTCGCCCCTCCCCATCCGTCCCATCCCTCTCCCACTCCCTATCCCCCCCCACCCTCTCCCTCCTACTCCTTTTCTTTCTCTTAAAAAATAGGAAAAGAAATGGAAGGTCAACAGACAATCTCTCCTCGCTCTCAAATGATTATTGGGGAATGGCGAAGGACCTCGGGCTGGTCAGCTTCAGATGCCTGATGAAAACAGGAGGGAGAAATGAGGCGGAGGATGAGGAAGAAGGGGATGGAGAGTCAAGGGAGGAAAAGGACAAGAAAGAGGAACAGGAAGAATAAAAGAATAAGAAGAGGAGGAGGAGGAGGATATGAAGGTGGAGGAGGAGGAGGAAAAAGAATAGGAGATGGAGAATAAGTGGAGGAGGAGAAAATGAAAAAGGAACAGAAGGAGGAGGAAAGCGATTTGATGGTGGAGGAGGATGGAAAAGAAGAGGTAGAGGAAGAGTAAGTGGCGGAAGAGAACAAGAAAGGGAGGTGAGGAAAGGGGAGGAACAGGAGGGGGAAGATGAAGGGGAAAGTGTAGTAGGAAGGAAAACAGGTGAAGAGAAATAGCGAAAGAGAGGTGTAGGAGGAGGCAGATGAAGAGGATATAGAGGAAGAGGAGGAAGATGATGGTAAGGAGGAGGAGGAAGAAGATGAAGAGAGAAAAGAAAAAAAATGGAGGGTACAAGGAATGGGAGAGCAGATGGAAGAAGGAGATTTGGGTGAAGGGAAAGAAGAGATAAGAAAAAAAATGAAAAGGAAGGAAAATAAAAGATGGAAACGAAAGAAGGTGAAGAAGAAGAATAAAACGCAGGAAGAAAAAGCAGAAGAGGCGAAAGAAGAAAGGAATGAAAGTAAGAGAAGGAGACAGTATAAAAGGAAGGAGGAAAAAGGAAAGTTTAAGAAGATTTAAAAAGAAGTAGAAGTAGAAACAGGCAACGAATGAGAGAGAGAAAAGAAATAAGAGAAAAAAAATACAGAGATAGTGGGAGGACAGATAAAGCTCAAAAGAAACAGAAAAGAATCACAGTTCATGCAAAGGAGAATTAGAATAATAAAAGATAAAGGAAAGAAGTAAAAAAAAAGGCTGACCGGAAGTAGGGGAGAATGAGCTAATGAAATAATGAGAACAAAGAAGGACAGGGAAGGAGAAGAAGGGGGAAGAAAGACAGAAGAAAAGAGAAAAAAGAAAAACGTAGCAAAAGGACTAAGGAAAGAGAAATGATGCTGAAAAGGGAAAGAATAAAAGTTGAACGAAAGAAGACGAAAATGGACATGGACAACTAAACGTAAAAAAAAGAAAGGAAAAGAAAAAAAAAAAGAAAACGGAGAATGTCGAGACGAAAGCGACAATTCTATGGCGCGAGGAGAAAATTCGGAAAGGTGGGAGCAGAGGAAGATGCAATAAATACGCAGGGAAAGGTAAAAGTCGAATATGATGTTGCCGGAAGTGGAAATTGGGGGATGGAAGAGCGAACATAAAGAGAGAGAATGAAAAGGGAAGAAGGGAGGCAGGAGGAGAGAAGAGGGGAGAAAGAGCCAAAGGGAGATTGAGATTGGTAGTTGGAGAGATAGGGTGATAGGTTGACAGATAGATCGATAGATAGGTTGATAGATGGAGAGATAAATTGATAGATATATAGATGGTTGGAGAGATAGAGGTTAATTGTCGAAATGAAAAGGAAGAATAGGAAAAATAAGCGGAAGGAGAAATAGACCGAGAAATTTGTAAATTAACGAAAAGAAGAAGAAGAAGAAGAGACAGATAAGGAGAAAGGCTGAAGACGGAAGCTCCGACTTTATGTATACAAAAAAAAGAAAGGTTTTATTGGTACTTAAGCTTAAGTGAACGAATATGTAAGGGGAAAACCACCCACGCGTAGACGACAAACACTTTCGGATGCTCCAGACGAGGGGAGAGAACACAGACCATACGTACGGCAGCGAGGGGACGCAGCGACATATGGGGAAGGAATAATGAGTCGAAAAAACGGCACCAGGAAGCGACAATGGTAGCAAAGATGAAGATTTAGGGAAGAGCAAATGGTCTCTTGTGAAGGGCGAATGCGCGCCGTATTTTAAAGGTGTTTTCGCCTCCCAACGCACAGAGATCCCCGGCGCACAGAAGGCGTCTCTGTGTCTCATGGCAGGCTGGCCCTTCGGAGACCCCGGCGAGAAGGACTCCTGAGAAGGCGCCAGCCAGTGTCTGCGGGGCGGTTCTCCCCAGAACGTAGACCGGTACGATTTTCCCGTAGTTCTAACGGCGATGGGGTGAATAGCGGGTGTAATTATATACAATAAGAAGGCATGGAAGATGGACATAATGCAGTGCCGCATTGATATAGATAAATAACAACCCTCACTGACCGGGACTCGAACCCTTGCCGCTTCAGGTATGACCCGGAGGATCAGTACTAAATAATACTTGTCTTCCGGGGTCAGTGAGGGCTGATAGTTATAAGAATCCACGTTTAAATTACGTAAACTATGGAAAATGACCGCCGAATGAAAAGAAACACTTTCACCAAAGATAATTCCATGTGTCAGGATTGGTATGACACACCTGCCATGTCCACTGCGAGGTTATTAAGTGTGTTTACATATAGATGACACCGTAAGTGCTGAGTCATCTAGGTGCCAGTATAGTCCTACATATCTCTCTTATTTGTCTTTTTCCTTAATTGTCTAAACCCTTTTCACTTCGCTTTCGTAATGTCCTTTGATGGTAATAACAGTATCATTATTATTAGTATTAGAGAAAATATCAAATAAACAACAATCGTAAAATGAAACTATCGTATCAACACGGAAGAGCATTTTCCCATTCACAAAAATACATACATACATACATACATACATACATACATACATACATACATACATACATACATACATACGTACGTACATACATACATGCATATATACATGCATACATACGTACGTACATACATACATACATACATACATGCATGCATACATACATACATACATACATACATACATACATACATACATATATGCATACATTTATGCATACATACATACATACATACATACATACGTACATACATACATGCATACATACATACATACATACACATATAGATAGATATGTGCGTCTGTGTGTCTATGTATGCATATGCATGCGTATATGTAGATATATTTATAGTTATACATATATACATGCATATATATATATGTGTGTGTGTGTGTGTGTGTGTGTGTGTGTGTGTATGTATGTATGTTTATTTGTATGTATTGTATGTATGTATGTATGTATGTATGTATGCATGTATGTATGTATGTATATAGGCATATACACACATGCATGTATGTATGTATGTATATAGGCATATACATACATGCATGTATGTATGTATGTATATGCACATATAACCCTGTAAAGAAGTTTAATAATTGTGAATTGCTTATCCCTCCAGATGCAATAAAAAAAAGCCATACTCACTTTATGCAAGCGCAAATAATTTCTCTTTGTTCCAATCAAAAGTTAATTCCAGGAATAATACAATATCTATATAGATATAACTGGCACAGGCATTATAGCAACGCCACAATCCTCAGCTAACAAATTATTTAGACTGTAACAGTTTTACAGAAAAAAAAATCCGAATTCACTTCACGAATTCGCCCAAACCAGTAATACCAACGCTGAAGAACATCCAGTAAAATCCACCGATACCACTATTATTGTTCCATTCGAAGGTAGGGATACCAACGCTGCACGACCACACCTAACATGCACTGTGCTAATATCACTCCATGCAAAAGCAGCGAGATATGTGGAGCTCTTGATCATCTACAGGTATGCAGTGACTCGTAAACCTCTCTCTCTCTCTCTCTCTCTCTCTCTCTCTCTCTCTCTCTCTCTCTCTCTCTCTCTCTCTCTCTCTCTCTCTCTCTCCTCTCTCTCTCTCCTCTATATATATATATATATATATATATATATATATATACATATACATATATATATATATATATATATATATATATATATATATATATATATATATATATATCTTCTCTCTCTCTCTCTCTCTCTCTCTCTCTCTCTCTCTCTCTCTCTCTCTCTCTCTCTTCTTTCTCTCTCTCTCTCTCTGTCTCTCTCTCTCTCTCTCTCTCTCTCTCTCTCTCAATCTTCGTCTATTTATCTACCTATCTCTGACTATGCAGTGTTCCCAAAGTCTGAGAGCTTCTTCTTCGCTGCCCTTAAATAGAGGGCACCTTTTCTTGTGTTTCCTTTGTCATCGATTTCAAATAGCAGGCGACACCATCCTCTTAAACGCGGAGGTCCCGCTCGTTTTTCTTTTCTGCTCCACGCCATTTTTTGCTGTTTTTATTTTTTTTTCTGTCTTCCAACCCAACTACTCACCTTCCTCTTTCTCCGCTCTCTTTCTCTCTCTCTCTCTCTCTCTCTCTCTCTCTCTCTCTCTCTCTCTCTCTCTCTCTCTCTCTCTCTCTCTCTCTCTCTCTCTCTCTCTCTCCCTCATACACACACACACACACAAACACTCAATCTATATATCATTCAATATCTATCTATCTATCTATCTACCTACCTATCTATCAATCTCTTTCCCTCTACGCCTCTCTCTCTCTCTTTCTCTCTCTTTCTCCTTTACCCTCTTTTTCCAAATAAGTCGAGCCACTGTCTCTCGAGTTTTCGTGTTTTTTTTTTCTTTTTTTTTCTTTCTTTTTTTCTTTCTTTCTTTCTTTTTGAAGGATGTGAATGGGAGTTGCGAGAATAACGAAGGGGGAAAGTTGCCGTGATGGACAGGAAGGAGAAATGACTTTAGTGGTTTCGTGTTGATTATGACTATTACTGATATTATCATCACTATCATTGTCAATGTCATTATCTTTGTTTTATTGTCATTATTGTTGTTATTATTATCATTGTTTTTACTCTTGTTGTGAGTACTATTATTATAATTATCATTTTTATTATTATCATTATTATTATCATTATTATCATTATTATTATCATTATTATCATTATCATTATAATTGCTATCATTATTATTATAATCATTATATCTATTATTATCATTATTATCATTATCATTGTTACATCATTATTACTATCCTGTTATGATCATTATACCTATCAATGTCACTGTTATTATCATTATTATTATGGTTATTATGGTTATGTTCATTATGGCTATTATTTTCGTCATTGTTATTATTATCAATATTACTGTTATTATTATTATCATCACTATTATTATTATTGTTGCCATCATCTTCACCATTATTGTTACTATTGATATATTTCATCGTTATCTTTATCATTATTATCATTATCCTTACCAATATGATATCGTTGTTGTTATGAGTATCATTATCATTACTGTCTTAGAGATATTCATATTTTAGCGATAACAACGTAAGCCAAATGGTAGGAATATACATTCTAAAGTAAAGATCTCGCGAGAAGAATTAATTAAGCTGCAACATTCAGGAACAGACTGTGCGTAAAAGAATAAAATTCTTTAACACGAAACTCTGTTACTTAAAGAGACAAAGTTATTTCCCTTCGCTTTCAAAGAAAATCTGTTCTCTCGAGCTCGAGGAGGCAACAACAGCAACGTCATAAAGGAAAAAAAAAATCAACTTTATATCTCCGTGTTTTAAAAGTATAATAAGTATCGTTTTTCTTTCTTCTCGGGCGTTGGTAAAG
>NC_051403.1:6020441-6027941 GCF_015228065.2 Penaeus monodon | reverse complement strand
CTCTCTCTCTCTCTCTCTCTCTCTCTCTCTCTCTCTCTCTCTCTCTTTTTTTTTCTCTCGCTATCTTTCTATCTATTAGTCCGTAGGTTATCGACTCCCTTCTCTTGCGTCTTCACAAAGATATTCATCTATATTGCAAGACTGTGAACGCCCTTTGTAGCTTCGTCAATAGATAATTCCTTTGTCAACTTAACGTAACGTAAACTGTGTATAATTGAGCATTTTTCGACATCTTTTCATTACTTTTACTTGTATCTAGAATTCAGCATCTTTGCGTATTCAACATTTTACAGTTTTTACACGTCTCTCTCTCTCTCTCTCTCTCTCTCTCTCTCTCTCTCTCTCTCTCTCTCTCTCTCTCTCTCTCTCTCTCTCCTCTTTCTCTCTCTCTCTCTTACTCTCTCTCTCTCTTCTCTCTCTCTCTCTCCTCTTCTCTACTCTCCTCTCTCTTTCTCTCTCTCTCTCTCTTTCTCTCTACTCTTCTCTACTCTCTATTACTATCTTCTCTATATCTCTATCTCCTCATCTCTCTTCATCTATATATATATATATATACTATATATATTATATCATCTATCTATCTATTCTCATCTCTATCTTCTTATCTATATCTATATATCTTATCTACCTATCTATCATCTATCTCTATCTTCTCTCTATCATCTTCTCTCTCTCTTTCTCTCTTTCTCTCTCTCATCCTCTCTTCTACTCTCTCTCTCTCTCTATTCTTCTATCTATCTTCACATCTACTTCTCTTCTTTTATTTATCTCTCATCCTTCCTTCTTCTCTCTTTCTCTCTCCACTAACTTTCCATTCTACTTCTTCTTCATCTCATCATCTTTTTATCTCTCTTCTCTACATCGATCTGCTCTCTCTTCTCTCTTCCTTCTCTCTCCCCTTTTCTTCCATTCTATTTCTGCTCTCTTCCATCTCTCTTCCCTTTCCTCTTCCATCCTCCCTCCTCCCCTCCCACGAACTTCCATATCTATTCTTTCTCTTCTGTGTCATCAAATTATTTTAATCACCCCCTTTTAACGACGAATCGCTCCTCTTTCTCTTTCTCTTCAATCTCCCTTTCTCACAATGTACCTTGATTCTCCGGGGACCTTACTATCCTCATCACCTCCCTCCCTTTCCTTCCATCCCTCCCATTAACTTCCAACTCCCTCGCAAAAACCGACTGCTCCCCTTCCCCCCTACTCTCCACCCCGCCCGCGTCACGACCTCATTATGTAAGTCACTTCAAAAGCCATGTGACATTTGTAGACACGACTTCAAATCAAAGTCCTTTTGTCAATCTTCATAAGTACTTGCTTGGCTGCGTTTGATTTTTTTTCTTTTTTCTTTCTTCTTTTTTTTTAAAAATTGTTCCCTTTCTTTGCACGCCTCCTTCCGCGAAAACTCCTATATTTTAAACACCAAAAACCCAAAATTTATTTCCCTTTTCCAAATTTCATTAATTAGAAAGAGGCCTAAAAAACCAATATTGGTTTAACCTTCGTTAGATAAATTTACTTTTTTATTTTACTTTTAGCCCGGGCACGAAAGGGGAAATGCAAAATACAAAAGCCCCTTTTTATCTTTTCTATCGATAGGGTGTAAATGGGAAGTTTAGATAGGTGGATATAAAAATTTTATTTTATATATATACTATATATAAATAAAAATAATAAAATTTTATATAAAATATATGTTTGTTATATGAAAATTATAAAAATAGATATAAATATATATATAAAATATATTATAAAATATAAATATAATAAAATTTTATATATATAAATATATAAAATTAAAAATTTTATTATATAAAATTTTCTAAGTATCAAAAATTTTTACAAAAAAAAAGGTTTCCCCCCAATGAAATATGAGGGGAAAAAATAGCAAATAAAGGAACAGAAAATTTCAGGAGGCTAATTCCGGGGGAAATTTTGGGAACGGGAAAGGGGGAGGGGAATTTTCCCCAGCTCCTAATCCCCCGGCGGGGGGCTCCCCCGGGTTTGAGGCCCCGTTTTTTTAAAAGGGGGGGAGGAAGCTAAAAAGATTTTAAATTTGGTACCCATTTAAAAAGTCCCGTGAAAAAGGACGTTCCTGTGTGTATGTGGAGCCCAAAAAAAGGGCAACTGATGCTTCTATGGCTTGGGGGTTTTTAATTTGCTTGATTTTTCCAAAACCCCTTCGTTTATTTTGACTCGCCCAAGTTTTCTGGAGAAAGACAGTGGATAAAAGGTTTCTACGTAAAAAAAAAAAAAGAAAAAAAAGAAAAAAAAAAAAAATTTTTAAAAGGGGCAACTTTTTGAAAAGTTTGCCCCCCCCCCCATCCCCAATTTCGGAAAAAATTGAAAAAATTTCCCAAAAAGTCAATATAATTTTGTCATTTTTTAATTTTCCAATGAGGCTTGGTGTCCTGGAAAATCGAATTGAGGGCATCAAAAAAAAAAAAGGTTTTGGCACCAGCGTGGGAAAAATATGGAAAAAAAGGGAACCATCTTTAAATTATAAGAACGGGTTTTTTGGGGAAAAATTTTAGCATTAATCCCACAACATCTGCAACATTTTAACAATGGGTGCACTCGTGTCTTGTGTTTCACAGTAAAATTGTTGCTGGGGAAAGGGAATGTTTTTTTGCTAACCCAAAGAGTTTGTCTTCTTTTAAAGGGCCCCCTTATTTTCGTTTAGCACTTTTTTTCCCCTTTAATATGTTTGTTTTTTTTGCCATTTTAGACCCATTTTTTTCATTCAGGCAGGGTAGGGGTAGGAATGAAGCGGATATGCATTTTAGTTTTAATTTATGGGAAGGGTACGTTTTTGTAAAGCAAAACGAAAGGGGAGAGAAAAGAAAAGGGACAAAAAAGAGAAAGGACAGAAAAAGGTTTTTGAGGGTAAAAAAGTGCAAAAAACTAACAAAAAATTTTATACTAGTTTTTAAACCCCCATCCACCACACACACACAAAACAAAACCAAAACATATGTTGTATATATTATAAAATTTTATATAAATCTAAAATAATATAATTTTAAATTTTTAATATTATATTTTTAATATTTATATATATTTTATATATATATATTTTATATTATAAAATTTATTTTAATATATAAAAATATATATATTTTATATATATAAAATTATATATATATTAATATTATAACATATGTAAAATTTTGTGTGTTTTTTATATTATATTATATATATATATAATATATATATAAAATATAAAATATAAAATATAAAAATTATATATATTATTATATATATTTATATACTTTCTCTCTTTTTTTTTTTTTTCCTCTCTCTCTCTTTCTCTTTTCTTTCTTCTTTCTCTTCTCTCTCTCTCTCCCCTCCTCTCTCTCCTTTTTCCCCTCTCTCTCTCTTTCTCTCCTCTTTTTTCTCTCTCTCCTCTCTTTTTCCCCTTTTCTCTCTTCTCTCCTCTCTCTCTCTCTCTTTTTCCTCTCTCTTTTCTCTCTTTTCTCCCTTTTCTCTCTCTCTCTCTCTCCTCTTTCTCTCTCTCCCTTTTCTCTTCTCTCTCTCTCTCTCTCCTCTCTCTTTTCCCCTCTCTCCCCTCTTTCTTTCTCTCTCTCTCTCTCTCTCTCTCTCTCTCCTTTCTCTCTCTTCTCTCTGTCTCTCCTCTGTCTCTTTTCTCTTTTCCCTTTTGGTTTTCAAAATTCATTACCTATTTAGGGAAAAAATTAGGAAAAAAAAAAACCCCATCCCTTGCCAACCTGAAAATGATTTTGGGGGGTTTAAGGCTGCAGTTGATATAATTTTGTTTGGCCCTATCTTTTGAAAGCCAAGGGGGCCCTTTTCGCCCTTTGTAATGACTTCTTCATCAATAATTTTTTGCTCTAATGAAGTCTGTGTGAGGAGGCCAATTGGACGGCAATCGCGCCTTCACTGATTGACTGCCGGAATTTCCCAATTATAAATTTCTGGGGGGAAAAATTTTTGTGTGCTGTCTTTTTACCAACAAAAGGGAAAAAACCCCACGGGACAAACACACACGCACGAAACTACGATACACACAAAAAACATACCACACACACCCCATAGAAGACAGAAAAATATAGATGTAGATATATTTTATGTTTTTTAAATGTGTCCATCTATGTAAATATATATATTTTATTATATTTTATTATATTTTATATATATATAATATATATTTTAAATTTTATTTTAAATTATAAAAAAATAATATATTTTTGTATAAATATATATATATAATAATATTATAAAATTAAATAAAATATATTTTTTTTAAAAATATATATTTTAAAAATTTATATTAATATATAATTTTTTTTAAAATATTTTAAAAATTATATATAGGTAAAATAAAATATTTTATACTTTTTTTAATATATATAAAATTATACTTTATAATATTATTTTAATATATATTTTATATATATATATATTTATATAATATATATACATATATAATAAAATTTTATATATATTTATATATAAAATATAATATAATATATATATATATTATTATATAGTTATATAATATTTTAAAATATGAGGGCCCCGATTTGGGTTGGGAGCATCGGAAAAAAAAAAAAATTTTTTAAACTAATTAAAAAAAATTGCATTTATGTGTGTGGTTTTTTTTTCTATGTCTGTGGGTGTGGGGTTTAAATTTTACATATATATACAATAAAATATAATATCATCTATATATATATATATATATATTTTATATATAATATAATATAATAATATAAATATATATATTTTTATATATATATTATTTTATATGTGGTGTGTGTGTGGGGATATATATATAAATATATAAAAATATATATAAATATATTATATATATATTTTATATATGTTTTTAAATATATATATGTATATATAAATATTTATTTATATATGTTAATAAACACACACACACACACACACACACACACACACACACACACACACACACATTGCATGTATGTGTGTGTTTGTTTCTGTGTTTGTGTGTGTTTGTGTGTGTGGTGTGTATATATGTATATATATATATATATATATATATATTATAAATATATATATATATATATATATTTTATAATATATATATTTTAACATATATGTATATATAAATATTTACTTATATATATATGTATGAATACAAATATATTATATAAAATATAATATATATATATATATATATATATATATATATATATATATATACATATATCACCATCATCATGCATAGAGCAGACCTCGACGGGGACGCATCCACCGTTCGCTTCCTACCACGAGGGTTCCTCATGGCAAGTCGCCAGACAGGCTCTAACTCCTGGCGATAGGTTTGGTCAATCTGGCCAAGCCACGACGTCCTTAGTCGTCCCACGGGCCCCCTCCACCCTGGGTGGCCTCGGGAGGAGACAACCTGATGGGCAGGATCATTCACGGGGAAACGAGCTAGGTGCCGGTATAACCCAAGTTAACAGTCCTCGAATGTGCAAGTAATAAGTCCTATGCTTATCTCACGGTGAAGCCATCGGTTAGACACATGTTGTGAGCAGCCCACAACCAAGCTACCGATGGCATTCCACAATGATTCGTGGAGCAAGGATACGTTCTATTTTGGATTTCCTAGGAGTGAATCCAGATTGCGCTGGTCCAGGAACCTTGACTGGTAAGTTGAGCAGTGTGATGCCACGGTAGTTGCTGTAGTCCCGTTGATCCCCTTTCCGCTTCCAGGGAGGGATTACCACGCCTCTCAACAGGTCGGGGGAATGGTACCGGATTGCTAGATAACAGTCAGGACAGTTTGTAAGCCACACCCTATAGGTTCACCAACAGCCTTTACTAATTCAGCAGGGATGCCACATATGTCTGCTGATTTGCCACCATTCAGCTTAGAGATTGCCATCCTCAGTCAGGGTACGAGACTCTTCACAGATGGGTGGATCCGGCACAGGGATTGCAATACCCCTTGTACCTAACAAACTGCTGGAGAGTCAACCTCATACAATTGCTCAAAACACTCACTTCCATGTTCTCGAGCCCTATCATAGTCTAAGATGATCTGTCCATCACTGACTGGATTGCAGTTGTCTGTAAGGAGGGCTTGGAATTCAGCTTTCTCAGGGAATGGTAATCAAGGCGAAGGTTGTTTACCAAGAAATGGCCAACGACCTCCTCAGTAAGGTTCCTGATTACATGTTCCTTGGCCCTTCTCAACAGCAGCTAAGTCCGACACACCAAAGAACAGCATATATCTCGATCGCTATTCAAGACGACCCACGCGACACGCATCTGTGGCCTCCAGCTTCTCCTTCGGAATGAAATTCTGCCTTGATCTCGGGCATTCGCCAATGGACTCCCGACCTGCATCAGGTGTTTTCTGCTAGAAGGAATCCCACAAAACTATAAAGTCCATCAGGTTTTCGAGTACTACAAATCAATCACAGATATCTGCAGCAAACCTCCGGGCACACTCCACCCCCCCATCCCGTCCAAGTGAAACACCCTGGGATGCACATTGAAGGGACGGGTTCTTTTTAACTGGACCCGAAGGGAAGCCAAAACCAGTCAATGGTCAGTGTCACAGAACTTGGCACTCCGTTAAACCTGCAGTTCTGCCGGATCCTCCGGCAATTGCTGACGAGAATGTCTGGTCAATCTCCTTGCCCTCAGTATTGCTATACTATGTCAAGTGATGCGGGTTGGAGCATTGATACCAGAAGCCAGAAATCATTAATCTCTGGGACCTATATATATGTGTGTTTGTGGGTGTGTGTGTGTGGGGTTGTGTGGTGTTGTGTGTTGTGTGTTGTGTGGGTGTGTGTGTGGTGACTGTGGGTGTTGTTATGGTAAAAAAAACCTACAATGCAGTTTTTGCATTGTGGGTTTTTCTACCATATTAATTTTAAGTTTCTATAAAATTTAAAATAAATAATATATATAATATTATATATATATAATATTTTAATATATATATATATATATATATAAAATTTAATAATTATATATTATATATATATATTATATATAATATATATATAATATATATGTATAATTGTATGTATACAATGAATAAAAATGATTATTTTAAATTATATTTTATCTATATCTATTCTTATCTAATCATATCTATTTTAAATTTTTATATTATATATTATTATATAATATATAATATATATATATATATATATATATATATATTTTATATTTATATATAAATAATTATATATATATATATATAAAATATTTTGTGGGGTTGTGTGTGTGTTTAGTGTTGTGTGTGGCGTGGTTGTTGTGTGGGGTGTGTGGGGGGTGGTGGTATATATATATAATAATACATAAAATATAATATAATTATATATTATATATAATATATATTATATTTTAATACAAATGAAATTATATATATATAATATAATATATATATTTTATATAATAAAATTTTATAATATATAAGTGGTGTGTGTGTTTTTGTGTGGGGGTGTGTGTGTGTGTGTGTGTGGTGTGTGTGTGTGGTTGTTTGTT
>NC_051403.1:5957941-5962941 GCF_015228065.2 Penaeus monodon | reverse complement strand
GTGTGTGTGTGTGTGTGTGTGTGTGTGTGTGTATGTGTGTGTGTGTGTTTGCGCATGTGTGCATGTGTGCATGCGTATGCAAAAGGTACGTAACCTCTTATTTGTGTGTGTGTGTGGTGTGTGTACATATGCATGAACTCTTGCGTAAAATATTTCGTGTATCATTAAATCGCAGAACCATTTACATACATATACTTATACATTATACACTACTGAGTCATGGAGCACCCTCCCCCTCCCCTCCGGCATCCTGTCAGGAAAAAAAGAGAACTACAGCGAGAGATAAGAAAAAACTGCATTACCACTCTACGGGGACAGAGATCAGATTAGGTTTGTTCTCGTTCTTGGATGCGATAAAGAGGTGGGGATAAAATAACATGGTGATCATGGTGAGAGAGAGAGAGAGAGAGAGAGAGAGAGAGAGAGAGAGAGAGAGAGAGAGAGAGAGAGAGAGAGAGATAAAAGAGAGAGAGAGAGAGAGAGAGAGAGAGAGAGAGAGAGAGAGAGAGAGAGAAAAGGAGAGAGAGAGAAGAGATAGATAGAGAGAGAGAGACTAAAAAGAGAGAGAGAAGAAGAAGAAGAAGAAGAAAGAGAAGATATAGAAGAAAGACAGAGAGAGGAGAGAGAGAGAGAGAGAGAGAGAGAGAGAGAGAGAGAGAGAGAGAGAGAGAGAGAGAGAGAGAGAGAGAGAGAGAGAGAGAGAGAGAGAGAGACTAAACAAGATAACCATCGAAAGACAGGCAATTACTTCTGGATTTCATAAAGTTCGATGCAATATCCAAAAAGTAACCCCCAAAATATTGTCAAAATTCCACAAAGAGAGACTGAAGTAATTTCGACTTTTTGGCACATAAGGACTTCAGGGTAACGACGATGATAGAAGGTACGTCTCTTTTTGAGAGGGGGGGGGGAGCTGGTAAAGTGGGTTAGAGGTGAATAACGATGGATAAAGACATAATTTGGATAAACTACAGAGGGACATCAATAGCTGATGGAAGGTTTGCTTTTCCTATTCCAGGGCTGCATTTGCTTCCTCAATCAAATTAGTATTAGGCACAAAAAACACGACGCAGATGAATTTTTCCACTCGGCCTTGTTACAACTGGCTTTTTCTGGTCACATTTATAGTATAGACTATTGGCAATGTTGTCCTTTTTGTGTGCTCAGCTTAGAATGATTAGAAAGGGTTATGGCATTGGTAGTTCCTGTTTTCACTACTATGCTGTTGTTGTTTTAAATCTTATTAGGACAAAAACAGTAAGAGTACATCCGTGTCACGCAACCAAGTATCAAAGATGTGTACCCATGTATTGAATGATCTCGCGAACACACTCCCTCGTGCATACTTTTTTCATCATCTGTACCAGTGCCTGTCTGGCTTCTAGGCACATTTATGCCCTTTTATGCTCGCTAGCTACGATGATGCATTCATTTGCTGGTATATTTGTAATCACTTCCCGAGACAAGAAATTATCCATATTTACTTTGCCTTCGCGGTCACAAAGAAAGTCCTCCCAACTTTTGGCATATCACCATAGACAGTCACCTTGTTACCTTACTATTGTTATTATACCCTATTTTATGCTAAACCCATCATTCCTGTCCAAAACTGGTATCTAACCCAGTAAAGTTTGGACATATCTAACATAGGACAAGTTATATATGATCCAGAATTCCCCAAAGTTTTTACATGAAAACGAAGCTTCCGTAGTGTGTGGACTAAATCACGTCATTCAATATCAAATATATAATTTCTGTGATTTCTTTTTCATCAATGCCTTCTATGCCTTTCAGCAATTCATTCTGGAAGATATGCTTTTCTATTCAACTCGAACACCATCCGTCTCACTTCTGTCAAATTATCCCCAGGATACCACAATATCATGTCAGATTTATATTAATCACACAATAGCTGTATTACAAAGCTTTAATGTTTGTAGGGAAAAAAATATACAAGCTCCTTCAATTCTGGTGGAATTAGTCACATTACCTGTAGCAGCTCACGAAAACGGTGTTATTTTAACCCCAAAATGATATTCATTTTTAAAGGGGTGCCTGTGGAAATGACAGAGTATGGAAAATGTCACAAAATAGCAGAATCGACATGCTACATCTTCTTTTCATCTGTATGAATAAATTATATTCTAAAACACCTTACATTTTCAGAAAGGCTGATCCTCAAGCGAAAGGAACAAAAAACGTACTTTGAAGAAAATACAGAGCAGAAAGGAGCAGAAACATACTATAACTGGCATAGTGTAAACAAGAACCGCATATGTCTCACGTCTCCCACTCTATACATTTATCTAAACATAAATGCACATATTCATATCTCCCTCTTACTTATTACACTCCCCACTGATGGAATTCCCCTCTGGTCTTGCAAAGAATGTCTAAACTTTGCTGGAATTAAACTTGAGCGAAACACGTGGATGTTGTTCCTCGGAGCAGCGCGAAGGAGCGTCGCTGAATGAAGGGAAACTCACCGAAAACCGGCTCTAACTTCAGCCTGGAATGAAATCTTCGAAATAGAACTGTAAGAGTCGAGCACTTCCTTGGAGGGAGTGAATAGGAGAACTGAATAATCATGAGCCAAGGGACGTGATAAAACAAATAATAGCGATAAGCGAAGGGAAATCTTCAGCCAGTGACTTGTTAGATATTCGTGTTGTGAGGGAGATCTTGGGCTGTGTGATTGATCGGGTTTGAATGACTTCGGTGATATTGGAAGGAAGGTTCCCTGCCTTTCGTCCTTCCTTTTGCTTACGAAGATATTAAAGGATGAAATAAAAATATATAAAAGGTATAAAGAGATCGATATAGATATAATCATAATTAGTTTTATGTGTGTGTGTGTGTGTGTGTGTGTGTGTGTGTTTGTGTGTGTGTGTGTGTGTGTGTATGCATGCGTGTGTGTGTGTGTATGTATGTGCATGTGTGTGTGTGTGTGTGTGTGTGTAAAGAAAGAGAAACACACATAAAGAAAAACGATCAGAGACAGAAAGAGTGAGACACACAAACCTAGAAAAACCGGGTTTGCATGCCATGGCTACTGCTTGACGGATCACAAATTCAGATTGACGGACGATAAAACGAAAATGTCTCCCTGTTTCCGGCCTGCAAACACAGGAGATAAGGGAAAATGGATCGGAGATGGTCATTATGAAGCTATTATCGCGATAATGATAGGGACGACTGGGTGAAGTCATCAGGATAAGGAAACGACGGGAAAGTTGAAGTCTGACACGAAGGAAGAGGTTATGATGACCTGATCGAGGTCAGAAAAGGTCAAGCCAAGGTCAGTCGTCTTGCTTTTATTATTAATGATTTAGCAATGCTCAGGTAAGAGTATACGTGTCGTTAGTCCATGTTGCGAATCCAATATCCAGATACAATGTGTTTTTTTCCTTTTTCCACTTTGTTCTGATTCAGTGACGTATTCTTATAACAGTACTGTAAATACAAGTCAGTGGTCTTTCCTAAAAAAAAAAAAAATAACACACACACAAAAAAAAATAAAAAATAAAAAAATACGAAAAAATCAAGGATCACACGACTATTGTTTTTTTGTTTGTTTGGTTTTTTTCCTTATTTAGGTATTCTTGCCTCGAACGGACAGCGACTGATAAGGAGAAAAAAATGGTCTACTTATTGACACCCAAAGAATTTAGATTGGTGGACCCTGACTGCGGGTCGATGCGAAGTTGAAAATAGAATAAGGTGATTGGGAAGTAGAAAAGTGGAGAAAAAGAATAAAACCTGATTATGCAGAGGGACGAAATCATTATGAGGATGAGGATGATGGCGGTTATCGTTTTATCATTAGTTTCATTATTATTATTATCGCCACCGTCATCATCATTATCACCATCATCATCGTCTTTATCATCATTATCATCATCATCATTATCATTATCATTATCATTTATTCATTATCATTACATTATCATTATCTCATCCATCATCATCATCATCATCATCATCATCATCATCATCATCATAATCATTCTCATCATCTTTATCATCATCATCATCATCATCATCATCCGTCATCACATCATATCATCATCGTCATCATCACTCATTTCCCCATCATCATCATCATCATCAAACATCATCATCATCATCATCATCATCATCATCATCATCATCACCCTCATCATCATCATCATCATCATCACACCCTCACATCATCACCATCATCATCATCATCACCATCCATCATCATCATCATCATCATCATCATCATCATCATCACATCATCTTATCATCATCATCACCCTATCATCATCATCAGCGTCAGCACCATCACCACCATCGTTATCATCGTCATCTTCATCGCCATCGTCTCCTTATCATCATCACCATCACCATCACCATCTTCATCATCATCACCGCCATCGTCATCATCATCATTTTAGAAGGAAAACCGAGAAGGAAATGAGCTACTGATTAGCCAATCAGACAATTATCATTACAAAGGCAAAATATTCCTTTGCTTCACCGAAAGTTTTAAAATAACCAAAGATAATTACAAAAGAACGATAACGATATATATATATATATATATATATATATATATATATGCATATATATATATATATACAACGATAACTGATATATACCAACGTATATGTATATATATGTATGTATATATATATATATATATATATATATATATATATATATATATGAATATATATATATTCTAGTCTCCATCCTAACGAAAACGCATTTTAACACAGGCGCTCTTTCTTCCCTCTCCCTGTGCCCCTTGTCTTGCCTGGGACCTCCCCTCCTCTCCCCCTTGTTTGCTCTCCTCCTTTCACTCTCCCTCTCCTTTATTTCCTCCAATACGACGGAATTACGGCACCTATAAAGAAGGTTTACGTTCTTACGAGGGCATCAGCAGCAAAAGAAACGTTCACCCAAAGTCGAGAAGAAGAAGGAAAAAGAAAGAGAAAAAAAAATTGTTGCAACCCCGAACCTTGCCAGCTGAC
>NC_051403.1:5930441-5932941 GCF_015228065.2 Penaeus monodon | reverse complement strand
CGCCGATACTGGCCCAAATAAAGCGGGTCGGCAGGCTGTGGGGCCCAACGTCCGCCTGTAGGGTTCCCTTGGGCTTTGTCCCACAGGCTTCATACTGGGCTGGCGCCTGCCAGGGCGCAGGTGGGACAAGTAACTCATTCCCATCCTGCGCCCCAATATTTGCCCTCCCTATGAGACCCACAGCCCACCTCACTTGCTGGTGGAAGGCAGAGAACCCCTTCCCCCAGCATATCCATTTATTTCCGACATTGTCTGTGAATTTCCTGGGGGGGAGTAGGACTGGCAAGGCTGAGGGGCAGGAGTTGGTATGGAGCCAGGGTGTGTTCACACGCTGGCAGGCCATTGGCTCTGAACCTCTGGGGCCTCCTGCTGCTCCAAGATCCCCCACAGTTTAGCCTGGGACCGCAAGATGCCCAGTTTCCATGGGTGGCCACGAGGAAGCCACGATGACAGAGAGGGTGTGAATTGGTAGGGGAGGCTTCTGCAGAGCTGCTCCCTTTTTCGCACTAGGCTAGCAAGCAGTGGCAGCTGCAACCGAGAAGCCATGCAAGCACTTAACACTATCTAGGCTACCACACCATCACTTCACATCACCCTGAGCATAAAGCACCCACTCATATTAAATATACATACATGCATACACACACACATACACACACACACACATACATACATACATACATATATATATATATATATATATATATATATATATATATATATATATATATATATATATATATATATGTATATATATGTATATAATATATACCTAAATATATGTGTGTGTGTGTGTGTGTGTGTGTCCACAGGTTGTATTTGAAGCTATGGAGTGACTTCAGAAATCAGTGTCTTATCATTCTGGAAAAGTTGGCTCTTCAAAAATGACTACATGGACGGAAGGAGGTGAAAGTCAGATGGTGCAAGGTCAGGAGAATAAGGATGAGGAAGGATGTCGTAGCCACATGACAGCGCTTCCACCCGGGCAATGTGAAAATTGTGAACAGGTCATTAACTTGTAGAAGGCAGACACCATTTCGAGCCTCTTGGTTTTGGTAGCCTTCTTCAGGATCTGCAATTTCTTGAGGGTGAAGTTGCCTATGTAATTAACTATTTCATGATACGTGAATATCCCCAGAAACTTCCTGCTAAACCCTAGAAAGAAGGCAGGGAACATACAAGATCAGACCCTGCACCTGTTTCTAATTTTCTTCTCACGATCAGCAGATACTTCGGCAGTACCATTGAAAACCGCCAGCACATCCGGTGATAAGATACATGGCATAATACGAGGCAGAAACCAGCCCGAAACAACCCCAATAGTGCTGTATATCACATGCTGATACGATAAGGCATACTTTGGTGAAACGGGCCTCGGTTTCAGCACCAGGTACAGCGAACGTCGATCCGACGGCCGTCACCACGGGACTTCCAACCCCATAGTGGTTCATGTAGATGAGTCTGAACAATCCACTGAGGATTGAACAAGCATAAAAGAAGAATTATGGAAGGTGGCGGAGGTCACAGTCGTCAGGTGTCTCAACTCATGCCTGATATGCGTGTTTTTTCTTATTTTTCATGCATGTATTTCTGACGAAGATAAAATGCAAATTGGATAAATATCTCTTGTATTGTGGAGATATTCAATCTCATTCATAACTTTTCTACATTTATCAACCTGTGTTTGTGTGTGTGTGTGTGTGTGTGTGTGTGTTGTGTGTGTGTGTGTGTGTGTGTGTGTGTGTCCATTTACGGAACTTTGAATTCCCTTCTTTGTCTTGGGTTCAACTTTTACTTCGATATCCCACTTCCTCATATTTCCTGCTACATCCATTACCCTGTTTTTTTTTTTCTTTCTTTCTTTCTTTCTTTCTTTTCCTTCTTCCTTTGTAAATCTTCCCCTTCATTCTCCTTCTATTTCCTTTTTATTTTCCGTTTTTATTCTTTATTCTTTAGTTTACCTGTTTTTTTTTCTGGAGGTGCCATTTTCACGTTTTTTTTCCCTCCTGTGTAATCCTTTTATATCATTAGTTTTACATGTCATTAAGCAAGATGAATTTTAGGGTAATTAACGCGTCGTGGCAATAATCATGCATTATTCTCTCATCCTCACTCTATCTCCTGTGTTTGTATTTTTTCACCATCATTCCCACAATTTCTCTTTCGTTATTCTGTGATTTATAACATTTGCATATTTGTTTTTCTCACTTTCTTTTCTCCATCATTTTTCGTCTCGTCTGCTTCTCTTCCTACCTATTCTTCTCGCTCCCCTCTCCTCCTCCTGTCATTCCCTCATCCGTCTCTCTCTCTCTTCTTCTTCGTCCATTTGCTGTATTGCTCTCTCATTTTTTCTCACTCTTTCTTTCTCTCCTTCTCTTCCTTCTTCATTATCATCCTCTGCACATGTTTTTTTTATGATCTCTCTTCTTCTCCTTCTCGATCTTTCCTTCCTCTCCGTTTCCCTTCTTTCTCCTCGTCTCTCTCGTTCTCTCTCTCTCTC
>NC_051403.1:5922941-5927941 GCF_015228065.2 Penaeus monodon | reverse complement strand
GATACGAAACTTGTAGAGGGTTACACAGATATCCGCAAATTCATGTAAAACAGCAGATTTAGCGATAATCGCAATTTCTCGTGCGTCTGGCAGTGGGTCTTGTATCTCTCTAGCAATCTTACTGCCGCGCTCTCTCTCTCTCTCTCTCTCTCTCTGTCTCTCTCTCTCTCTCTCTCTCTCTCTCTCTCTCTCTCTCTCTCTCTCTCTCTCTCTCTCTCTCTCTCTCTCTCTCTCTCTCTCTCTCTCTCTCTCTCTCTCTCTGTAGCAAACGTTTCCTTATCAACATTAACATATGATACGAAACTTGTAGAGGGTTACACAGATATCCGCAAATTCATGTAAAGCAGCAGATTTAGCGATAATCGCAATTTCTCGTGCGTCTGGCAGTGGGTCTTGTATCTCCGGCGCAAGTACGCGATCTCGTCCAGCAATCTTACTGCCGTGCGTTCAAATCCCTCGCCTCCAGTGGATGGTAACACCGGCCTTGTATACACGGGAATAATTTATAAGCAAAATGAAACAGATAGCATGTCACAGCAAGAATATGCATTGTAGCAAATGGAATAAAACTAAATTATGGTAATAATAATGATTACTGTGGATTTGGATTAAACTTTAATCCGGAATTAACTTTTATGACGCGTACAGAAGAAGCCTTATATTAATGAATCAAATTACTAGCTGCCAACACTTTCTTTTAAATATTATAGCAATGTTAAGGAGAAAAAGAGAAAAACTTTAATTTCCCTCTTTTTACCTTAGTTGAAATATTCAAAAGTTAGTATTTGAATTAACACTCAGTGGTTATCCACTGTACAAAAACTATATGAAGAACAAAGTATTTAGCCCCGTCATCACTAATCATTGATACTAGCATGGCACCCTTACCATGAAACACAACACTGTAGATGCCGTGTTCACTCTGGTCCACGTCTTTCTCGCTCCGTCTCTCGGGGTGATCTGCCACGCACGTCACGAGGCCGGACACCTGCCGTCGCCACCACGCTATACTCTCTTCATTTGTTTCTTTTCAGTCTTCTCTTTGCATTTCTCGAGTTCCATGGCTGTCACGGCATACATACACACACGCATGCGCGAGCACACACACACACACACACACACACACACACACACACACACACACCACACACACACATAACACACACACACACACAACACACACACACACACACACCACACACCACACACACATCAACAATAATATATATATATATATATATATATATATATATATATATATATAAACTATATATATATATATAATATATATATATATATATATATATATATATATATATATATATATATATATATATTGTGTGTGTGTGTATCTACATATATATGTGTGTTTGTTTGTATGGCAGAGACAGAGACAGAGACACATAGACAAATAGGCAGATTAACAGACAGACAGACAGACATACAGACAAACAGACAAACTGTCGAAAACATTATACTTTGTTGACTGAACTTTAGGTAGGAGGATTTTCAGCTCTGGTGAACGCCTCAGGTGCTGAGGACATGCTACATCCATTCTTAACTCTCAGTTACGTAAGCTTGGCACATAAATAATGCTTAAAAAACTCCTTTCGCGTTAGACAAAGAAAACCCACAATTCCTCCTTTGTTCTCTGTAACGTAACCGACAAGATTCTCCGTCTCCATCATAAAACATTCAAGATGAAGTGAACCTCAAGAGATACTTACTCGTTCATTGATAAAGCACTTCACTCAAAATTCACCGGTATGATGTATAAAATAGCTGCAATAAAAGTTCATAGTAATATTAGAGACATCCCAACGGAGCGGAGGTGTGAGAGCAGCAAAGAGAAGAAAAATACGGTGAAAGTTGTCCTTTTGCGAGACACCAGAAGGTCAGACAAAGACAAGACACCCAGGAATCAATTTCAGTTGTATTTGGGCAAGGAAATAATAGCAGGTCATGGCTCAGTGTGTCCTTTGCACTTAATACGGGCACGGACTGCAAAATAAGGGATGCGCGTGCTTTCAATAAGCATAAATCATAACGTGTATTAAAGGTTTATGTGGCAACGGGATGTAATATCCACGGAGCTAGAGTGGCTAGGGGGAGATTATGGTGGCCAGAGAGAGAGAGAGAGAGAGAGAGAGAGAGAGAGAGAGAGAGAGAGAGAGAGAGAGAGAGAGAGAGAGAGAGAGAGAGAGAGGGGGGAGAGGAGAGAGAGAGAAGAGAGAGGGGGGGGAGAGAGAAGAGAGAGAGGGGGAGAGAGAGAGAGAGAGAGAGAGGGGGAGATGAGTGAGAGAGAAAAGAGAGAGGATAGGTAGAAGATAGAGAGTATAGAGAAGATAGAAGAAGAGAGGAAGGAGAATGGTAGAGAGAGAGGAAAAGAGAGAGAGAGAGAGAGGGAGGAAGGAAGAGAGAGAGCGACAGACAGGCAGAAAGAAAGCGAATTGAGTGAGAGAGAGAGATAAAGAGGAGGAGAGAGCGACAGACAGGCAGAAAGAAAGCGAATTGAGAGAGAGAGCGATCCTTTACCAGGCTCATCAAAATCACCATCACCGCTTCCGGCCTCACCCTCCTCCTCTTAGTATCACTCTCGCCACTTTCTCTCGCCGCCAGCCTGTCGTTCACACAGACCCTCTATTAAAGCGCCTGCCACTCCAATAAGCCTCGTATCCACAAACAGGATCTAGACACAGAAAAAGATAAGCCCTTTCCTCCATAAAGGAATCCTGCGTAATTCATCCAAATCCTTATTGCACTATGGCTGCCTTTGGGATTTATTTTGCGCCTTTAATTTGTTTCTGATTTTTTTTTCGTCCCGGGCCTTTCTCACATATACACGCATGCACTCACTTACACGTACACAGACACACACACACTCACACACACACACACACACACACATATTTATATATACATACATATGTATATATATGGATAGATAGATAGATAGATAGATAGATAGATAGATAGATATACCATCGCCTGTAAAAGTATCATTCATATGTCCAAAGACGAATTTCTAGGCTATCATCCTCGCCTCCCTAATTTCTATGGGCTACCCAAAACCCATAAGCCAGGCGAGCCTCTGCGCCCCATCATCTCCTCCCGGGGATCTGTGATGCAGCCTCTTGCATCCTGGCTGGCACAGCGCTGACTCCCCTTCTTGGCAGCTTCTCACCTGCTCATCTGTGCCACTCTCTGGACCTCGCCCGAGTCTCGTCAGCGTGATGAGCTTGGAGGTCGACTCCCTGTTCACCAAGGTCTTGCTTGATGGTGTCCTCGATTTCTTTTAGAGGAAGCTCCTCTCCGAGAATCCTCGACTGCCTCTGCCCCTTGATGTCTTTATTAAATTGATTTATCTGAGTTCGAAGTTTATTTTTTTCTTTGAATGTACCTTTTTTCCCAGATGTTCGGCGTTGCCATGGATTCCCCTGTCTCTCCTGTCCTGGCAAATCTGGCCATTGAATATTTCGAGTCTGAGCTTTTCCCCTTCCATCTGTCTTCGGCTTTCACCTTTGGCTGAGGTACGTTTGCTCTTTGGCCTCATGTCCCTGCCCTCTCCCAGGTCTATCTGACGGAGCTCATCTTTCTGCTGAACGGTGGGCTGGAATCCTTTTCACAGTGGGAAGTACATACAGTTCTTCTCGCACCATCTACTCCATGTGAAGATATCTGTTCTTCTGCGTCCTCCACTTCGATCTCTTTATGGATGGAGAGATCGATTTCTTACGGCGCTTGTTCACTAAAGTGGGTTACCCTCGCCGTGTTCTCAGCGCCGCGTTATCCAGATCGCGATGTGCCTTCTGCTACGACTCCTCTTCAAGATAAAATAAAAAAAATCCTCACTAGTCTGTTCGCAGCCTTCTCTACCCTAAAGAAATCTACTCCCTCCGTCGCCCCTTATGTTTCGACAGGCAAACGCTCTCCGCCGCAAATTAGTCCACGCTAGTCCGCCTCTGTCTCGAAGGTGGGCACCTATGCTGTTATTTGTGCCTCCTGTGATAAGCAGTACTTTTGGTGAGACAGGTGTCAGTCTCACAAAACGTCTCTTCTAGCATAAATTCGCTATATCCAGAGAACAGTCAGTCAGTGGGGCATATACATACATACATACATATATATATATATATATATATATATATATATATATATATATATATATATAAATTATATATATATATATATTAGATATATATATATTACATAGTATATATATATATATATAATATAATATATATATATATATATAAACATATATATTATATATTATTATATAATATATATAATATATATATTAGATATATATATATAATATTATATATATAGTATATATATATATAATATATATATATTATATATATATATATAAGATATAATATAATAATATTTCTTGATGATATCTATGGTTAAGTTTGTGTCTATATTATTATTCAGTATTATATATATGACTATCTGAGTTATATATTTCACTATCCTGTTCTATTATATTGTTTTATTCCTCATTTTATATTGGGAGTTCATATCATTTCCTCCTCTCAACCCAGTCAGTCTCGCCATTCACCTCGGTCTCCCTTTTTTTCTCTTTTTTATTCTCCACTTTTCAACTTCCCTGCACTCGGCGACATAAGTCCAGTAGTGCCAGGGACAGAAAATGAAAAGGAATAAGGAAGAAATTTTAGTGTTCTTTCGACTGTCACAGGAAGCATATGATTACTGTGTGAGTGCGCAAACGCTGATCACTCAGACAACAACAGCACTGCGACAGAACTAAGCCCAGCAGACAGCAATCGGCAGAAACGAGGACAAAGAAATAGAGGGAATAAAATAAAAAGAATAAAGGAGGCAAGGAAGACAGGGAAGTAGTTAGTGTGGGGAAATAAGCAGAAGGGAAAGATAATGAATTAAATTAAGAAGGGAAAAAACAGACGGTAAACAAAAGAGAAAAAAGAGGGCGAAAGAAAAGAAAAGAGAAAAGAGAGAAGGGGAAAAAAAAT
>NC_051403.1:5912262-5922841 GCF_015228065.2 Penaeus monodon | reverse complement strand
GAATATGTGCATTTATGTTTAGATAAATGTATAGAGTGGGAGACGTGAGACATATGCGGTTCTTGTTTACACTATGCCAGTTATAGTATGTTTCTGCTCCTTTCTGCTCTGTATTTTCTTCAAAGTACGTTTTTTGTTCCTTTCGCTTGAGGATCAGCCTTTCTGAAAATGTAAGGTATTTTAGAATATAATTTATTCATACAGATGAAAGAAGATGTAGCATGTCGATTCTGCTATTTTGTGTCATTTTCCATACTCTGTCATTTCCACAGGCACCCCTTTAAAAATGAATATCATTTTGGGGTTAAAATAACACCGTTTTCGTGAGCTGCTACAGGTAATGTGACTAATTCCACCAGAATTGAAGGAGCTTGTATATTTTTTTCCCTACAAACATTAAAGCTTTGTAATACAGCTATTGTGTGATTAATACAAATCTGACATGATATTGTGGTATCCTGGGGATAATTTGACAGAGGTGAGACGGATGGTGTTCGAGTTGAATAGAAAAGCATATCTTCCAGAATGAATTGCTGAAAGGCATAGAAGGCATTGATGAAAAAGAAATCACAGAAATTATATATTTGATATTGAATGACGTGATTTAGTCCACACACTACGGAAGCTTCGTTTTCATGTAAAAACTTTGGGGAATTCTGGATCATATATAACTTGTCCTATGTTAGATATGTCCAAACTTTACTGGTTAGATACCAGTTTTGGGGACAGGAATAAATGGGTTAGCAAAAAATAGGGTATAAACAATAGTAAGGTAAAAGGTGACTGTCTATGGTGATATGCCAAAAGTTGGGAGGACTTTCTTTGTGACCCGCGAAGGCAAAGTAAATATGGATAATTTCTTGTCTCGGGAAGTGATTACAAATATACCAGCAAATGAATGCATCATCGTAGCTAGCGAGCATAAAAGGGCATAAATGTGCCTAGAAGCCAGACAGGCACTGGTACAGATGATGAAAAAAGTATACACGAGGGAGTGTGTTCGCGAGATCATTCAATACATGGGTACACATCTTTGATACTTGGTTGCGTGACACGGATGTACTCTTACTGTTTTTTGTCCCAATAAGATTTAAAACAACGACAGCATAGTAGTGAAAACAGGAACTACCCAATGCCATAACCCTTTCTAATCATTCTAAAACTGAGCACACAAAAAGGACACATTGCCAATAGTCTATACTATAAATGTGACCAGAAAAGCCGTTGTAAACAAGGCCGAGTGGAAAAATTCATCTGCGTCGTGTTTTTTGTGCCTAATACTAATTTGATTGAGGAAGCCAAATGCAGCCGTGGAATAGGAAAAGCAAACCTTCCATCAGCTATTGATGTCCCTCTGTAGTTTATCCAAATTATGTCTTTATCCATCGTTATTCACCTCTAACCCACTTTACCAGCTCCCCCCCCTCTCAAAAAGAGACGTACCTTCTATCATCGTCGTTACCCTGAAGTCCTTATGTGCCAAAAAGTCGAAATTACTTCAGTCTCTCTTTGTGGAATTTTGACAATATTTTGGGGGTTACTTTTTGGGTTTTGCATCGAACTTTATGAAATCCAGAAGTAATTGTCTTTGTCTTCCGATGGTTATCTTGTTTAGTCTCTCTCTCTCTCTCTCTCTCTCTCTCTCTCTCTCTCTCTCTCTCTTCCCCTCTCTTCTCTTTATTTTCTCTCTCTTCTCTCTCTCTTCCCCCCCCCCCCTCTCTCTCCCCCCTCCCCTCTCTCCCCCCTCTCCCCCCTTTTCTCTCTCCCCCCCCCCTCTCTTCTTCTCTTTTTTTCTCTCTCTTCCCCTCTCTCTCTCTTCTCTCTTCCCCTCTCCTTCCCCATTTTCCCTTCTCTTCATTTTCTCCCCTTTCTCTCTCTCTCCCTCTTTTTTCTTTTTTCTCTTTTTTCCTTCTTTTTCTTTTTCTTTTTCTTCCTTTTTCTTTTCCTTTTCTCCCCTCTCTTTTCTCTCGCTCTTCTTTTCTTCCCCATTCTTTCTTTCTTCTTCCCTTTTCTTTTTTCTTCCTCTTTTTTTTCTCTCTCCCCCCTCTCTCTTCTCTCTTTTCTTTTTTCTCTTTTTTATCTTTCTTTCTTTTCTTTCCCCTTTCTTCTTCTTCCTTTTTCCCCTTTTTTTCTTTCTCTCTCCCCTCTCTCTTCTTCTCTCTCTCCCCTCTCCCCTCTCTTCCCCTCTCTCTCTCTCTTCTTCTTCTTCTCCCCTCTCCCCCTTCTCTCTTCCCCTCCCCTCTTTTCCCCTCCCCTTTTCTCTCTCTCTTTATTTTCCTCTCTCTCTCCCCCTCTCTTTTCTCTCTTCCCCTCTCTCTCCCCTCTCTCCTCCCCCTCTCTCTCTCTCTCTCTCTCTCTTTTTTTCTTTTTTCTCTTTTTTCCCTCCCTTTTTTTTCCCCCCTTCTTTCTCCACCGGCCCCTTCTCTTCCCCTTTTCTTTTTCTAATTTTTCTCCTGTTTTCTCTTTTTTCCTTCCTTTTTTTTTTCTCCTCTCGTCTTTTTTATTTTTTTTTCTTCTTTTCCCTTTTCCTTTCTCTTTCCCCCCCTTTTCTACCTTTTCTCCCCAGCCACTCCCCCCCCTCCCCCCCCCCCAAAAAAACCTTTCACCCCCCGACCCCAACCCCCCCCCCCCGGGCCCCCCCCCCCCACCCCCTCCTTCCCCTTTCCCCTTCCCTTTCTTATTTTTTCCAAAATCTTTTTTTCCTTCTTTCTTTCGGGGGCTTCCCTTTTTCCCTTCTCTCCAAAAAATTCAAAAAAAATTTTCTTCCAAAAAATTTCCAAAAAATTCTTTCCTTTCCCATTTTTTTTCTTCTTCTCTTTTCCTCCCGTTTTCTCTCTCCGGGGGCCCTTTTTTTCCTCCTCTTCTTTTCCTCCCCCTCTTCCCTCCAAATTTTTTCCCTGACGGGACCGGGGGGGGAGGGGGAGGTGCTCCTGATCAGTGGTATAATGTAAAAAGATATGTATGTAAATGGTTCTGCGTTTTAAGATCACAATATTTACGCAAGAGTTCATGATATGTAAAACCCCCACACCCCACAAAATAAGGGGGTCGTACCTTTTGCATACCAGCAACAGCACACATGGCAAACACACACCACACATCACACAAAACACACACAACACAAAACACACACACACACACACACACACACAACCACACACCACCACACCACACCACACCACACACACACAAAAAACAACCACTCACTTCCCCTTAACTTCCTTTCTTTCGAAGAAAAAAAATACTTTTTGAAACATTCTTGCGATATAAAGTCAGTGAAGCTTCACTTATGTTCCGGACGTATCATCAGGGAGGGGGAAAAAAACAAGAGAAAAAAGGTTAGAAGACGAAAAAAAAAAAAGAGGTATATTCTTAAAAGCAAAAGAATAATGAAAAAGATAAGAACAAGCAAAGTATACTTTAGGAAGATATCCCGGGTTTCTTTAACTATACTTAAAAATTACAGTACATATATGAGTGCACGAAACACGGGGCTTTTTTCGTCCCTGACTACAAGGGGCCCCTGGGTTTGCCATACAACATGTCGTAATATTGACCAATCGGGGGAAAAAGCTTAACTGACCCTCGAAAAATCCCCGTTATGTATATTTGAGGTTCGGGTTTATAAACAATTATACGAGTCTTTTTTAGAACTTACTGTAAGGCAGGGGAATGCATGGCCCCCAAGGAAAAATATCTAAAAAGAAAATTTATAACAAAAACATGAGATGTGGTCCATAAAAAGAAAGGATTTGATAATATTTGAAGGGGGAAGAAACCAACGCCAAAAAATGGTAGCAGAGATCTAGTTTGCAGGCGATCCAAAAACCAAATTTGCTTTTTTCCACGGCTAGAAGAGATATTAATTATTGTTTTTTTTGACGGGGTCTATTTTTTTTATTTATTATTTTCCAACTGACGTCTTATATAGCGCAAAATTTATGTAATTTTACCCTTCTGAGAACAGCGTCCCTTAGACCGGGTGCTGGTTGTTCGTTTGAAAATTTCTTAAAATTTTGGTACCGATGTGATCTTACTTTTAGGTTTTTTATTTGCTGCTCCAATTTCTAACAGGATGTTTAATATCTCAGTGGCGCATGCTTATACAAAAAAGGGTTGCTGACTTTACGTTATCTGAAGTTTTCCGTATTTTTCGCTAGTGCCAAATTCGCTAATATCCCAGTGCCAGGAACACACATATTTCCCCCTCCTATTTTTTCTTAGTAAATTTAATATTACATTTTCAACTTTTTTTTAGCCTTTTTTCCAAATATTTGTAAAAAGCAAAGAGTTTTTAAAAAAGGGGGGTGATTAAAAGTCCCTCAAGTAAATTTTGAGTTAGAAGTCATGGAAAAGACTGAAATTTATGTTAAATAAAATGTTTGTGCGAAATTGGCATGCCAAAAAAGCAGGTAAACAGACAGACAGACAAAAAACTAAAAAATTTTAGGAGAAAAAGTAAGGGAATTTTGGTTTGAAAAAAGCGGGCGGCCGCAGTACCCCAGAACAGTAAAGACCCCCAGTACGCATTACTTATCAAACTGGGTAAAAGGGCCTTTTACACCTTTGTAAATTTGGCAGGAGAAAAAAAGGATACTGTATACACTATTTTTCCTTCCCCAAAGCAAAAACGCAACACACTCACACAACACGAACACAAACACACACCCACACACACCCCAAAAACAACCCCCACACAAAAAAAAACCCAAAAACCCCCCCCCCAAACCAAAAAAAAACCCCCAGCCCCAAAAAAAAAACCCCCCAAAAAAATCCCCCCTTTTCCCCTTTTCCCAACCAGGAAAAAATTAAGAAGTTGTGGAGAAATATGGGAAAGAAAAGGGGAATTTTAGAGGTTGGGGAAAAGAATGAAAAAAGGAAAAGAAAAAAAGGGAAAAAAAAGGGGGGTGGGGGGAAAAAAAAAAAAAAGCCCCAAAAAAAAAAAAAAAAGGGGAAAAAAAATATTCCGGGGTGGGGAAAAAAAAAAAATTTAATTTTTCTTTTCTCAAAAGAAAAAAAAAAAAAAAAAAAAAAAAAAAAAAAATTTTTAAAACCAAAAAAAAAAAAAAAAGGGGGGGGGGGGGGGGGGGGAAAAAAAAAAAAAACAATTTTACTTAATTTTTTTCCAAATTAAAGAAAAAAAAAAAAATTTTTTTAAAAATTTTTAAAAAATTTAATTTTTTTAAAATTCCCATAAATATTTTTAAAATCATGATTTATTTTTTAAATTATTTTTTTTTTTTAAATTTAATTTTTTAAATAATTTTTTTTAAATTTCTAAAAACAAAAAAAAAAAAAAAAAATTTAAAAATTAAAATTTAAAAAAAAAAAAATAAATTTTGTTTTTGTGGGGGGGGTTTCTTGGGGTTTGGAAAAAAATTTATATTTTTCCCAAAATCAACTACCCCCACCCCCCCCCCCCCCCCCCCCCAAAATTTTTTTAAAAAAAATAATTTTAAATATAAACATAAACATAAAATTAAAATTTTAAAAAAAATATAAAGCATAAAAATAAAATAAAAAAAAAACCCAAACAAAAAAAAAAGAAAAAGTAATTAATATAATTTTTTTAAATAATAAAAAAAAAAAAATAAAAAATTTTAATTGAAGTGGTAGTTAAAAATTTATAATATATATTTTATAATTTTAATTTAAAATAATTTTATTATTATTATTATTATTATTATATATATAATTTTTTTTAATATTATTTATTTACACATTATTAATTTTATTTTTGGGTGTGTGTTGGGAGTGGTGTGGTGGGTGTTTTTGGAATCCTTTAATATATATATATATAATATATATAATATAATATATAAAATTTTATATATTTTATATTATTATTTTTAAATTTTTTATTGTTTTTTGTTTTTTTGTTTTTAAATTATATATGTATATATAATAAATATATATATACACAAACAAAAAAAAAAAAACCCAACAAAAAAAAAATTAATATAATATAATATATTATATATATAAAATATATATATATTATATATATATATTTATATAATATAAAAATTTGTTTATATATTTTAAAAATATATATATTATATATATTTTAATTATAATAATATATAAAATTTTAAAAATTAATAATAAAAAAAAAAAAAAAAAAAAAACACACAAATTTTTTAATAAGATTTTCAATCAATCTATTTTCATTTTTTTTTTTGTTTTCCCTTTCATCTTAGAAGAAAATTAATTTTCCTGTTTTACCCTTTTCTTTTTTTCCCTTTTCATCCATCCTGGTTTTTTTTCCCCTCTTTTTTTTTCTTTACAACTTTCCCCATTTCCTTTCCCCCCTTTTTCACCAAAAACTTCCCTTTTTTTTCCCGGGTTTCCCATTTATTTTTAAATCAAGTTTTTTTCCTGAAAGTGGGCAAAAGAAAAAAGGGGGGTGGTTGTGGTTTTGTGTTTGTTTTTTGGTTTGTGGGGTTTTTTTTTTTTTGGTTTGGGGGGGGTTTGTTTTTGGTTTGTTTGTGTGTGGGTTTGTTTGTGGTGGGTTTTGGGGTTTTTTTTCGTGTGTTTTGGAGTGTTTTGGCGTGTTTGCTTTGGAGGAAGGAAAAAATGTTATCAGTATGTCTTTCTCACGCCAGAATACACGATGAAAAAGGGCCCATTTTTCCCCAGTTGCAAAAGTACGTGCAGTACTTCGGGGTCATTTACTGTTTTGGGGACTGCCCGGGCCGCCCGCTTTTCCTATCCAAAATTCCCTTACATTTCTCCTCAGATTTTAGTTTTGTCTGTCTGTCTTTTTATGTCTTTTTTGGATGTCAAAATTTTCGCACAAACTATTTTTTAAACATAAAATTTCATCTTTCCATGACATTCAAACCTAATTTACTTGAGGGATTTTTAATCACAACCCCCTTTTTACAAACTCTTTATGCATTTTTACAAATATTTTGGATAGAAGGCTAATAAAAGTTGAAAATGTAAATATTAGAATTTACTAAGCAAAATATAGGAGCGGAATATTGTGTGTTACCTGGCACTGAGGGATATTAGCGAATTAGGCACTAGCGAAAAATAGGAATATTTTTCAGAAAAACGTATAAGTCGCCCCCGTTATTGATAAGCAGCGCCCGAGTATATTTAAACATCCTGTTAGAAATTGGAGCAGCACTAATAAAATGCCAAAAGCTAAGACACACCCCCCGGTAACCAAATTTGAATTACAAAATCGAAAAGCCAGCACCCGGTTAAAGGGGGCCTTTTCAGAAAGGGGAAAATACATAATTGGCTATAGAAGACAGTCAGCTTTTAAAAAAAAAATAAAAAATAAAATAACCTGTCAAAAAAAACAAAACATTAATATCTTTCTAGCCGTGGGAAAAAAAAGCAAATTGGGTTTTTTTGGGAAATCGCCGAAAAAATGATCTTGCTACACATTTTAGGCGCTTTGGTTACATTTCCTTCAAAATATTTCAAGTCCTTTTTTTATTTAGGGGCCACACTACTTTTTTTTGTTTTAAATTACTTTTTTGATATTATTTCCTTTTGGGGCCATGCATTTTCCCCTGCCTCATATTCAGTAAGTTTAATAAGGCACGTATAATTGTTGATAAACTCGAACCCAGACAATTTAAAATAAAGGGGGATTTCTGGGGTCAGTTAAGCTTTGTGCGTTGGGCAATATTCACGACATGTATGTATGGCAAAACCCCCGGGGCCCCTTGAGTCAGGTACGGAAAACCTTTCCCACGGCACATCTATATAGTACTGTATTTAAGTATAGTAAAGAACCTGGGGTATCTACCTAAACGTATATGTTGCTTTGTCTTATTTTTTCATTTTTCATTTTTGTTTTAAGTAAAATACCTCTGTGTTTTTGTTCTCAAACCCTTTTCTCTCTTTGTTTTTCCCTTCCCGATGATACTCACGGAAATAATGAAGCTTCACGCTTTATATCGCAAAAATGTTTTAAAAGTTTTTTGCTTCGAGAAGAAAAGGAAATTAAGGGCGGAAGTGAGTGGGGTGTGGGTTTTTGTTTGTTTTTGTGTGTGTGTGTGTGGTGGTGTGTGTGGGGGTTGTGGTTTTGTGTGTGTGTGTGTGTGGTGAGTGGGTGGGTGTGTGTGTGTGTATGTTTTTGTGTGTTTTGCGCATGTGTGCATGTGTGCGCGTTGCAAAAAAATACTAAACCCCTTTTTTGTGTGTGTGTGTGTGTAAATATGCATAAACCTTTCGTAAAATATTTCTGTTTTCTTAAAACGCAGAACCTTTTCAACATATATTATACAATACACTACGAGTCATGGACCCCTCCCCCCCCTCCCGGCATCCCGTCAGGAAAAAAGGGGAAAATAAGGAGAGATAAGAAAAAAGCATTTTCCAAATCTACGGGGGGCGGATCGATTAGGGTTTTTTTCGTTTTTGGGTGCGATAAAAAGGTGGGGATAAAATAAAAATGGGGATCATGGGAGGAGAGAGAGGAGAGAGAGAGAGAGAGAGAGAGAGAGAGAAGAAGAGAAGGAAAGAGAAGAAAGAAAGGAGAAAAAGAGAGAGAGAAGAAAAGAGAAGAAAAAGAGAAGAAAGGGGAAAAGGGGAAGAGAAGGAGGAGAGAGAGAAGAAGAAGAAGAGGAAAGAGAAGAAAGAAGAAAGACAAGAGAGGACGAGGGAGACGAGAGAGAGGAGAAAGAGAGGAGAGGAGAAGAGAGAGAGAGAGAGAGAGAAGTAAAGGGGATCAGAGAGAAAAGAGAGAGAGGGAAAGAGAAGAGAGAGAGAGAGAGAGAAGGAGGAGGAGAGGAGAAGAGAGAGGGGAGAGAGGAGAGAGAGAGAGAGGAGAGGGAAAAAAGAAAAGAAAGAAGGAAAGGAAAAAAGGAGAAAAAAGAAAGAAAAAAAAAGAAAAAAAAAAAATAGAGAGGAAAGAAGAGGAAAAGGAAGGGAAAGAAAGAAGGAGGAGAGGGGGGGGGGGGAGGGAAAGGGGAGAGGGGAAAAGAGGAAAAGACAAAGGAAAAACAAAGAGGGAAAAAAAGGAGGAAGGGAAAAGGGGAAGAAAAAAAGAAGGAAAAAAAAGAGGATGAAAAAGGGAAAGGGGAAAAGAAGAAGGAAGGGGGGGAGGGGAGAGAAGAAAGGGAGGAAGGGCGAAAGCGGGAAAAAGGAAAAAAAGAAGGAAAGGAGCAACCAAGTATCAAAAGGGGCCCTTATTGAATATTCGCAAACCCCCAATCCCCCAAAAATTTTTATCACAAGGCCCGTTTTGGGGGTTTGGCACATTTTTTGCCCCTTTTTTTGCGTAGTACGTGAGAATATGGGTTTTTGTAAATCCCCGAAAGAAATTAAACCATATTTATTTGCCTTCCTCACGAAAGTCCCCAATTTGGCAACACCAAGACCCTCCCTTGTTACCACTTTTTTTCCCATTTATGTAAACCCCCTCCTTCCTGGTCTCCCGGTTGAATATTAAAAGGGTTTTATTTAGTTCCCCGTTTTTACATGCGGGGGTATTTGGACAAAAATAAAGTCATTCAAAAATATAAATTTTTTAATTCTTTGTTTTTTTTTCATCAATGCTTCTATGCCTTTCAGCAATTCATTCTGGAAGATATGCTTTTCTTTTCAACTCGAACACCATCCGTCTCACTTCTGTCAAATTATCCCCAGGATACCACAATATCATGTCAGATTTATATTAATCACACAATAGCTGTATTACAAAGCTTTAATGTTTGTAGGGAAAAAAATATACAAGCTCCTTCAATTCTGGTGGAATTAGTCACATTACCTGTAGCAGCTCACGAAAACGGTGTTATTTTAACCCCAAAATGATATTCATTTTTAAAGGGGTGCCTGTGGAAATGACCAGAGTATGGAAAATGACACAAAATAGCAGAATCGGGAATGCTACATTTCTTTCATCTGTATGAATAAATTATATTCTAAAACACCTTACATTTTCAGAAAGGCTGATCCTCAAGCGAAAGGAACAAAAAACGTACTTTGAAGAAAATACAGAGCAGAAAGGAGCAGAAACATACTATAACTGGCATAGTGTAAACAAGAACCGCATATGTCTCACGTCTCCCACTCTATACATTTATCTAAACATAAATGCACATATTCATATCTCCCTCTTACTTATTACACTCCCCACTGATGGAATTCCCCTCTGGTCTTGCAAAGAATGTCTAAACTTTGCTGGAATTAAACTTGAGCGAAACACGTGGATGTTGTTCCTCGGAGCAGCGCGAAGGAGCGTCGCTGAATGAAGGGAAACTCACCGAAAACCGGCTCTAACTTCAGCCTGGAATGAAATCTTCGAAATAGAACTGTAAGAGTCGAGCACTTCCTTGGAGGGAGTGAATAGGAGAACTGAATAATCATGAGCCAAGGGACGTGATAAAACAAATAATAGCGATAAGCGAAGGGAAATCTTCAGCCAGTGACTTGTTAGATATTCGTGTTGTGAGGGAGATCTTGGGCTGTGTGATTGATCGGGTTTGAATGACTTCGGTGATATTGGAAGGAAGGTCCCCTGCCTTTCGTCCTTCCTTTTGCTTACGAAGATATTAAAGGATGAAATAAAAAATATAAAAGGGATAAAAGATCGTTAGATATAATAAATAGTTTG
>NC_051403.1:5907130-5912162 GCF_015228065.2 Penaeus monodon | reverse complement strand
TTTTTGCTTTTTTGGGGGGGAATTCCCTCTGTTGGCAGTCTGTTCGCGGCCGCTTTTTGGCCGTTCGTTTGTTTTGATGTCGACTCCTTTCCCTTGGTTACTGGGTTTTTTTATTTAGGTTCCAATGGTTATATATTAGATATATATATGTTGTTTTTTAAAAAATTATTTTTTAAATTTTAAATATAAATTTCTAATATTGTATATATATAAATGATGATAATATAATGATAATAATATAATAATGATATAATATGATAATGTTTGGATAATGATAATGATAATGATAATGATTGTAATGATAATGATATGATAATGATAATGAATGATAAGAAATAATAATAAATAATAATAAATTAAGAAAAATTTAAAAAGATAATAAAAAATAAATGATATAAAAAATGTATGATTATATTTGAAAAAATACATAATAATTATAAAAATATAAACCAAAAAAAATATGATTATATAATATGAAATAATTAAAAGAATAAAAAAAATAATACATAATAATAATAACAATAAATAAAAATAATAATAATAATAAAAAATAAAAATTTAATATTAATTTTAATTTTTAATTTTTTAATATAAAAATGATAATAATTAATATTTTTAAATTGTATTTATTTATTTTTTTTTTATTTTATTATTTTAAATTTATTATATTATTATCTTTTACCTTTTTTTTTTTCTTCTTTATTTTATTATTATTATTATTATTAATTATTAATTATTATTATTATTTTTTTAATTCTTTTTTATTTTTTTTTTTCTTTATATTTTGTTTTTATTATTATTATTTTTATTATTATTATTATTATTTTTATTATTATTTTTAAATTATTATTATGGGTTTTTAAAAGCTTTAATGCACGGCTTTTTCTTATTGCCTTTTTTTTCCCTTGTTAGGCGAGTCATACAAATGACTAAAGGCTAACAGTTGTCCTTCTCCTTTAAAGTTCTAGCACTTTTCTCAGTATTCCTTGCCGTCCCCAATAAAGCAGTCTTCTGCAGTACCCAACCCTCAGGCCCCAATTTCCATTTTTTTCAATCCAAAAATCAAGATCTTTTGTAACGGCTTCCGGGGCACCAATCACTACTGGAACAACTTTTGCACATCCATTTCCCACAACCTTTTTATTTCCCTTTTCAGATCTTGGTATTTTCTCCCTTTTCTCTAACTCTTTTTCAGCAATCCTCGTATTTTGCAGGTACGCAATATAAACATTAAGCCTCTTTCTTTTCCTTATGAATTACATAACATCTGGTCTTCTTGCCTGAATGACGTTATCACATTGTAATTGATATCCCACAGAATTTTAAACGGCCTCGTTCTCACAAACTCTCTGGGTGTGTTCATACCACTTATCTGAATGCTCAAGCCCATGTTTCCTACACAATCCCAATGTACTTTCTTGCCAGTTATCGTGACGTCTTTTGTACTCTTCTGGGCTAATTTTCGCACTCTGAAACAATATGCTGTATCTTCTCACCTCGTTTACCACACTTTTCTACCAGTGGACTGTCGCTGCTCTTATCTATTAATGCTTCACGTAGTTGGTCCTTATTGCTTGCTCTTGTGCAGCAATAGGAGAGCTTCCGTTTCACTTCAAATCACTCCTTGACAGCCTTCCCAAATTTAACCATGTCTACCTTTTCGGGCATCTCTCTAACGAATTGCCCATGCATTGCCTTTCCTGTTTTTTGTTTGAGCTCTTCTTGCCTTTTTCTTTTGAATTCTTCTTTCTCCTTTGTTTCCTCTGTCTGTAGGGTTCCTGATGAAACACACACCTCTTATCACAACTCTTCTGAGTTTGCCCATAAAAACCTAAACCGTTTTCTTTTTCCTTTTACACATTGTTCCACGACCTCCTTCCTTCCTTTTCATATATAGTCTGTCTACATCACTCTTTGGGTGCATGGCACCATCATTGTCGGGTTTTTTCTTGTCTTTCCTGTCGATACTTTTTTCAGTTCCCTCTCTCTCCAGCTTATTATTCCGGCTCCATATCTGAATATTGCTACTGCCCAGGTATTAATTGCTTTACCTTGTTTCTTCCCATTCACTTGGACTTTAGAATTAACCTCAGCCGTCGCTTATACTCCTTCATTGTTTTCTTTTTCATTTCATTCTCCTTCACCTTATCAAATTCCACAATACCCAGATAAGAATATCCTTCTTGTTAAACTTCTTTTATTATCTCATCATTCGGTAATTCTATGCCCTCCCATCTGACAATCTTCCCTCTTTTTAGGACTAGAACCCCACATTTCTTGATTCCAAATTCCATGCCTATATCAGTACTAAAAATGTGAGTAGTCTGTATTAGGGAGTCTATCTGTTCTCACTTTTGGGAATATAGTTTAAATCACCCATAAAGAGTAGGTGATTAATTTTATACTCCTTTTTTCCCCCACTCATATACATTTACCTTTCTGAGTAATGAAGATAATGGTATAATGATAAAGACAAATAAAAATGGTGACAAACTATCCCCTTGGAATATCCCTCTTTTAACATCCACCCCGCCAAATTCCTCTCCTTGGAAGTTAAGGACAACTTCCACTGCACCATGCTTCTTTGCAAAAACTCTCTCACGTTTTCCGGCTATTCCAAACATTTCCATGACCACTAATCCAAATATGGGGAACGAAGTCATAAGCTTTCTTATAGTCTATCCACGCCATACCAGATTAGTGTGCCCTTTCCTGCAATCCTTCAGGATTGTTTTGTCAATCAAACTGATCTTTTGTACCCCGCCCTCTTTCCCTGCAACCCTTTTTGTTCATCAGGTAGTAGCTGTTTTTCTGTCTAGGGAATCGTACATTTGATCAGCTATGATTCCTGTCATCAGTTTCCACATCAATTTGGGAAAGGCATGTTATCGGGCCTATAGTTCTCAACCCATTCCCCTTTCCTGGGATCCTTCTGGCACAAACACTGTCCGTCCATGTGTTAACCATTTGGGAAAGGGGATCCGTTCCCTCAAAATCTTATTTAGTTGATCACAATTCTGTCTGCATGTTGGGCAGGTTTTTATCCAATATCCCTGGAACCATCTTTGCCTGGAGACTTCCAGTTTGGCATTTTCTTAGTTGTTTTCTTGACATTTTCAATACTTATAGTGACCCCTTCCTGTGAGTGTCTCCCTTTAACTTCATCCTTTAACTCAGACAGCCATTCTGCACCTTTGTTATGTTCCTTCTTCACTGTCCAAATATCAACCCAAAACCTTTCTACTCCCCTCACATCTGGTACCTCGTTTGTTCTAAGCTTTACCCCCATTCAATTTTTTTTCTGGTCAACACTAAATGTTCGATTTTTTCTGAACTGGTTGTTCCTTTGATCGTATCTCTTAAATTTTTTTACTTTTGGCAAACATTCTTTTTTTCAATTCTTCAACCACAGTTTTTTAAAACCTTTCTTATTCACCCGAATTTTCTCTTTCAGTCTCTGGGAATTTTTCATTTTTCTTTGGCTGAGTTCACCTCTTAAGTCTCTCTCTAAGTATGTTTACATCTTTCCTTATTCTTTTGATATCATCTCCAATGCGGCGTTTCCACAAGGATCTTTCTTAGCTCTAAATTCCCCTCTTCTTTAACCCTATCTGTTCTGCAACCCATACAGTTGCTGCCCCTTTCAATTCATTAGTTTCGTGATGTTTTTGTTTAATGTGGCGAATCATTTGATTTACTCTATTAAATTTTTCTCTTCATTTGTTCTTTTCAAACCCTTTTTTAAAGGGTATTCCTTCTGCTGTTTTTTTTTCACATGATTTTTTTCTTAGATTCTCAACAATTACCCTTTGACTTCAGCAAGATATTCTCTAACAATCATCATCTTCGACAACAAACCTTTCCCTTTTGCTGATCATTTTCCTCCACATTTACATCATCCACCAAATTTTCCTCAACATCGCCATCCACAAAGTTTTTTGTTATCTATCTCTCTCTACCATCCTCCTCTCATTATTAGCTTCTCTTTCCTCTCCCTCTATAACACTTCTTTTTATCATTTCCAAAATCAAGTTCTGAAAACCAACCCTTCTTTCTAAAGGCTCTGGCCCTGGTCCACTATACGTTGCTCAGTCGACTCAAACCCTCCCTGTTCCTCCATTCTCTGAACATTCTTTCCTGTATCCTCTGGTTAGGTTTTCATTTTCATCAAAAGGTTACTTCTGTAAAAAAATTCCATAACTACTTTATTTACTTCTTTATTCCACTTTGTTCTCACAGTATAGATAACGACCGGGTCTCCGCTGTCGAACCGGAGAACACCTGCCGGGCGAGGGACCTTCACATAAAAGTTCCAGCCCCCTTCACGCCGTTGTCGGTTATTTTGATTTGGCATTACACTCATAAAGAAAGGGTTGTGGTGATAAGGTGTCACAACCACCAGTATTTTTATCGTGATACCATCACTAGGGAGGTTGCTATTCAAAGCTAAAGAGTCCCCCCCACCCATGAGGCAGACTAGCCCCCGCCGGACGCCAACCCGGTACTTCATGGTCTCGGGGGAATTATTATTATTATTATTATTATTTATTATCATTATTATTATTATTATTAATTATTATTTTATTATTATTATTATATTTTTATTATTATTATTATTATTATTATTATTATTTATCACTATTGTTGTTTTGTTTGATCTTCTTCTTCTTTATATATTATCATTATTACCATTTTTGTCATTATTATAATTATCATTAACTGTTAAAATTTACATATTTAATCATTCACTGAAAGAAAGGAAAGTTAGATAAACAGCTCAGGAAATGTGATGCTACCAAGGAACTCAAAACAGGCACATGCATTGCAACATATCGAGGCAATATTTGTTTTGAAGCAGTGTTTACTGTTTCACGTTATATACCGATCCATCTTGTCTTCTCTTGTCTACGTGTATCGCTGTTTTTTTTGTTTTTGTTGTTTCTCTCTCTCTCTTCTCTCTCTCTTCTCTTCTTTCTCTCTCCTCTCTCTCTCTCTCTCTTTCTCTCTCCTCTCTCTCCCTCCCCCTCTCCTC
>NC_051403.1:5894630-5897130 GCF_015228065.2 Penaeus monodon | reverse complement strand
ATTTCCCGCTCATAAACGAGGCTAAGAAAGAAAGCCTCCTTCGACATCAGTTTTCCGTCTGCCTCGGAAAAAGTGAGGTCGGGGACTCGTGCGGGCAGTGTGTGCCTCGCAGATTAGCCGGCAGGAAATCGCTCCTGCAAACTAGCTCACGGCGACATCGCTTTTTGACCCTCCCTGTTCCTCTCTCTCCCACCCCCGCCTTTTCATCTCCTCCACCTAGCTTTTCGACCCTCCGTTCTCCGCTCTTCTTCTCCTTCCCGTTCTTCTACTTGTCCCTCTCTGTCTCCTCTCCACCCTCCACCTCTCTCGTTCACTCTCTCTCTCTCTCTCCACATCCCATTTCCTTACCTCCCTCTCTGCCCCTATCTCCCTCTCCCTCTGTTTCTACCACACAGCGTCATTTCCCCCTCCCCACTCTCTTTTCCACCCCTATCCTCCTCTTCGCTCTCTCACCTTGGTCGTCCCTCTTTCCCTCTTCCCTTCCTACCACCCTCCTCTCCTTCCGTCTCCCACCACCTCTCCCCTCTCTGCTCTTCTTCATTTCTCTCTCTCACCCTCCTCTCCCTCCCACCACCCTCTCCTCTCCTTCCCTCTCCCACCCTCCTCCTCCTCTCCTCTCCCCGTCCCTACTACCCTACCCCCCTCCATGCTTCTCCACCCGGTGACACAATCCGCAGAATGTTTTCAAGAGGCGGAATTCCCTTACCAAGGGCACGGAAGTCTGCCAAGGGACGTCGAGTGACCACTTTGCGTGTTCTGCCCCCCCTCCCTCACTCTCTTTCACCTTTGCCTCCACACCCCCCCCCGAGCCCTTTCCCTCTATCTAGCAAATTCCCCCCCCCCCCCCCCCCAACCCCTCTTCCTCGCCCCCCCCTATATCTTTTGGTCTGAAATGTGTTTTGGTTGGTACAAGCCATATCAGTCTGATTATTGGAAGCGCAAGGTCAATAGGGAAGTCATACGAGAGAAGAGAAATAAAATTAAAAGAGTAAATATTGTGTGTCATTAGAGATATAGATAAGCAGATAGATAGTAAGACAAATAGATAGATAAAAGATGGCGAGAGAAAGGGGTTGTGAAGGAGGGGGGCAATATTTGTCCAAAGGAAAAAAAAAAAAAAATACTTGAAATATGAAACTTTGTTTACAAAAAAACAATATCAACAAAACCCGTCGATAAATCTGTCATTAGCCATCTAACGTATCTACAAATTTAATCTCTATTATGGGTAACATTTACTTATATTTATCTGTCTACCGTCTATCTCTTTATTTATTATCTATCTTTCTGCCTATCTGTCTTATATCTATTGTTTTTCTGTAGAAGACATTCTAGAGAGATAGACGCCAAAACGAAAAGAGGATAGTAGATAGATAGATAGATAGAAAAGAGAGAGAAGAGAGAGAGGAGAGAAGAGAGAAGGAGAGAGGGGAGAGAGAGAGAAAAAGAGAGGGGAGAGAAGAGCGAGAAGAGAGAGAGAGGAGAGGGGGAGAGAAAAGAGGAAAGAGAAAAAGAGAGAGGACGGGGAAGAGAAGAGAGAGAGAGGAGAAAAGAAAACAACAGAGAGAAACAATAGAAAGAAAAAAGACCACAAAACCACCACACAAAAAAAAAATAGAGAGAGAGGGAAAAAGAGGAAGAAGAAGGGGGGAGAGGAGAGAGAGAGAGAGAGGAGAGGGGAGAGAGAGAGAGAGGAAGGAAGAGAGAGAGAGAGAGAAAAAACCCGGAAAAAAAAAAAAACAAAACAAAAAAACACCCAAAGAGAAAAGAGAGAGGAAAAGAGGGAGGGGAGGAAAGAAAGAGAAAGAAACCAAGAGAAAAGAGAGGGGAGAAACAAAGAGGGAAAAAAAGGACAGAGGGGAGAGAAGCAAAAAAGGGGGGAAACAAAAAAAAAAAAAACCAAAAAAACCAAAAAAAAACCAAAAAAAACAAAAAACACACACACAAACACACACACACACAAACACAAAACACACACCACACCACACAACACAAACAAAACCAACACACCCCCCACACACAACACACACAACACACAGAAAAAACCACGAAACACAGAGAGAGAGAGAGAGAAAAGAGAAGAAAGAGAGGGGGAGAGGAGAGAAAAAGAAAGGAGAGAGAGAGAGAGAGAAGAGGAAGAGAGAGAGAGAGAGAGAGAGAGAGAGAAGAGAGAGAAGAGAGAGAAGAGAGAGAAGAAGAGAGGAGAGAGAGAGGAGGAGAGAAGAGAGGAGAAGAGGAAAGAGAAGAGAAGAGGAGAGAGAGAGAGGAGAGAGAGAGAGAGAGAGAGAAAAAGAGAAGAAGAAAAAAGGGGAAGAGAAAAAATAGATAGATAGATAGAGAGAAGGGGAAAAAGAAGAAGAGGAAGAAAAAGGAGAGAAGAGAGAAGAGAGAAGAGAGAGAGAAAAAAAAACAGAGAGAGAGAAAAAAAAAAAAAAAGAGAAAAAAAAGAGGAGGAAAGGAGAGAGAAAGAGAGGGGGAGAAAAAAAAAAAAAGGGGAAAA
>NC_051403.1:5876891-5889391 GCF_015228065.2 Penaeus monodon | reverse complement strand
GGTTTTGGGGTGATATTTGGACATGAAGAAGGAACATAACAAAGGTGCAGAATGGCTGTCTGATTTAAAAGATGAAGTTAAAGGGAGACACTCACAGGAAGGGTCACTATAAGTATTGAAAATGTCAGAAAACAAGCTAAGAAAATGCCAAACTGGAATCTCCAGGCAAAGATGGTATCCAGGGATATTGGATAAAAAACCTGACCAACATGCACGACAGAATTGCTGATCAACTAAATAAGATTTTGATGGGAACGGATACCCTACCCAAATGGTTAACACATGGACGGACAGTGTTGTGCCAGAAGGATCCCAGGAAAGGGAATGCGGTTGAGAACTATAGGCCGATAACATGCCTTCCATTGATGTGGAAAACTGATGACAGGAATCATAGCTGATCAAATGTACGATTACCTAGACAGAAAACAGCTACTACCTGATGAAAAAAAAGGTTGCAGGCGAAAGAGTCGGGGTACAAAAGATCAGTTATTGATTGACAAAACAATCCTGAAGGATTGCAGGAAAGGGCACACTAATCTGGCTATGGCGTGGATAGACTATAAGAAAGCTTATGACTTCGTTCCCCATAGTTGGATTAGTGAGTGCATGGAAATGTTTGGAATAGCCGGTAACGTGAGAGAGTTTTTGCAAAGAAGCATGGTGCAGTGGAAGTTGTCCTAATTTCCAATGGAGAGGAACTCGGCGGGGTGGATGTTAAAAGAGGGATATTCCAAGGGATAGTTTGTCACCATTGTTATTTGTCTTGAGCATGATACCATTATCGTCATTACTCAGAAAGGTAAATGTATGCTATGAGTGGGGGAAAAAGGAGTATGAACTTAATCACCTACTCTTTATGGATGATTTAAAACTATATTCCAAGAGTGAAGAACAGATAGACTCCCTAATACAGACTACTCACATTTTAGTACTGATATAGGCATGGAATTTGGAATCAAGAAATGTGGGGTTCTAGTCCTAAAAAGAGGGAAGATTGTAAGATGTGAGGGCATAGAATTAAAGAATGATGAGATAATAAAAGAAGTTGAACAAGAAGGATATTCTTATCTGGGTATTGTGGAATTAGATAAGGTGAAGGAGAATGAAATGAAAGAGAAAACAATGAAGGAGTATAAGCGACGGCTGAGGTTAATTCTAAATCCAAGTTGAATGGAAGAAACAAGGTAACTGCAATTAATACCTGGGGGAGTAGCAATATTCAGATATGGAGCAGGAATAATAAGCTGGAGAGAGAGTGAACTGAAAAGTATCGACAGAAAGACAAGAAAAAACCTGACATGCATGGTGCCATGCACCCAAAGAGTGATGTAGACAGACTATATATGAAAAAGGAAGGAAGGAGGTCAGGAGGAACAAAGTGTAAAAGGAGAAGAAAACGGTTTAGGTTTTTATGCGGCAAACTCAGAAGAGTTGTTGATAAGAGGTGTGTGTGCATCAGGAATCATACAGACAGAGGAAACAATGGAGAAAGAAGAATTCAAAAGGAAAAAGGCAGAAGAGCTCAAACAAAAAGTACAGGAAAGGCAATGCATGGGCAATTCGTTAGAGAGATGCAGAAAAGGTAGACATGGTTAAATCTTGGGAATGGCTGTCAAGGAGTGATTTGAAGGTTGAAACGGAAGCTCTCCTATTGCTGCACAAGAGCAAGCAATAAGGACCAACTACGTGAAGCATTACATAGATAAGAGCAGCGACAGTCCACTGTGTAGAATGTGTGGTAAACGAGGTGAAAGTATACAGCATATTGTTTCAGAGTGCGAGAAATTAGCCCAGATAGAGTACAAAAGACGTCACGATAACGTGGCAAAGAAAGTACATGGGACTTGTGTAGGAAACATGGGCTTGAGCATTCAGATAAGTGGTATGAACACACCCCAGAGAGTATTGTTGAGAACGAGGCTGTGAAAATTCTGTGGGATATCAATATACAATGTGATAACGTCATTCAGGCAAGAAGACCAGATGTTATAGTAATTCATAAGGAAAAGAAAGAGGCTCTAATTGTTGATATTGCCGTACCTGCAGATACGAGGATTGCTGAAAAAGAGTTAGAGAAGGTAGAAAAGTACCAAGATCTGAAAAGGGAAATAAAAAGGTTGTGGGAACTGCGATGTGCAAAAGTTGTTCCAGTAGTGATTGGTGCCCTGGGAAGCGTTACAAAAGATCTTGATTGTTGGATTGAAAATATGAAAATATGGCCTGAGGTTGGAGTACTGCAGAAGACTGCTTTATTGGGGACGGCAAGAATACTGAGAAAAGTGCTAGAACTTTAAAGGAGAAGGACAACTGTTAGCCTTTAGTCATTTGCTATGACTCGCCTAACAAGAAGAAAAAAGGCAATAAGAACAGCCCGTGCTTTTATGCTTAAAATCCCATAATAATAATAATAATAATAATAATAATAATAATAATAATAATAATAATAATAACAAAAGAAATGATAATAAAAAATAAGAAAAGAATATATAATAATAATAATAATTACTAATTTTTATTATAATAATAATAATAATGAAAATAAGAAAGCCAATAACAATAGAAAGGTAAAAAAATAATAAACTATTTTTGATTAAAAAATAATAAAAATGAAAATAAAATGCGAATAATATAATTAACAATATTAATATTAAAAATGTATATAAAATTTAAAATATTATTATTATTATTATTATTATTATTATTATTATTATTATTATTATTATTAGTATAGTATTATTATTATATTATTTTTATTATTATTTACTATTTTCATATAAAGAGTATATTTTTTTTGTTTTATCATTTTCTGTAATATTACTGATTAACTATTTCACTATAAACATTACATTTTCTATCATTATAATATTTTATTTATTTTTATTATTATTATTATATTATTTTTATCATCATCATCTATCATCATATCATTCATCATCATCATTATCTATCATTCATCATCATCATTATCAATTTATCACATCATATCATATCATATCATATCATCATCATTCATTATATCATCATCATTATCATCATCAGTTATATAACAATATAAAATAATATTAATTTATACAATAATTATATATTAAAAGCATACTGAATTTAAATACCCCATTAACAGAAATTATCACATTTATAATCATAATCAAACGGCCAAAACCCCCAACAGACCCACCATAATTCGAACTCTTCTAAAACTGCCAATAACACACAATGATTATAACATAATAACCAGGCTCTTAAGCAGACCCGGGAAAGGATATACATGCACAAACAAACGAAGGCATGCGGGCTACAGTCTGCCACAGAGGATTTCCCGCACCCTGTCGCGCTTAGGCTTAATAGAGTTCAAAACACTAGCACCAGCTTTTTTGGCGGTTTTTTTTTATCTCTGCTTCTTCATATAGAATCATGTTTGCAGGTTTCTGTTCCGCATGTTGTCTTTGCTCCTCTGCGCGTTGGCTCTAATCTCTCGTCAACTTTAGCTTCTTTTTTTTTTTTTTTTTTCTATCTCTGTCTTTCTCTCTCTCTCTCTCTCTTTCTCTTCTCTCTCTCTTATTCCGTATATAGTATGCTTTTTCAGTCCCTACGTCTGTTATCTATAATCTAACCAGTCTCTATTTATTTTTCGTGTTTTAAAATTTTCTTACTGTCTATCTATCTTCTGTCGCCTTTTTCACCCATTGTATGCCTCTTTTTTTTATCCCTCTGCGGTTTTTTACATACCAGTTATTTATCTATCATCTATCATCTATTCTAAACAAGAAAACCCGAAGAGGGGCAGCAGACGGCGACCCCAAAGAAAAAGAATAGGATAAGATATATCCCAAGCAATAATGATATGCATGCATAAAAACAGATAAACAGATCATATAGAGCAGCACCCCCTTTCCTTTGACAGAGAGATTTGTCAGGCTAAAAAAAATATCTCGTCATACCAAAAGTCCAAATAAAGGCCCCCATCTACACATTAAAAACCGTATGGTGTCCGTAGGTTGTGTCGTTTAAAGGGGCTCCACTCGGAAAAGTTTAAAGGTTCCAACAGATGAATCTTTTGGGTTTCCCCTGACCTATGAACGCCTTTTCCGGGTGAGTTTTAAATTCAACTTTTATGAGAGGAAATGGGGTACTGTGTAGTCCAGTTAATCTCTTGTTTTAATATTATTTTATCAAAAACGGGAACCGAGGAATTCATTGAACTATGATGATAATAATTAATAATAATGAAATAATAACAATAAGAGGATATTACTATCACTACTCCTACACTACAAAATATAAAATAAAAAAAATAATAATAAAAATAAAAAATAAAAAATTAATTAATAAAAAAAAAATAATAAAAATAATAAAGATGGTAAAAAGTGATATAATGTTAAAAAACGATACTACAAATAAAAATAATGAAATGATAACAATAAAAATGATAATAATAACAGGAGTCCCCCTTCCCCCTTTTTTTTTCCCCTTTAAACCCTTTTCTCTTTTTATTTCTTTTCCTTTCCCCTTTCCCCCCCATCCCCTTTCCCTTTTTCCCCCCCTTTCCCTTTTCCTTTCCCTCCCCCTTCCCACCTCCCCTTTCCCCTTCCTTTTTTCCTTTCCTTCCTTCTCCTTCTTTCTTTCTCCTCCTCCCTTACCCCCCTTCCCCCCCCTTCCCCTTCTTTCTTCCTTTTTCCTTCTTTTCCCCCTCCTCCTTTCCCCTTCTCCTCTCCCCCCTTTTTTCCTCTTCCCTTCCCACCTCCCCCCCTCCTCCTTATTTTCCCCCTTTTTTTTCCCTCCTGCCTCCTCCTTCTCCCTTCTCCTCCCCTCCACTACATATCATCACATCATTTTTATCGTTATTGTTATCATCATCACCCAATCTCCTAATCATTTTTATTTTATCATCATTCATCTTATAGCACTACTCTGCATCATAAAAAAATATTACTGCAACTTCAACTTTGTCAAATTATCATCTTGCACTTCACTCTCCTTAAACATACATTACCTAATAGGTAAGAAAACCATCTTTAAAGGGGAAACCAATTTTTTTCCTTAATTTTTTTTTTATTGTTCAAAACGTAAAATCGGGAAGAGACCATTAATCCATTTTACGGAGAAAATACAACAAAAAAAAAATCCAAAAGCAACACAGAAAATTTTCAGTAATGAAATATATAAAGAGGCAATCTGATCACTCCTTTTAAAATATTAAAAAAAATTTGGCCCGGAAGAAAAAGGAGATTAAGAGAAGCTGAAAGAGAAAGGGGCAAAAAGACAGTAAAAACGATCACGAAGGCAGACCAATAGAGCGAAAGGGAAACCAACGCAAAAGGTGGACAGACGACGGAAGAGACAGTTGCAGTCTCACTCCTCATTGTGATGATATAAAAAAATAAAATAATTAAAAAATAATAATTAATATAAAATTTTAAAAAAAAAATAATAATAATAAAATAATAATAAAATAAAAAATAATAAAATAATATAATTAATTAAAAAAAAATAATAATAATAATAATAATAATAATAAAATTTAAAAAAAATAATGATAAAATAATAATAATATAAAATAAAAAATTATGTGTGTTGTTTGGTGTGGTGTTGGTTTTCGTGTGGTGTGGGTGTGGTGTGTGTGTGTGTTTTGTGGGTGTGAGAGTGTGGTGGTGTGGTGTGTGTGTGTGTGTGGTGTGTGTGTGGGGTTTTTGGGTTTGGGTTTTGGGGTGTGGTGTGTAGGTTGTGTGTGGTGTTGTGTGTTGTTTGTGTGTTGGTGTGTGTAACAATAATGTTTATGTATGGTTTGGGTTTTATATATAATTATATAATAATAAATATATAAATTTTAAAAATTATATAATATAAATATTAATATACACGCACACACGCGAAACATACACACACACACATAGACAAACACACACACACACACACACACACAAAACACCAGATATATATATATATATATATATATAAATTATTAATAATAAATAATATATTATATTGTATTATAATATGGGGGTGTGTGGTGTGTGTGTGTTGTGTGGGGGTGTGTGTTGTTGTGTGTGTGTTTGTTGTGTATAGTTTTATATTGTAATATATATGTACACTAGAAATTAAAAAAATAAAATTTTTTATAATAAAAAAAAAAATTTAAAAAAATAATATATATATAAATATATATATAATATATATATTTTATATAATATTATATATTATATATATATATAAATAATTATATATATATTATTATATTATTATAATTTTATATTATTATTATTATTTTATGTTGTTGGGTTTTTGTTGTATATTATAGTTGAGTATTATATAGTATATATTTAATATAAATTAATATATATATATATATATAATATATATAATAAAATATATATATAATATATAATATTATAATAATATATTATTATATTGTGGTGTTGTGTGTGTGAAATTTTTATATAATTAAAAAATATATATAATAATATTAAATGAAAATTTTATATATATATATAATATATATATTAATAATTTTATATATAAATATATATATATATAATTTATAAAATTTTATATATTAAAATATATATATTATATATTAGTATTATTTTTATATATGTGTGTGTTTTATATATATTATATAAATTTAAAATTATAATAATAATAAAATATAAAATATAATTAAAATTTATTTTAATAAAAGTTTTATATATTTTAATAAACATTAAAATATTTAATATAAAAAAAACTTAAAAAAAACCATTTTTAAATATATTATGATGTTGAGTTGTAGAGTAGCAGGAAGGGTATGTATGATTTGTTTAAAATAAAATTTTAATTTTTTTAATAAAATTTTAAAATATTTTAATTTATTTAGTAAATAAAATTTTAAAATTTATTATTTTAATTAAAAAAAATAAAAAAATATTTATATAAAATTTGGGCCCGGGGTTTTTTTGAATATTAAAATATTTAGGAATTAAAAGGGGAAGGGTGGTTTAAAAATTAAAAAATCCGCTTTTTTCCTGTTTTGGGGGGTGAAAAATTTGTTTAGTTGGGTTTTCGTATTTGGGGGGTATTTGAAAACCGGGTTGTGTTTGCTTTTTGTGTTTTGGTTTTTGGAAAGTGAGGGAGGAAGGGGGAATTTTTTTGTGGTTTTTTTTTTTTTTTTTTTTTTTTTTTTGGGGGGGGTGTGGGTGGGGGGGGGTGTTTTTTGTTTTTGTGGGGGGGTTGGTTTTTTTGGGGGGGGGTTGGGGTGGGGTGTGTGTGTGTGTGTGTGTGTGTGAGTGAGTGAGTGGGGTGAGTGAGGTGTGTGTGTGTGTGTGTGTGTGTGTGTGTGTGTGGTGTGTGTGTGTGTGTGGTGTGTGTGTGTGTGTGTGGTGTGAGGTGAGTGGGGAGTGTGATGTGTTGTGTGTTGTGGTGTGTGTGGGTTCGTGTGTGTGTGTTGTGTGGGGTGTGTGTGTGTGTGTGTGTGTGAGAAAAGTTAGAACCTAAGAATCATAAGGATGATCTCAGTAACTGTATTGTTGGGGTTCTACTGTCTAGGCAAGATACATTGTGTGTTGGTGTGTTATATGTGTTATTATGTGTGTGTATATATAAAGTTATAACCCAAAAGAATATAATGATATGTAGAAATTTTATATTATAATCTAAAATGCTATAGGATATAAAGAATAATTATGTATATATGGTATATATATTTTATAGATAGTGTAGATAGATAGATAATATCATATATATATATAAAAATATAGTATATAATGATATAATAGTAAGGATGAGTAGTAAGAGATATAATAATATGTTATTATAGACAATTAGTGATAGATTAGTACTATACTCTATCTACCCGACTGAGTGCAATGAGTTCCAAGACAATATTCCGTGATATCTAAGAGACGTGATATTAGAGAGTATGTGAATCCATGACGTATATTGGTATCCCATGACGTATATTCCCTGATATCACCCATACGTCATATCCTGATCCCTATGACCATATCGTTGATTCCCTAAGACAATAATATTCCGTGATATCCCTATGACGTCATATTCCGTGATATCCCTATGACGTCATTTCGGCTTCAACTTTATACTACTCTTGGACTTCCTCTCTGCTTGCCGTCACAGGCTGGGGATTTTTGCTCTTGCTTTGCGCATGATCTTCCCGCGGATAGTGTTTTGGTCTTTAAGTTTGTGCGTTTGATCATTCATTAATAAAAGTGGTAGTAGTAGTAGTGGTGGTAGTAGTAGTAGTAGTAGTAGTAGTAGTAGTAGTAGTGGTGGTAGTAGTAGTGGTGGTGTAGTAGTAGTAGTAGTAGTAGTAGTAGTAGTAGTAGTAGTAGTAGTAGTAGTAGTAGTAGTAGTAGTAGTAGTAGTAGTAGTAGAGTAGTAGTAGGTAGTAGTAGTAGCAGTAGAGTAGAAGTAGTAGTAGTAGTAGTAGTAGTAATAGAAGTAGTAGTAGACCAGTAGTAGCAGTAGTAGTGATAATAGTAGCAATAGTAGTTGTAGTAGTAATAGCAGTCATGGAAATGTAGTTCTTAGACAGACTAAAGTGTAGGTCAGATATTTCTCGGTTCAAAAATATAGATATGATGATGATAAAACAATATAAAAGCGCGCGTGTGTTTTATATATATATTATATATATATATATATATATATATATATTATATATATATTATATATATATATATAATGTATATTAATTATGTATGTATTACATATATATAATAATAACATATTGATACATATAAATATATATATTAATGATATAATAATAATGATAATGATAATGATAATGATAATGATATGATAATGATGATGATAATGATATGATAGTGATAATAATAATAATGATAATAATAGTCGGTTTATTGAACTTCACGCAGCCAGGGGCTGAAAATACACATATAAATACAGATAACAGACAAAAAACAAAAAACTGACAATCTATAGGAAAAATAACAACAAAAGAAGCAAGAGACACACACACAAAAACAATAGACAAGGGCAAGTACAGGTAAGCTAGGAGCTGGACTAGTAATTGTGGACTAGTGCTCGTAGGAGAGGTGTGTGGGCGGCCCAATGACTAGTACTCGTTGATGAGACGGACCAGAGTGGGTAATCTGCTCTGGCGGCAGCGGTCAGCGCGGGCTTGATGGACGCCAGTTTGTAGGCGGCGTGTAAGGCCCGGCGAGGCGGCGGCGCGTCGGGGGGCAGCAGGTCGCGGAGGGGTGGATGGCACAGCACCTTCAGGCCAAACTGATGCAGTGAGGGGGTGTAGTGAGTGGCGAGGGAGGCGAGGCCTAGGGCAGTCAAGGTGCTGTCATAGTTGGTACAGGCATGACTGAGAATAATCTTGGCTGCCCATTTCTGTACTTTCTTGAGTTGTAGCAGCTGGGTGGTGGTGAGGGAGGGGGACCAGGCGGGGGAGGCGTAGGTCAATTTAGGCAGGATGAATAGCCTGTAGATATTTTCAAGCTCCGGAAGAGGGAAACCAAGGGACTTGAGGCGACGCAGCATGTGAAGCTTGTACGAGACAGACCTCACGATGTCTCTGACGTGCTGCGTCCAGGAGAACTTTTCGTCAATAGTGACGCCGAGCAGCTTGGTGGAACGGACTACGTCGAGCGGATGTTGTCCAGCGTGAGGACGGGTGACTTCAGGCGGTTGATAGTGACGTGATTTGCGGTGGTCCAGGAGAGGAGGTTGTCGAGGGTGCGCTGGATGGCGGAGTGGTCAGAGCGGGAATTTCAATGGCGGGGGCGATGGTCAGTCACCACGTTTTTCCCAAACGATGCCCGGTGTCCGGGCGCGTCGTTAATCATGACTGGAAAGCCCCAGTCCCCGGAGTACTCTAACTGAGTGGAGGAGTTTGGAAACTTGACCCTGCACGCGCACGGCCTGTTGCCTGTTAGGAAAATTGCCAGCCAGGGGTGAGGACCCCTTTGAGGCCCGGGGGAAGCTGCTGTTTTGAGATGCCCGTATGGGGTCCACCAGGTCGAAAGCTTTTTGAAATCTATGAGACTGGACGAGCTGACGAACAGTGTGTGGTAGAGGAGGAGCCCATCCGAACTCCCGACTGCCAACGCTGGGCGCAGGTCCTGGTAACCCAGTCGGCGACAAATTTTTTCAACATCGGCTGGGCAAGGGAGTTTGGCGATGGGTCGATTCCCCCGAAAAAGGCGGGTTTTGGGTTTTTTCCCGTGCGGTGACAAAGGGGGTCTTCCATCTGATAGGCACTTAGACTTTTGCAATAAGGGGGGGGGGGCGTTACTATGGAGGAAAAGGGGGAGTAGAAATTCCTTTGCGAACCCCTTGATGAGGTGCAGGGGCATCAGGGTGGTGGGGGCTTCTTGCGCGGTTTTTTTTTTTCCGTTTTTGAAGCCCTAAAACTGGCGACGTTGGACAAGTGGGGGCCGGGGGGGAGACGGGGGTGTCCAGGGGGGGTAGCTGCTGACAATCAGGCGATGGGTCATTGAGAGCCTTGCTGCTTCACGGGGGGTTGGGGTTACTGGTGCATAAAAACGTGAGGGCCGATTTGAAAGGGCCGCACAGCTCCCAACTTTTCCGTCCCATTGGCGGGGCCGGTTTTGAGTTTTTTTTGGGTAAAAGGGTTTTTTTTGGGTGTTTTTTTTTCCCCTGTGATGTATGCGGAGTGTTTGTAGGGGGGTGATGTTTCGGTGAAGGTTTGGGGTTCTCTCTAATGAGGTTTGTGCGGCCGAACCCAAAGGCAGGTCGAGGGGTGTATGCTGATTTTTTTTTCCCGGAAAGAGTGGTGGAAAACCGTAGTGACAGTCGAGGGTAGTAGCCCCTTTCCTCCACATAACGTGGGAGAAAGACGTCCACAGTGTTGAGTATCCCTACCCAACTGCATGAAGGGACTGTGAGAGCGGCTGTAATTCCTGGTCTTGGTCTGCTTTGGTTTTTAAAATATTAATTTTATTCCCTAAAATAATCGGCACGGATGGGGAAAAATCATGCCATGCCAAAATTATAATAAAGTTTATTTTTTGTATTTAATAAGATGGCTTACAATGCTTAATCCCAAGGGGGTCAGTTATTTTTCCTACTTATCTCCTCGTTTTCCTTTTCCCTTTACTTTTGGGAAGGGTCTTTATACTATTTTATTGTCTTAAATGTTACCCAAAAATTTAGAAAACAATTAAAAAATCATAACATCAAAAACAATAAAAACAGTATCGATATTAAAAAAAAAAACACATTTTCCCCCCCAATTCCAAGGGAAAAGGGAAATCAGATCGGGAACTAATTTACTGATAGATCCTTGCCGGTGAGCGCGTGGAGCATCTGAGTAACAAAATGAAAAAATACAGGAGACAAGATAAATCCGTGGGGGTAGATTAAAATGAGTGTTGTCATATGATCTACACTTTAGTGTGTTTTGTTAAAGGGGAGAAGCGGGCAAAAATAGTCAAAGTACAGGGCGACCACCTTGGAAATGAAGTAAAGTATTGCTTATATAGTAATTCAGTGAATAATACTCTAATCAACCATCTTATACTGTTAATATTATTCTAAAATAGTCTCGTTGCATTGGCCCAGTGTAAATGATGGTGCATGGAAGATTATCGTACATAACCGTTACCTAGGTTCCTTGTTTAACCAAATTCTGCCACTTTTCTTTTGATTTCTCTTCTTTCTTTTGCTTCCTCTCTCTTCTCCTCCTCTCTCTCTCTCTTTAATATATATAATATAGATAAGATATAATAATATATAATAATAATAATAAGTTATTTTTTTTTTTTTTTTTTTTTTTTTTTTTTTTTTTCTTTTTTTTTTCTTTTTTTTTCTTTTCTTTCTTTCTTTTTTTCTTTTTTTTTCCCCTTCTTTCTTTTCTGTTTTTCTCTTTTTAATACTACTGGCTTCATAATCTATTTCAATTGACTTGCTAAATCCTAACGTCAGGCTTCGTTTTCCCTCACTAGACAGCCAAGTGGGGGTGAAATGTAAGGATTAGAAATACCAAGTACCAAACACAAATACACGCACATACATACAATATATGTTTTGTGTGTGGGGGTGTGGTTGGTGTGTGTGGTGTGTGTGTGTTGTAAAGTGTATGTAAATCCACATACATACATACATATATATATATATATAAATAATATATATATAATATATATTTTAATATATATAATATAATATACAATATATGTGTGTGTGGTATGTATGTATATTAAGTATATATAATATAAAATATATATATATTATAATATATATTATTATATATATATATATATATAATCTATAATATATATATATACCTTACTAATATATTACTACTATATATAATTATATATTATATATTTTTATATAATATATATATATATATAGAAAAATATATATATATATTATACCGCGTGCCGAGTGTAAACATCGGACTCAGACTGTCACGCGGCAATCTGATCGAGGTTCGAGTCACGGGCCGGCGCGTTTCCTTAGGCAGGAACGCACCTCGATTGCCTGCCTAGCCGCTGGGTGGGCGAGAGCCGGCCCAA
>NC_051403.1:5850237-5855237 GCF_015228065.2 Penaeus monodon | reverse complement strand
GAATCATAGCTGATCAAATGTACGATTACCTAGACAGAAAACAGCTACTTCCTGATGAACATAAAGGTTTCAGGTGAAAGAGCCGTGGTACAATATATCTGTTATTGTTTGACTAAACAATCCTGAAGGATTGCAGGAATGGGCACACTAATCTGGCTATGGCGTGGATAGACTATAAGAAAGCTTATGACTTCGTTCCCCATAGTGGATTAGTGGTGCATGGAAATTTTTGGGACTAGTGGTAACGTGAGAGAGTTTTTGCAAAGAAGCATGGTGCAGTGGAAGTTGCCCTTTAACTTCCAATGGAGAGGAACTCGGCGAGGTGGATGTTAAAGAGGGATATTCCAAGGGGATAGTTTGTCACCATTGTTATTTGTCTTGGCATGATACCATTATCGTCATTACTCAGAAAGGAAAATATATGCTATGGTGGGGGAAAAAGGAGTATAAACTTAATCACCTACTCTTTAGGATGATTTAAAACTTATTCCAAGAGTGAAGAACAGATAGACTCCCTAATACAGACTACTCACATTTTTAGTACGGGTATAGGCATGGAATTTGGAATCAAGAAATGTGGGGTTCTAGTCCTAAAAAGAGGGAAGATTGTAGATGTGAGGGCATAGAATTACCGAATGATGAGATAATAAAAGAAGTTGAACAAGAAGGATATTCTTATCTGGGTATTGTGGAATTAGATAAGGGGAAGGAGAATGAAATGAAGAGAAAACAATGAAGGAGTATAAGCGACGGGTGAGGTTAATTCTAAAAATCCAAGTGAAGGAAGAAACAAGGTAACTGCAATTAATACCCGGGCAGTAGCAAATTCAGATATGGGGCAGGAATAATAAGCTGGAGAGAGAGTGAACTGAAAAGTATCGACAGAAAGACAAGAAAAAACCTGACAATTTCTGGTGCCATGCACCCAAAGAGTGATGTAGACAGACTATATATGAAAAGGAAGGAAGGAGCGGGCCTTATCAGTGTGGAACAATGTGTAAAAGGAGAAGAAAACGGTTTAGGTTTTTATGCGGCAAACTCAGAAGAGTTGTTGATAAGAGGTGTGTGTGCATCAGGAATCATACAGACAGAGGAAACAATGGAGAAAGAAGAATTCAAAAGGAAAAAGGCAGAAGAGCTCAAACAAAAATGGACAGGAAAGGCAATGCATGGGCAATTCGTTAGAGAGATGTCAGAAAAGGTAGACATGGTTAAATCTTGGGAATGGCTGTCAAGGATGTTTTTGAAGGTTGAAACGGAAGCTCTCCTATGTGCTGCACAAGAGCAAGCAATAAGGACCAACTACGTGAAGCATTACATAGATAAGAGCAGCGACAGTCCACTGTGTAGAATGTGTGGTAAACGAGGTGAAAGTATACAGCATATTGTTTCAGAGTGCGAGAAATTAGCCCAGATAGAGTACAAAAGACGTCACGATAACGTGGCAAAGAAAGTACACTGGGATTGTGGTAGGAAACATGGGGGTTGAGCATTCAGATAAGTTTGGTTATGAACACACCCCAGAGAGTGTTGTTGAGAACGAGGCCGTGAAAATTCTGTGGGATACAATGACAATGTGATAACGTTTATTCAGGCAAGAAGACCAGAGTTATAGTAATCATAAGGAAAAGAAAGAGGCTCTAATAGTTTATATTGCCGTACCTGCAGATACGAGGATTGCTGAAAAAAGAGTTTGAGAAGGTAGAAAATTACCAAGATCTGAAAAAGGGGAAAAAAAAGGTTGTTGGGGAACTGTGATGTGCCAAAAGTTGTTCCAGTAGTGATTGGTGCCCTTTGGAAGCGTTACAAAAGATCTTGAATGTTGGATTGAAAATATGAAAATTGGCCTGAGGTTGGAGTACTGCAGAAGACGCTTATTGGGGACGGCAAGAATACTGAGAAAAGTGCTAGAACTTTAAAGGAGAAGGACAACTGTTAGCCTTTAGTCATTTGCTATGACTCGCCTAACAGGAAGAAAAACGGCAATAAGAACAGCCAGTGCAGAAATGCTTAAAATCCCATAATAATAATGATAATAATAATAATAATAATAATAATAATAATAATAATAATAATAATAATAATAATAATAATAATAATAATAACAAAAATAATAAAAATAATAATGAAATAATAATAATAATAATAATAATAATAATAATAATAATAATAATAATAATAATAATAATAATAACAAGAAGAAGAAGAAAAAAGTAGGAGAAGAAGAATGATGATAATAATAATAATTACTATTATTATTAATAACAATAATAATAATAATAATGAAAATAATGATATGCCAATAACAATATTAATGGTAAAAACGATAATAACTATAATGATTAGAATAATAAAGATGACAAAAAAATGACAATAATACAATTAACAATATTAATTATTATTATTATTATTATTATTATTATTATTATTATTATTATTATTATTATGAGTATCATATTTTTTGTTTATCTTCTTCTGTAATATTACTGTTACTATTTTCACTATAATCACTACTATTTTTCTATCATTGTTATTATGATTTTTATTACTATATTATTATTATTATTATTATCATTATTATCATTATCATTATCATTATCATTATCTTTATTATTATCATTATCATTATTATTATATATTATTATTTGTTATCATATCATCATCATTCATCATCATCATCATCATCATAATCATCATCAATCATCATCAATACATCATCACATCATATCACATATCATCAATCATACAAACATACACATCACATCATCATAGGGAATTTTCATAAACCCTAACAACAATAATCACAACAACAATAATTATAACTATAATAAGCCATGGACTGAATAAATACCCCAGAACAGGGAAAGGAGTCGACATCAAAACAAACGAACGGCCAAAAAGCGGCGGAACAGACGCCCAAAAGAGGGAATCCGCAAATTGTGTGTAAAACTTGCTATAAACCTCAAGGAGTTCAAATGGACACTAGCACCAGCTCTAAGTGCAGCCGGGAATGTTGCATATATATTGCATTCATACATATACAAGAAGTGCATGTTGCAGGGTTAAGTCTGTCGCATTTGTCCAGCTACCCTGCTCGCGCGTTAGGCTTAATATGTGTCAACTTTATTATGCATTGTTTTTTTTTTGTTTTTTTTTTCTATCTCTGTCTCTCTTTCTCTCTGTCATTCTATGTCTCTCTGTTTCTCTGTCTCTGTCTATGTTCTGTCTTTCTCTCTCTGTCGCTGTCTCTCTCTTCCAATTCCTCTTCTCTCTCTCTTCTCTCTCTCTTCTCTCCTCTCTCTCTTCTCTCTCTCTTATATTCTCGTATATACGTATGCATTTTTCAGTACCTACGTCTGTGTATCTATATATCTATACCAGTCTACCTATGTATCTTTCTGTGTCTGTAACTTTCTATATCTGTCTATCTATCTATCTGTCTGCCTCTTTTCTATCCATCTGTATGCCTCTTTATTTATCCCTCTGTCTGTTTATCTACATACCAGTCTATCTATATCTATCTATCTATCTATCTATCTCTACACACACGTACACGAGAGAGGGGCAGACAGACAGGCAGACACACAGACAGATAGATATATGGATACAGATATAGGTACAAGCAGATAGACTGATATGCATGCATAAACATACAGATAAACAGATCATATAGAGCGAGCACCGCCTTTCCGTTGACAGAGAGATTTGTCAGGCTGAAAAAATATCTCGTCAGTACCATATGGTCCAAATAAAGGCCTTCCATCTACACATTATGACACGTATGGTGTACCAGTACGTGTTGTGTCTGCATTAAGAGGCTCCAACTTCGGTAAAGCTTAATGTTCCTAACAGATGAATCGTTTGAGGTTCACTGACCTCATGAACGCCTATTCCGGGTGAGTTGTTAAATTTCAACTTTTTATGAGAGGAAATGTGGTACTGTGTATGTCCATGTTATTATCATCTTTGTTATTAATATTATCTTATCAACAACGGGAACCGTGGGAATTCCATTGAACAGTATGATGATAATAATATTAATAATAATGATAATAATAACAATAATGAATGATACTACTACTATCTCTATATATACTATACTATATAATAATAATAATAATAATAATAATATAATAATAATAATAATAATAATAATAATAATAATAATAATAATAATAATAAAGATGGTAATAATAGTGATGATAATGTAATAACGATACTACTACTAATAATAATAATGATAATGATAACAATAATAATGATAATAATAACAGAGCTACTTCTCTTTCCCTCTGTCACCCTCTTCTTTTGCCTCTTTTCTTCCACTTTCATATCCCTTGTCCCTCTTTCCTCACTTCAAATGTTTCACTGAATTCCCCTCCTCCCCTCCCACTTACGCCCTCCCACTTCCCTCTTCCTCCCCTTCCTCCTCCTCCTCCTTTCTCCTCCTCCTACTCATCCTCCTCCTTCTCCTTCTTCTTCTCATTTTCCTTCTTCTTCTCATTCTCCTTCTCCGTTCTCCTTCTCCTCCTCGTCCTTATCCTCCTCCTCCTCCCCCATCTCCTTCTCCTTCTCCTCCTCCTTCTCTTACGCCTCCTCCTCCTCCTCCTTATCCTCCTCTTCCTTCACCTCCTGCTCCTCCTCCTTCTCCTTCTCCTCCTCCTCCACTATCACTATCATCACCATCATTATCATCGTTATTGTTATCATCATCATCAATCGTCATCATAATCATTATTATTTTCATCATCATTCATCATTATTAGCACTATCTTCTGTCATCATAAACAATATTACTGCAACTATCATACTTTGTACGAATTATCATCATTGCACTTTCACTCTCACTTAATCATCACTATCATTACCCTAATACGGTAACGAAGAACCATCTTTAAAGGGGAAACTCAATTTTTTTCCCTCTAATTTATTTTTAATATGTTCAGAATCGTAAAATCAGGAAGAGACTCATTTCATATCCATCTCTACGGAGAAAATAC
>NC_051403.1:5830237-5837737 GCF_015228065.2 Penaeus monodon | reverse complement strand
CTGGTTTGTCTACTTATCCGTTTCTACGCATATCCATATATCCATCTACCTCTCTTCCTGTCTGTTGTTCATCCTTGTTTATCTGTCTATTTACTGTATTTCTGTCTATTTTTTATCAATCTATCTATTTATCTACCTACCTACCTATCTATTTATTTTCAATCAAGCAATTTATCTATCTACATATCTGTCTACTTTTTTACATATCTACTTATTTATCTATCTATCTATCTATCTATCCATCTATCTATTTATCTGTCTTCAGTCTATCTACCCATTTATTTAGAGACAGATAAATAGACAGTGATAGGCTGACGAATAGATAAAATGAATATAGACAGATAGATTGATAAATAGATGGATGGATAGATAGATATCTTTATCTATATCTGTCTATCCATCTATCTATATATCTATTTACCTATCTCTAAACTACCTAAACTATTAGTATGTGACTTTATATTACAAAAAAAAAAAAAAAAAAAAAAAAAAACAGAGGGAAGAAAAAGGAAATGCCCAAGACCAAGTGGTGGTGGGAACTACAAAAGAACGAAAAGAAAAACAAATTCAAAGAAAACGTGACAAGAAAAATACAGTTGCTTGAGGATGTAAATGAGTGGTGGGAGATAAATAGAATAAGCAGAAACAGAGTTATCTTAGGAGTAGCCGAAAGTGTACTAGGTAAAACAATAGGAAACAAACCGCCAAAGAATAAAGAAACTTGATGGTAGAAACAGGAGATACAAGAAATAATAAAGGAGAAGAGAGAAACTCAAAGAACCCAAGAACTCAAAGAACAGAAGAGAATAAAGAGGCATATAGAGAGGTAAATAAAAGGGCCAAGAGAGCAGTTGCAAGGGTAAAGGCAAAAGCAATCAGCAAATTTTATGAAGACCTGGAAACCAAAGAGAGACAGAGATACATCTTTAGAATTCCAAAGGCTGGAGACAGAGCATATAAAGACATTGTTCATATTAAACAAATTAAAGTTAACAATGGGAGTGTACTAACAAGGGAAAGTGATAGTAAGGTAAGATGGAGAGAGTACTTTCGTAACCTATTAAATTAATAAAATCCCAGAAACTCTAGAGACGATGGAACGCCAAACGAGATAGAGCCAGAAGATTTACCAAGTTTAGAGGTAAAGAAAGCATGAATTAAAACGAAGAACGGGAAAGGGGTGGGACCTGATGGGATTCCAAATGAAGCGTGGGTGTAGACATCCTGTTAGACCTGCTACAGAAAGACTTACCTACAAGCGAAGGTACCGGACATATGGAGGGAAAGTACACTAGTTCCAATATATAAGGACAAAGGTGATATACAGGATTGTGGAAACTACCGGGGGATAAAATGAAACTATTCGAGAGAGTGCTGGATGCAAGGATAAGAGAAGGTACAAACGTTAGTGAGCAACAATTCGTGTTTATGCCAGGTAAAGGTACGGCAGATGCCATCTTTATATTAAGGCAACTGATGGAGAAGTGTGAAAAAAAACGGAAAGATTAGTGTTTATTGACTTAGGAAAGCCTTATGATCGAGTATCTAGACAAAAGGTATGGAGATCCATGCGGGAAAACGGAGTTGCTGAAAAATATGTAAGGTTAGTAAAAGATAAGTACCAGGGATGTAACAACACAAGTAAGACGCAGTGTAGGACTGGCGGAAAAGAAAAGTGTACAGTTAGGATTGCATCAAGGCCCAGCGCTTAGCCCATACCTCTTTGCCCTAGTAATGGATGCATTAGCCAACGCAGTAAAAGAGGATGAACCATGGAGTATACTTTTTGCGGATTATATTGTTTTGGTGGATACGTCAAAGTTGGATGTAGAGAGGAAGTTAGAACAATGAAGAAGGGCTTTAGAAGGTAGAGGTTTAAAGATCAGCAGAACCGAGTATCCACCGTTTGATAGCCAAGATCACATTGAAAACATCAAGTTAGGAGACGAAGAAGTAAAATGTATTAGATCGTTTAAATACCTAGGTTCACACAGTGGAGACATGGATATAGAGTTAAACCACAGAATCCAATTAGCATGGAATAACTGGAGGAGAACATCGGGAATCTTGTGTGATAAGAGAGTTAACATGAAACTAAAAGCAAGAGTATATAAAAGCGTTGTCAGGCCTGCAGTGCTGTATAGAGACTTGGCCAATTAAAAAGGGCGAGGAAAGAATTTACAAATAGCAGAAATGCGGAGGCTTAGGTAGATGTGTGGAGTGACCAGAACGATAGGATTACAAACAAGACCATAAGGGGTACAGCAAAGGAAGCAGAAATACCAAAGGAACTACAGAAAAGGAGACAACAGTGTAATGAGGAGGGAAGATAATTTTGCGAGTAAAAAGGATAATGAGTATGGAAGTCGAGGATGAGAGGAAACGGGGAAGACCAAAATCCCGGTGGAAAGATAGAATATTAAAAGACCTTTGGGGTAAAGAGCTAAACCAAGACCAGGTACACGATCGAACAGAGTGGCGAAGGCGAGGACGGAACAGCGACCCTATGTATGTATGATATAGATATATGTATATATACAAATATATGTATATGTGTGTGTTTATATATATATATATATATATATATATATATATATATATATATATATATATATATGTATGTATATATACATATATACTATGAACTACGTAACTACCCACTTGTCCATCTATCTATCTCTTTAACCAGAACGTTTGGCAGCTAGCGATAAATCTGCATTAGGTTAGGCCATGTTGTGACCCTCTTCGTGGGCGTGAGCCCCTGAGAATCTCCCCCCCCCCCCCCTCTCTCTCTCTCTCTCTCTCTCTCTCTCTCTCTCTCTCTCTCTCTCTCTCTCTCTCTCTCTCTCTCTCTCTCTCTCTCTCTCCACAGCTTGGCAAACATTTATATTTATGCGGATATATGCATGTACACACACACACACACACACACACACACACACACACACACACACACACACACACACACACACGTACAAACCCAGACATATATGCATCATCAAGTTATACACACAGCCCCCCTCCCATCAACATCCTACCACCCCCCCCACCCACCGTCCCTACCACTTTTCGGCCTCGACAACAAAAAATAAAAAATAAAAAAAAAGCACAAAGACAAAAAACAAAGAACAAAAAAAATGTCCTGATTGGCAGAGTTCAGAATTTCGCCCCAAAAGAACAAATTAATCAAAGGCTTTTCTTCGTTTCGCTTCACATGGGGATAAAATAACAGGATATCGGAACCCTATGATCACTATACAGGCTATACGCAACTGCATAGAAATTGCAAAACCGATAGAGAAAAACAAACAGTGAGAGGAGACACAGGGTAAGCGAGAATGCGAACGGGAAACGGGAAGGAGGTGGGAGAAAGAATAAGAGGAGGAGAAAAGGGAGCGATGGGAGAGAAAGAGAAGAGAGAAAGGGGAGAGAGAGAAATGGGACAAGTAGGGAAGGAGGAAAAGGTAGAAAGGGAAAGAGAGGGAAGGAAGGAGATAGAAAAGAAATGGAAAGAATAGGGAGAAAGAGAAAGATTTGACAGCGAGAGGAAAAAGAGAATAAGGAAAATGAAGCAAGAACGAGGAGGAAGAAAGGAGAGAGAGAGAGGGAAAAAAGAAAGGCAGGAGAAGATGAAAGAGAAAGGAATGGGAGAAAGAGAGAAGAACACAAACGAAGAGAAAATGAAAAAGGAGAGTGAGCGAGAGAGCGGGAAAGAGAGATGTTTCAAAGGTTACGTCCAAGAAGAGAGAGAGAGAGAGAGAGAAGAGAGAAAAACAAGAAAACACAGGAAAAAAAGCAAAAATCTTAGAGTAAAACAAAGAAAGAAGCTTACGCGAACCATCAATATAGATCCATCAGATAAAATGGCCACTGGAGGGTGCTTAAATAAAATTGAAGGTTTTACAGGCCGGGTGTTGCTGATGCGCTCTCTCTCTCTCTCTCTCTCTCTCTCTCTCTCTCTCTCTCTCTCTCTCTCTCTCTCTCTCTCTATCTTCTCTCTATCTCTCTCTCATCTCCTCTCTCTCTCTCTCTCTCTCTCTCTCTCTCTTCCTTCTCCTCTCTCCTTATCCTCTCTCTCTCTCTCTCTCTCTCTCTCCCTCTCTCGCTCTCTCTCTCTCTCTCTCTCTCTCTCTCTCTCTCTCTCTCTCTCTCTCTCTCTCTCTCTCTCTCTCTCTCTCTCTCTCTCTCTCTCTTTCTCTACCTATCTATCTATCTATGTATCTCTTTATCTCCCTCTCTCTCTCTCTCTATCTATCTATCTATCTATCTATCTATCTATCTATCTATCTATCTATCTCTATATAAATATATATAATATATATATATATATATATATATATATATATATATATATATATATATATATATATATATATATATATATATATATATATATATATGCATATGTGTGTGTTTGTGTGTTTGCGTTTGTGTGTATGTGAGTGTGTGTGTAGATAGATAAGTAGATAGATAGATAGTTATTGATTTATTGATATATATATATATGTGTGTGTGTGTGTGTGTGTGTGTGTGTGTGTGTGTGTGTGTGTGTGTGTGTGTGTGATGTGTGTGTGTGTGTGTATGTGTGTGTGTGTGTGTGTGTGTGTGTGTGTGTGTCCATCTATACATCTCCATCTCTTTCTCTCAACCCCTCTCTCTCTCCCATTCCTCTCCACCTCGCCATTCTCAACCGAACGCCACCTCCACTTCCCCTTCCTTTTCCCTCTCTCCCTCCTCTTCTTCCTGCGTCGCGAACTCCCCCACCCCCACCCTCCCATACCTCCCCCACTGCCCTCCCCCCCTCCTCCCCTCCTGCTCTCCACCCATGCCATTTCTCTCTCCTCGCAAAATATTTTTCTAGGCTCGCCCAACAAGATTTTTATTGTGGGAAAGGTTCTAGCTGGTCGGTAGGGTGAGGGGTACAGGTCAGAAGGTTAGGAGAAAGGCTAGGGAACAGAGGAGGAGAGGGGAATAGAGGGGAAGAAAGAAGGAGTAGGAGAGAGAGGGGGAAAGGAAGGGATGGAGAGAGAGAGAGAGAGACAGAGAGAGACAGAGAGAGAGAGAGAGAAAGAGAGAGAGGAGGGAGAGAAAAAAGGGCTGAATTGAATAGAAGAATGAAAGCAAAGATAATGACAATATAGCCTCTCTCTTTCTTCCCTTACGTTTCCTCCTTTTCCCCTCCATCTGCTTCTCTCTTTTCCTTTCGTATTGCTTCTCTATCTTTCTCTCCGTTCCTTTCGCTCCTTCCTCCCTTCACTATATTTCTCTCCTTCATTTGCCTTTCTCCTTACGCTTCTTTCCTCTCTTTCCTATTTTCTCCTCTTTTCTCCTTCTTTCTTCCTCTCCTTCCCCTATTCGCACTTCTTCACCTTTTCGTTTTCTCTCTTTGTTCCTCTCCTGTTCCCTCTCGTCCTCCTCTACCCTTTCTTTCCTATTATCTCTCATTTCCTCCTTCTCTTTCTCTCTCTCTTCCTATTCTTACCCTACCTATTTTTCCCGTTCTCTCCCATTTCCTACTTTCTCTTCTTCTTTTTCTTTTTCTCTTTCCTTTTTTTCTTTTTTTTTTAATTTTCTCTCCTTTTTTATTTTTATTTATTTTTTTTTATTTTCTCTTCTTCCCTTCTTTCGCTTCCTCTCTTCCCTTCCCTCTCTCCTCCTTCCCTTCCCTTCCCCTTTCTCTTCGAACAGCTGACAGGAGACAAGGCGAAAAAACAACAAATATTGGAAGTGTTCAAAATAAAGCGAAAAGGAAATGGAACAGTGCAGAAGAAAACGCCGGATAGATAAACAAGAAAAATAAATTTATAAATAAATAGATAAATGGATAGATAAATAAGAAATAAAACGGCAAATGTAAACAAAATGAGAAGAAAAAAAGGAAGAAGGGGAAACGTAGAAATATGAGTGATTTTTTTTTTTTTATAGATCAGAGGGATGCCGAATCACTTGTAAAAACTAACTAATTTGAAAGGCTAAACATTCCAGATGTAAAATGCATGTGTGTGTCTTTGGGCGTGTATTAGGACGTGTGCGTATTTTTCTGTTTGTTTGTTTTTTCACACACACATACACACTCAAATATAAACGTGACTGTGTGTGTGGTGGTGTGTGTGTGTGTGTGTGTGTGTGTGTTTATGTGTGTGTTTGTGTTTGCGTGTGTGTGTGTGTGTGGTGTGTGTGTGTGTGTGTGTGTGTGTGTGTGTGTGTGTGTGTGTGTGTGTTTTGTGTGCGTGTGTGTGTGTGTTTGTGTTTGCGTTTGTTTGTGTTTGTGTTTGTGTTTATGTTTTGTGTGTGCGTGCGTGCGTGCGTGCGTGTGCGCGCGCGCGCGTGTGTGTGTGTGTGTGTGTGTGTGTGTGTGTGTGAAGCGCGTGTATGTATAAAGAATGAATTTATGAAAGTAAATCGCCCGGCTTAAAACCTTACGATCTATCCCTCAATCATTCTTCGACTCTCGCCCGCCGCTCGCTGCGGAATGAAAATCTCTCTTCATTAACCCCGTATATATATATGCAAAATAAATAGTAGGATAAAAATAAATAAACAAGAAAAATTAAGAAAGAATGATTTGCTTCATCCTGCGTCCGTTGAATCTTAGTTTGTAACATCAAATATGAAAGGGGTTTTGACGATCACTTTTTGACATAAACGTGAATAACAGAGACATTGTATTTCATTGTATCTTGTATTCCTTGTTCTTGGCTTGTCTTTACGTCACTTGCCAACAGTCAGTCTTATCTATTTGCGTCTATCATCAGTCTAACAGAAGTTAAAATAACTGTGTCATTATTTGTGTTCATTCAAAAACTACTAACTTTGTAAAGTCGGGGGAAAATAAAAATAATGATAACAAAAATAACAAACTTTATAATGATGATGATGATTATGATTATATTACCATCATCATCATCTTTATGATGATAATGCCCTTGCAGATAATGATGGATGATGGAATGAATATAATAATAATAATAATAATGATAATAATAAAATAATAATAATAATAATAATAATAATAATAATAATAATAATAATGATAATAACAATGATAATAATAATGATAAAAATAATTATGTGATGATGACAATGATTATAATTATGATGCTGTTACTGCTACTACTACCACAAATACTGAAAATAATAATAGTAATAATAATTAATGATAATAATGATAATAATAATAATAATAATAATAATAACAATAATGATAATAATTATAATAATATAATAATAATAATAATAATAATAAAATAGCAATAAAAATAACGATAATAATAAATATAACAATAATAATGATAATAATAATAATAATAATAATAATAATAATAATAATGATAATGATAATAATAATAATAATAAATGTAACAATAATAATAATGATAACGAAAAAAATATAATAATAATGATAAAACTTTAAAATGACAGTCAAAAAAATAATATCGCTGAAAGTCATAACAACAGTGATAGCAACAATGATCATGCCGATTATGAAGATAATGATGA
>NC_051403.1:5795237-5800237 GCF_015228065.2 Penaeus monodon | reverse complement strand
TTCACAGATGCCAGTAAGTAATTTATATTATCTTCTTATCTCTCTCTGTCTATCTATTTATCTGTCTGTTCTCAATCTCTCTCTCTCCCTATCTCTCTATCTATCTATCTACCTGTCTGTTTATTTGTTTGTCTATATGTCTATCTTAGTACAGTTAGTGGTGTCTATCACTTCAATATTGCCTTCAATATTGTTCTCACATTTGGGGCCTCCTCTGCAGTGCGTTAATTTGATAAAGTCCGGGCAAAAGCAATTCGTTTACTTGGTACTTCAAGTAAACCCTTCAAACTAACTCTCTCTCTCTCGCTCTCTCTCTCTCCTCTCTCTCTCTCTCTCTCTCTCTCTCTCCCCTCTCTCTCTCCTCCTTCACTCATCACTACTCTCTCTCTCTCTCTCTCTCTTCTCTCTCTCTCTCTCTCTCTCTCTCTCTCTCTCTCTCTCTCTCTCTCTCTCTCTCTTTCAAGAGTAGGTTGAACGGGTGCCAACTTTGCCATCATTCTGAAAACAACGTTTTTGCAGAACGAGCTACAGGCTACTGCGTGTTGATGTTCACCCACCATAAAATAGCTTCAACAAATAAATAACAGAGAAAATCTTCGAGTCAATTGTGAAAATGCTCGTCTCCTTTTTCCTTTTACTGTACTAAACCATTGGCTATATGGTAAGTTTTTTTCAAATTTGCTTTTCCAAGTTAATGTGCCTTCCCCTTTAACCTCTCTTTCTCTAGCTATCTATTTATTTGTATGTCTGTCTGTCTCTCTGTCTATTTTGATTCCTCTCACTTTTTCTTGCTCTTTCACTCTCTCGCTTTTTCTCACTCTCTCTCTCGCTCTCTCCCTCTCGCTCTCTCTTATTCAATCTCTCTAATTCCCTCTCTCTCTCTCTCTCTCTCTCACTCTCTCTCTCTCTTATATATATATGTGTGTGTGTGTGTGTGTGTGTGTGTGTGTGTGTGTGTGCCTATCTCTCTCTCTCTCTCTCTCTTTCTCTCTTTCAAGAGTAGGTTGAACGGTTGCCAACTTTACATTTATTGCCTGGGCGAAAAAATGTGAGGAGCAAGTTGTTGCCCTTGCAGCCTGCACGCAGCTGATGTATCCAAAGGAACGGCAAAGACCGATACGGTTTAGCCTCAACGGAGCCGCAGGAGTTGCCAGAACGAGATCACAAGCGACATCGAACTGCCTTCGGGACTCCGGCTCCTGATTTTTTCTTCAAGGTTGACTCCTGAAGTCGTTTTCATCTTACAGATGCCACAAGGCAGTGGGTTGTTATGTATAGGGTGGAACTCCTATAGCCTTTGACAATACATAGACTGAACTACATGGCAACGGTCAGGCACCACTATCGTATATATAAATGTGCGTGTGTATATGCATATATATATATATATATATATATATAATATATATATATATATATATATATATATAATATATATATATATATATATATATATATATTATATATATATTATATATATTATATATTTATAATGATATATATATAATATATATATATTTATATATATATAATATATATGTATATATAATAATAATATATAATATATATATATATATAATGATGATATGATAGTATTATGAATTAAATATATAGAAACTAATAAGATAGTATTTGCGTGTGTGATTATTGATATAATATAATACATATATACTAATATAAATTATATTATAATATATATATATTATAATATATATATTATATATAACTATATCTATATTATACTATATATGTATATATATGAAATATATAATATATATAATATATATGCATGTATATGAACCGTATATCATATTGCAAATGTAGACAAGGTATGAATGAGAAGAATATTCAAATACGAAGATGTATTTGACCGTTCGATTGCGTCTTCGTCAGAAGTACATACAACAGAGAAATACATAGAAAATATATATCAGGCGTGAGCTGACAAAATACCTACTGTGACCTCCTAGTCGTTGCTCGTAGGGATTGTTGCTGGTGAACTTGTATATGGTGAAAGATATTCATTCTCATTCAACATTGTCTACTAATGATGCTATTACATATGTGTGTGTGTAAGAGACGAGGAGAGAGAGACGCGGAGAAGAGGACAGAGAGAGAGAGGACGAGAGGGATGAGAGAGAGAGAGAGAGAGAGAGAGAGAGAGAGAGAGAGAGAGAGAGAATGATATACGCAGTCGAAAACGAGTTTCATCCTCCTCGAAATGGTAGGCTGCCCTGTCGAGGAACACTCATCTTGTGAGCAGGGGCAAGGCTGGCTGAATTCGCATGCTATGAGCTTCTTGTCCAAAGAAACCATTAGGCCTAATGATGCTGGAGAACCAACAGGACGATTATCTAAATGTACGCCTACCTTCGCGAATGTTGCATGTCGTATGTAAATACAGACGCGCGCGCACGGAGAGAGTGACAAAGCTGGAGAAAGAGAGACCATGAGAGAAAGAGTAGGGACAAGAAAGAGAGAAAGAGAGAGAGGCAGAGAGGGAGAAGAGAGAGAGAGAGAGAGAGAGAGAGAGAGAGAGAGAGAGGGGGGGAAGAGAGAGAGAAAGAGAGACATAAAGACAGAGAAAATAAGATTCGACAGAAACAGGCAAGACAGGAACAGGTATAAGCGATAAAACAGTTACCACAGAAAACATGAGAAGAGAGAGATTGAGAGAGACAGAGAGAGAGAGAGAAGAGAGAGAGCAAGATGAGAGAGAGAGAGAGAGAAATCGTACAATATGGAATAGACAGACAAACAATACATGACAGATACTACAGTCTGTCAACACTTGTTAAGATGATTCGAGGATGAGTTATAACGTCTTGAGTCATTAAGCAATGGAGCAAAAAGCATAAAGCAAGAACATAAGTAACAAATGGTGATATAACAAGAAGAATTATATAAGTATGATTCCTGGATATAATAATGTTTTGTCAAATCAGAATACGGTTTATAAGCATGATATATAATGTGATTACCACAATAGTAAAACTATGAAAATAAAAAATTGGTAAAGTATCAAAAATTAGAGTGATCATATTAATTGAAAGATGTTAATGATACATATTATAATGTAGTATCGTAAAATAGCATTACACTGTCACCTTTATAGATTCCGATATATAACTATATTGCATCAATGACAGAGATAAACAATAAAGTTATGTGCGAATAAGAATTATATGAAGTTATAATCTGAGAAAATATAGGCAAGAGGTTATTAATATACAAATATACTATATATCTATAATAAAATAAATTAAAAATTGTTCATATATCACATTACGTCTTGTCTCTTGTGATAATCATAATGATTATATTAAGTAATGCCACGTAATGATCCATGCAAATTATGCAATTATACTATACGGTTATAATAAAATGATATCAACATTGTTTATATATTACGCCTTGTCCCGTCGCCCCTGACATCGAAACACGTGCCTCGATTCATTTGCATATTGCACGGCCAATACCAGACATAGTATTGTGCAACCATCCTCTCGAACGCCCCACTTGCTCCTGGCCGGTCGCCCGTATTCCGGCCACCCATTCGACGGGTCTTTCATGTCAAAAGGCCGATCGCTTTATCCAGAAAGATTATCTTGCGGTTCGAAGAGTAATTGGGGGGAAGGGGGCGAGGAAATCCCCTTCGTGTATTTTCTTCTGGGGGATTTCTTATTGTTTTTTGATGGCGTGTTTTATCGAGTGCCGAGGAAGGGCGGGTGAGGGGAAGGCGGTGCCGTGAAAGGGCAAGCCGTGGGAAATCGCGTTCTGCTGGGTGGGATGGCTTGGCGTGTGTGTGTGTGTGTGTGTGTGTGTGTGTGTGTGTGTGTGTGTGTGTGTGTGTGTGTGTGTGTGTCCAGATAAAGGAGTATTTAAGTAAAAGAATGAATAGTTCTTTGCTGTCTTCTCTCTCTCTCTCTCTCTCTCTCTCTCTCTCTCTCTCTCTCTCTCTCTCTCTCTCTCTCTCTCTCTCTCTCTCTCTCTCCCCTCCCCTCTCTCTCTCTCTCTCTCTCTCTCTCTCTCTCTCTCTCTCTCTCTCTCTCTCTCTCTCTCTCTCTCTCTCTTCGCGGACAGACAGGCAAAGAGCCATCGGGGTTACGTGTGTGCCGAGGCTGAAATAGACAAAGGGGATAATCCAGAGACCAACAGTGTGTTTATACGAACGCAGGTCTTTCGCACAGCCATTTAGCTCTCCCGTTTTGGTAACATTTCAGTGCTCATATTTGGGTTGAAATGATGCGATGTGCATCACGATTTTGTTTATTTTTCGCTCAGATTGTTCAACTAATAGGAAGATACATTAGTTCGAATTAATGAATATGAGGGTATGTTGTGTGTAATCTTTGTATGTGTGTCTGTTTGTGTGTATACATATATACATGTACATAAATATACACACATACATATATATGTATGTGTGTGTATGTTTGTGTGTGTGTGTGTGTGTGTGTGTGTGTGTGTGTGTGTGTGTGTGTGTGTGTGTGTGTGTGTGTGTGTGTGTGTGTGTGTGCATCTGTGTGCGTGTGTGCATCTGTGTGTGTGTGTGTGTGTGTCTGTAAACATACATACATATGTATTTATATTTATTTATGTATACATATATATATATATATATATATATATATATATATATATATATATATATATATGTATGTATATAAATGTATATATACCTATGCACATTCACACACAGACATACGCATACACACATATAATCAGCCACTTGACAGACGATCCGCCAGATAAACTAGGCATTAAGAAAGCGTAATTCAAGCGATGGCACCTCAATCGAGTGCCAGACGCTGACCCCGCGACCCATGCTCTCAGTCGGCCGAGGGTGCAGGCCGGTAGGCTTAGCAACCCCTGAGGAAGAGACACCTCTCCGAGAAACTCCCAGATACAAAATCACCTTTTTAACTCCCTCTAACCCCAAACTCCATCCTTGCCCATCCCAACACCGTCCTAAATCCTCCTCTCCCACATCACCCGCC
>NC_051403.1:5755237-5762737 GCF_015228065.2 Penaeus monodon | reverse complement strand
AAAAAAAAAGAAGAGGAGAGAGGGGAGAGAGAGAGAGAGAGGAGAGAAAAGAAGAAGAGAGAGGAAGAAGAGAAAGAGAGGAAAAAGAGAGAGAGAGAAAAAGAGAGAGAGGAGGGGGGAAACAGAGAGAGAAGAAAAGAGACAGAAAAGGACAGAGAGAGGGAAAGAGAGAAAGAGGGAGAGAGAGTGAAGGGGAGAGAAGGAGAGGGAAAAGGGAAAAAAGGAGAAAAGAAGAGAGAAAAAAGAGAGAATGAGAGAGAAATAGAAGAGAGAGAAAAGGGAGAGAGAGAAGAAAGAGGCAGAAGAAAGGAAGAAGAGAAGAAGAAGGAAAAAGAAGAAAAGGGGGGAGAGAGGAGAGAGAGAGAGGAGAAAGAGAGATGAAAAAGAAGAGAGAGAGAGAGAAAGAAAAACGAAAGCTGGAAAAGGCTAAGGGGAAGAAAAAAAAGAGAAAAGGGGGAGAAGGGAAGAAAGAAAAAAAAAAAGGGGAAAAAAAAGGGTAATAATTTAAAAGGAGAGAGGGAAAAAACCTAAAAAGAAAATCTCTCTTATAAGTTTGGGTTTAAAAAAAAAATTATTTTTTGTTTTCTGGGGATTAAAGTCAAGAAATAATAATCATATCTTAATAACAACATACGCTTGGTAACTATAATTAAAAATAATTTTTCTATACTAAGTGGTTTATTTTCCTTCTTTTATTTTTTTTTTTTTAATAATTTTTTTTTTTCTTTTTCTGCTTCTCGGATTTTTCCCGGGGTTAGTTTTTTAAATTTGGAAACAAATATTTTATAAAAAAACCAAGAAGAAAACGCAAAAAGTTTTATTTTTTTTTTTTAAAATAGTAAACTATTTTCCTTTTTTTTTTTTATTTAAATTTTTTGGGTTTTTTTTTTTTCTCGTTTTAAAAAATTTTTTTTTTTTTTCCTTTTTTAAATTTTTTTTTTCCCCCTTTCATTTTTTGTTTTTTTTTCTTTAATTTTTTCTTGTGTTGTTTTATAGCGGCCAACAAAATTACTTTAAAAAAGGAAAAAAGGAAAGCAAAAACAAAAAAAAAAAAAGTGTAGGGTGATAATTTATTTTTTGTAAAATTATAAGATTATAGGTTGATTAATTTTTATTTAAATAAAATATTTATTTAGCCTTTCTTTTTATTAACTTCCACATATAGCTAGGGATAGCAAGCAAAACAAAAACGGGGTTTCATTCTGATTGCAAAGTAAATGTGGCTTCACTGATATCATGTTCTGGATTTTATGATAATGATGGTGGTCTATGATATTCTATTTACAAAAACAATTATGTGTTGTTTATATAGGTCGGCCAGCAAATATATCGTAATTCTGTGGTTTTATTCTTTTGAAAAGGAATAGCTCAATAACTCAATAATGATTATGATAATAACAGTAGTAATAATGATAATAATGATAATGATAATAATAATAATAATGATAATAATAATGATAATGATAATAATAGTCATAATGATAATAATAAAGATAATGATAATAATAATGATTATAATAATAATAATGATAATAATAATAAAATGATAATAATAATGATAATAAAATGATTGGTCTTAACAAACATTCAGAAAAGACAGACTCTCACAAAACAAAATAGATGAAATCAATAAATAAATAAATAAATAAATAAATAAACAAAAACATCAATGCGCCGCCCCCACACGTACGCAAAATGCCCCCCACCCCCCCACCCCACCCCCTCCACCCCCAACACAGAACCGACGCCGGAGGAGAGTCTCTTAGACGAAAGAGGGGGTCGCATCGGATCGGAAATTTCAGGGTTCACGACACTCCATCGCAGGCGAAGGAGAGAAGTGACGCGGGGGCTGCCTTCCGCTATCGGATATTTTGTGTCGATTCGCCCTAACGATTCGGGGGGGGGGGCGCTCTTGAAGGGGGTGGCCAAAGGGCGTGCGGAGGAGGGGGGGGGGGAGGGACGCTGTTGGTTATTGCGTGTCAAATGGTGATGGGCGGTGGCAGGAAAATGTTAATGATGGAGATGGCTTTACACGCATATATATCTATGAGTGTGTGCGTATATATACATGCATATAGATAAGTAGATAGATAGATAAATAAATAGATAGATAGATAGATAGATAGATAGATAGATAGATAGATAAATAGATAGATAGATAGGTAGATAGATAGATAGATAGATAGATAGATAGATAGATAGAGATAGATAGATAGATAGGTAGATAGATAGATAGAGATAGATAGATATGTGTGTGTGTGTGTGTGTGTGTGTGTGTATAAATATATTCTTATACTGTATATCCAGGGTATTCATAAAACAGCTCACACGTCGTGACACATTCGCTAGGCTATCTAACTAGACAAAAGGAAAATTGTTTAGAGCGAACTATTCCGGTGTCTGAACTATGTTAACCAACTTCGAAAGTCCGTGCAAACTATGCCAGTAACCTTGCATCTCACCCATAGTATTATAAAGGGGGATCATGTCACACTTAACTCCCCTTTCGAGCAACCGAAGTGTGAGCGCTGTGTCGCAGTTGCAGATTATTTTATAAATGAAAAGTCCTGACATAGACGCTTACTATATTGATTGGCAGTATAAATTACCGATATTGTTCGATTTTTTTTTCTCTTTTTTCAAGGCACGAATAAGTCTTCCTCTTTGTCTGGCGAAAAAATATATATATGTATATTTTTTTTCACTTGATGGATTGGTCGAAAAAAAAGACTTTCTATCTGTCAGTCTAGACAGAAGGGTTTAGTAAAATCCATTGCAATGGTATAGTGTGTGAAAGGTCTCTCTATAACATGTCCTGGACAAGTTCTATAAAGGCTTAATTCCTGTACATTTGTAATCATTGGCTACCCAGTCTCTTAAACATGAACAACGAATGGAATTAACAATTTGTTGCTTTTGATAGTTCATTAACATCATGAAAGTAAGTGTTTTACAATTGTTTTAATAACCCTGCAAACAGCAATTTTATCTTGTCACTGCAGAGTTTTCAAAAGGATCACACAATTTAGAAAAAAAACTCTTTTATAAAAAAAGAACGTCAGACTCGAACTATATTAATCTTTCTGAAGCATCAGCTGTTCTCCTCCTTTTACAACATAGGCTCTGTCTATCTGTGTGTATGTCTGTTTGTTTGTATGATTTCTGATGCTCCTTGACGTGTTTATCTCTCTCTGTCTATCTCTCTCTCTCTCTTCTCTCTCTCTCTCTCTCTCTCTCTCTCTCTCTCTCTCTCTCTCTCTCTCTCTCTCTCTCTCTCTCTCTCTCTCTCTCTCTCTCTACCCTTCTCTCTCTCATTTGCATGTTACCTCTACTCGCAATAATTTTTAACGTTGCAATAATCAGAAGCTTTATCACAGTCTCCCTTCCCTCTCCCTCTCTCCGCTCTCTCCGCTCTCTCCCTCCCTCCCTCTACCTCTTCCTTCCCTCACCCTCTCCATCTCCTCCTCCCTCTCTCCCTCATCCTCTACCTCAACCTCTCCCTCTCTCCCTCACCCTGCCCCTCACCCTCTCACCCTTTCCCTCTCCCTCTCCCTCTCCCTTCTTCTCTCCTCCTTCTCTCTCTCTCTTTATACCCTTCTCTCTTTCCTTTGCATGTCACCTCTACTCGCAATAATTTTTGACGTTGCAGTAATCAGAAGCTTTATCACAGTCTCACTCATGAAACCACTAACTGATAACCAGCAGAGAAGCCTTCCCTCAGCGTTCCGTGTTCTAAAGGACTCCCTTATATTACGCAGTTTCTTGAGACTAACTCTTCGTCCGTAGCGCTGTCAGATATCCAGTGGGCGAGGATGTGAATTCGTCTCCTTGGGATTATTTCTTATCTTCTTCTTCTTCTCCTTTCTCTTCTTTTGTTTATTTTAGGGTATGATTTTTCGCTTGTTTTTTTTTTTTATCTCTCTCTCTCTATTTTTTTTTCTTCTTGTTTTCTTTGCAGTTTGCTTTTGGTTTGCTTTGGCTTCACACGTGTTTATATACATACACACTGACACGCACACGCACACGCACACACTAACACTGACGCTGACACACACACACACACACACACACACACACACACACACACACACACACACACACACACACACACACACACACACACACACACACACACACACGCTCTCACTAGGCCGAAAGCAGCCGCGACTCCATTAAGTCATTTCAAGGCGACCCGGCCACTTCGTTACGAGCGGGAGAAGGCTTGATATTGATGCCTTTGTTGGTCGACGAGGAGGGGTGGGGGTGTCATTGGGGAAGGGAGGGGGAGGGGCGTATGGGGAGGGGAAAGGGAGGGGGAGGGGCGTATGGGGAGGGAAAAGGGGGGGAGGGGGTATGGGGAGGGAAAGGGAGGGGTGGGGGTGTCATTGGGGAAGGGAGGGGGAGGGGCGTATGGGGAGGGAACGGGAGGGGGAGGGCGTATGGGGAGGGAAAGGGAGGGGTGGGGGTGTCATTGGGGAAGGGAGGGGAGGGGCGTATGGGGAAGGGGAGGGAGGGGGAGAGGTGTATGGGCAGGAAAGGGAGGGGTGGGGCTGTCATAGGGGAAGGGAGGGGAGGGGCGTATGGGGGGGGGAAGGGAGGGGGAGGAGTGGGGAAGAAGAGCTATAAAAGGCAAGAGATAAGGGGGAGGGGAAGGGGAGGGAAGGGGAGGGGGCGAGAGAAGGGGAAGAGATAAGGGAGTAAGGGAGCGGGGTTGACCAGAGAAGGAGGGGGGGGAGAGAGGGGCGGGGAAGAAGGGGGAACGGGGGAGTGCGAGGGGGGGGAGAAGGAGAGAATGGATAAAGGGAGGGAGGAGAATAGATAGGAGGGAGGAAGTGGAGAAGAGGGGGGAAGAGGGGAGGAGGTGGTAGAGAAGGAGGGAGAAGAGAGAAGCGAAGAAGCGGTGGAGAAGGAAGAAATAAGAAGAGGAGAAGGGAAAAAAGAAGCAGAAGAAGAAGGGGAAAGAGAAGAAGAAAGAGAAACAAGGAAGAGGGAGAAAGCGAAAAGGGGAAGGGGAGGAGGACGAGAAGAAGGGAAAGGAAGGGGTAGGAGAATACTGTTGCCAACGGGTGGTTATTATTTAAAGCTGTGAGACGATGCAAAAAAAATAATAATAATAAATAAATAAAGGCTGTTACTTACCCTTTCATTTCTCTCCATTCCTCTTCGGTTTTAATACCAAGGATATTGTAACTTATGAAGATATTTATTCACCCTTCCTTTTTTTATTCTATTTTGACATTTTTTTTTCCGCAGCTTTCTCTTGGGAAACACGACCTACATGGACTCTCGCTGACAAGGACAATCATCAAGAGGAAACAGGTTCACTACAATGTCTAATTACGTCACGTTTGTGTATGTGTCAGTGTGTGCGTGTGTGTATATACATACATATATATATGTGTGTTGTGTGTTTGTGTGTGTGTGTGTGTGTGTGGGGTGTGTGTGTGTGTGTGTGTGTGTTTTGGTGTGTGGTGTGTTGTGTGGGGGTTTGTTTGTGTGTGTCTGTGTGTGTGTGTGTGTGTGTGGGGTGTGTGTGTGTGTGTGTGTGTGGGTGTGTGTGTGTTTTGTGTTTGTTTGTGTGTGTGTGTGTGTGTGTGTGTGTGTGTATGTGTCAGTGTGTGTGTGTGTATATATATATATACATAGACAGATAGATAGATACAGATAGGTAGACAGAGATGTATATAGACAGGTAGGCAGAGACAGACAGAGATAGGTAGGCAGACCGAGATAGCGACCGAGAGGCAGACAGAGACAGAGGCAGGGAGACAGATATAGACACAGACTCGTACACACAAACACGCACGCACATTTCAATCAATTAACTTACCTACGCCTGTTTTCCACTGCCTACCTCTGCGCCCGTCAACGCTAATGAACTTTCCGAACAAGCAGTCACATCAATGGCGGCGAGGAGAAAGTATTATGAGCATTTCGATTTAGTTTCGTTTTTTTTTTTTTTTTTTTTTTTTTTTTTTTTTTTTTTTTTTTTTTTTTTTTTTTTTTTTTTTTTTTTTGCTTCAGTTTCGTGTTTCGAACAACTTTCTATCGGGTTTCGGTAATCCCTCCGAGTGAGGTAGGATGATATAATTATCTTAATTAAATCAAGCTCTTTTTATGCATTAATCGGGATGAACAAATACCGGTGAACTATTTGATTTTAAAAAAAAAATGTGATCGATCGAACCACTGAACTAGATTTTTTAAAAAAAGGAAAAAAAAAAAGAGATAAAGGACATTATTAGGGGGGGGTGAATGAGGGGGGGAGGAGGTGCAGGTCTCTTCTCCCCCCCCCCCCGCCTCCAACACACTTTTTTTTCCACCCTGTACTTCTCTCCTCCTTGACCCCACCTCTCCCCTCCCCTTCCCCCCCCCCCTTAAAAAAATACCAACTTCTCGACCGGCTTGGATATATGCCCTCTCCCCCCCCCCCCCCCCCAAAAAAAAAAAAAAAAAAAAAAAAAAAACGTCAAACACTGGACGTCGACGATAAAAACACAATTTTCGCCTCGGGATTGGGCGACGTCGTGGGAGCAAATATATACACTGTCGCCATGACCGCCGCCACGTTAAAAACGGCCGGACATAGGACGAGGAGAAGGGTAGAGAAAAAAAAAAAAAGAAGAGAAGGAAAATAGAAAAAGAAAAAAAAAAAAAAAAAAAAAAAAAAAAAAAAAAAAAAAAAAGAAAAAAAAGAATATATGTATATATATATATATATATTTATATATATATATATAATATATATATATAAATATATATAATATATATACAATAATACATATGTGTGTGTGTGTGTGTGTGTGTCCCTCTTTACTTTCCCTCTCTCTACCTCCCTCTCCGCCCATTCTTGTCCCTCCTTTTCCCTTCCGTCCCTTACCCCACCCTTTCTTTTTCTCTCCGTTCCTTCCGTCTTTTCCCATCTCCCTCCTTCTCTTCCTACTCTCCCCCCCCCCTCCCCTTCTCCCTACTCACCCCAATCCTCATCCATCCTTTCCTACCCTTTCGCCCACCCAACCTCCGTCTCCCCCCCCTCCATCCCTCCTCCCCCTCTCCCCCTCAACCCCCACTCCCCTCTTTCCCCCTCCGTCCCTCCTCACCTCCATCCCCTCCTTCCACCTGTAAGGATATGTTAAATCAGATCTTATATTTTTTTGTAGATATCCTTAGGTTCTGACCGCTCTCTGTATACACAGGAATATATATATACGAGTATGGTTGAGACGATTGGGGTTCAAAGAAAAATTATATAAGCCTTTAACCATTTTATTTTTCCGATCAGCATATCTAGTTAAACCATACATAAAAAAAATAAATAAAAAAATACAGTTAACATCGCATTTACAGTTTCCTTTTTTTTTCTTACACTTTCCAGCCATGTTACTAGTCCACTTCACTACACTTTACTTCTTCACTTCCTTATTTGCTCTTATCCGATCTTCTACGCGACCGTTGACTTCAATGTCCCAGCCACTGACATGATGTTGCAAGGCACCAACT
>NC_051403.1:5747737-5750237 GCF_015228065.2 Penaeus monodon | reverse complement strand
TGCATAAAAGAGGATTGCAAGACAGACAGCCTATAGCATTCTGAACGGACTGAAGCTCTGTCTCTGTATCTCTCTCTCGCCAATAAACTACTCCAAGTTACCAGGACGTCTGCTGCTCCTTCACCGCTCCCAAGATTGTTGCATCCTGCCAGACTTTACCTTGTTTGTACAGTACCGCTCATAGGCCATGTTTACAATATATATGTGTAATGTCCTATTTTCTAATGTCCCATTAATCTCCATAGCTCGTACCTCTTAGAGTAGGTGCCCTGGTTGTGGCTGCTCTCTGAACTCTTTCCAGTTTGTCTATATTATCTTTTTAAGTGCGGACCCCATACCACTGCATGTCACTTTGGAGGTATTGGCATGATAAGCCGTCTATTATTTTTTCTTTTATTTATTTATTTATTTATTTTAATTTCGCGTCGTCCACAAGCCTATTCAAACAACTATCTGGGGTTATGGCTGACCCTATTTTCATCATTGATGAAAATTGCAGTTATAACCGGCGCCAAAACAAATCTTTGAGGTACTCCGCTAGTTACTCGTCGCCATGTAGAGTGCTTCCCTCTAATCACGATTCTCATCTGTCTTCTATAAAGGAAGTCTTTCGTCCAATCGAAGAGTTTGCCTTTCACTCCACCTAGGTGTTCTAAATTCCATAAGAATCTTCTATGAGACACCTTATCAAAAGCCTTTTTTAAAGTCTAAGTATACACAATCCACACAGCCGTCTCTTTCTTGTAATATTTCAGAAACTCTATCACAGAAACAGAGGAGATTTGCCATGCATGACCTTCCTTCCCTAAAATTAAAGTGCTAAATTGACATCGAGTTTTCCAAGTAGTTCAACCTACGGTTTCCTATTTATCCTTTCTAACACACGAGTTATAATTCCGAGGGTTTGTCCGCCACTCTTATACAAAGGTGTAACGTTGGCGAGGTTCCAATCTTTTGATAGCTTTCCACGGAATATTAACAAGGGAGGCACATTCTCTAAGAATTCAGTCAGAAATCTTATCTGGTGTGATATCTAGCTCTCTTACCCTGGTACGATTTGTTACATTTTAGAAAAGATAACATTGATCTATGACTTCTAGTAATTTTGCATTCCACGAATCGGGTTGAGCTCCGGGATCGAAACTTTCCCAGTCAATTTTGCTATTAAAATCCCCTATTTCCAGAATTTCTTTTACATTAGTTTACATTAGTTTCCGAAAGTTGTAGCACTTCTTCCAAGCTCTTTAACGTTTCTTGAATTAGTTTTTGGTAATTTTCTTGTAACCACACCGATGTATGAGGCGGCATGTACACTGTGGTTATTATTATATTTACTCCTTTTGTTTCTACCTCAATTACCTTTAGTTCTACTGTGGGGTCTTGCCTAATCTTTAACTCCTTTATTACAATTCCCCCATCATATCCATTTGCACTACCGTTTCTCAAATATCATAATATATGACTATGTCATTGTTTAGATCAGCCAGATTAGCAATATTAATTGCGCTTTGCCCAAGGTGTGATTTAAACTCATTTTTCTTTACCATCTCTGCAAGCTGTTTTCATTTTTTCCTATGTGATATTGATGTTTTTTTGTTTTGTTTTTTGCCATTTACGGTCTCCTTTTCTTTCGACACGTAGGCATATGTAGCTGTCATCTATTTTACCTCTTCCATTATTTGAGACTGGCTACTTGACAATTTGCTTTCAATCTGCATAACAGTTTCTTATACTTTGATTACTTTATCAACTTTTTCTTGCACATTCTTTGCTTCGATTTGACTATTGTTGCCAATCTTTTCTTCCACCATTCCCTTGAGTTCCTTGATTTTCATGTCAGACTTTTCAGTATTCTCTTTATGAAAGGCTGCGTTCCTCTGCAAATTATCCATCAGTTCCTTCAAATTTACGTTTTCTTCAGGTATTTTCAAAAATTCTGCTACCAGGCTGTCTACCTTGGCCTCAGGAGCCTTAATTCTAAGCGATACTTCCACTAACTTTATTTTCCTGGTCTGATTTTAGTTGTTATCTACTAAACAAAGAAAAAAAGCAAAGCTGTACCCATGGCAGTTGTCTCTCTGCGCGAAACGCTTACCAGGCAGGATTCGCGGTCACTCCTCGCCTCCATCACCCTCGCTCTCACTTCTCGACTCACAAAGCCTCACTATTTTTTTTTTTTTTACTTATTCATTCACTATATAACCCAAAGTATTCTTTCAACATGAACTATGCACATTTACAGAACCCATGGCTAGCAGAGTAGATCGCCCACTGCCCGATCTTCTCCGTAACAACATGTAAGAGCTATACTGCACTGATGTAATGTACTGCACTCTTCGTGTACGTGCGTGTGCGAGCTTATGTACAGACACACATAGGCACACGAACACACACACACACACGCGCGCGCGCACATGTATGCATTTTTATATTATATATATATATATAATATATATATATATATATATATATATATATATAATATATATATATATATATA
>NC_051403.1:5722737-5727737 GCF_015228065.2 Penaeus monodon | reverse complement strand
CATACACACATGCACAGGCATACATACACATGCACACACACAAACAACACACACACACACACACACACAACAAACAAACAGACACATAAACATGCACACACACACACACACACACACACACACACGAAAACAACACAAGCAAGAAGAAGAAACACATTAAGAGACAAAGAGTGGAAGAAAAAGAGAAGAGAGAAGGAGAGAGAGAGAGAGAGAGAGAGAGAGAGAGAGAGAGAGAGAGAGAAGAGAGAGAAGAGAGAGAGAGAGAGAGAGAGAAGAAGAAACAAAGAAAAAGGGAAAAAAAGAAGAGAAAAGAAGAAGAAAAACAAGAAGATGAAATAACAGTAGAAAAAGAAGGAGGAGGAGGAAGAGGAGAAGGAGGAAGGAAATGGAGAAGAAATAGAAGAAGAAGAAGAAGAAGATTGCGCATCTAACATATCAAAGGAAAAGTGAATGAGAGAGAAGACAGAAGATATAAAGAGAAGAAAGTGTAAAAATAAATCCAAACAAAAATGCAATGAAAAAAAAGTGAATGGTACAAATATCGAAGAAATTAAAGTGAAACTAAGAGAGAAAAGGAGGAAGAAATGAGAGTATAAGAAAAGAAAATTTACAATCTACCTATAAATGTGGAAATGAAGAAAGAACGACGAGCATCGCGATGAAAGGATATTGCTCATTATCTATATACCCAAAAAGACGCAATGAAATACGGATGTACCATAATCGAGGAATTAAAGCGAACGATGGCCTAGAACAGTGATGAAAAGAATACATACGTATGAAAAGAAACATATTAAATTCCTGAAATGTGGGACGAGTGGCGGCGGAGCTGTAGACGACTGTTGAGAGGAATGCCTGCATTAGGAGAACGAGGAAGGAGGTACCGGGAGGACGGTGTAGACACAGATACCAAGGAATGTCCAGAAGCGTATAGCATTTACATAAGAGAATGATCATTCGCTTTGCTGAATCTCTCGGCGTCTCCGCTCGGAAGTCTTTCAGTTCTGAAGATGCTGGGTCTCATACTGGGTTATATATATATATATAAGTATGATGTAACATATATATATAATGATTCAAAACTATGTCATTATCATGTAATATATCGCCTCTTTCCTTCTTTCTCTTCTCTCTCTCTTCTCTCTCTCTCTCTTTCTCTCTCTTCTCTTCTCTCTAATATTTCTCTCTATATTACTATATATCTTATCTCTCTCTCTCTCTCTCTCTCTCTCTTCTTCTTTCCTTCTTTCTCTCTCTCTCTCTCTCTCTCTCTTTAATTTACGTGTTTCAAACACGGTTCACCAACAATCGAACAGTCCAGAATGTAAATTGGCCATGTTATTGATCAATATTTCCTCAATACATTATATTTTCCACGTAACATATACCCTCAACTTCCATGTTTTATAACAAGGTGACTGGAGACTTGGGTTACTTTTACATAAAGTTAAGGGTTAAAGTTAGCCTACGTAAGTTCCAAGTTAAGAAGATCTAAATTACTTTTTTCACTCTTGGGATTACTATTCTTTTTTTCAATGCAAAGTTGTAGTAGCAATATCATGCTGTGGATACATTGAGTTTCGTTCAAAAAAAAAAGAAAAAAAAATCCTATCAATTTAGACTTTTATTTCATGGGTAGCTGTGTGCGATCATACAACCAGGGAGGCATTGATTTTCGATAGGGCAAAGGCAAAAAAAAAAATAGACAAAATATAAATCAAAATATGAAAGGGCAGCATAGTATTTTAAATAGTGCGAAATAACAACATATATAGGAGGCGTTTATATCACTAACAAGTCAATCGTTGTACCCTTGGCCGATAACAATATAAAATATTTGTGGTTTGGTGCATAATTCCATAAATATTTATTATTCTGAGACTACAAGGCAAAAGTATCGATTGGATGTTCTGTAAAGAGCCTGATCATGTGCCAGTGGAGATGAAACAATTGCCAACTGCATCAGAAAATTTAATTGAACTAGGGATTCTTTTAAGAGCTACCTTGAATGATCATTATCCTTTTACAAACTTAACAAGTGATATATTATACAAAAATACGTTTTTGCTGTTAGACTGACAAATTTGTGTCTATTACATGATTTTTTTGTTGTTGACATATAATCAAATGGGTAAAACATTTTTATGCAAATGTTCAAATATAAATTAAAAGAAAATAGGGAAATAAATTCAGAATCAACTATCACATGGAAAATTAAAAAAAAAAAATCATAATACTATATCATATTCAGACTGAATATATACATCAAAGGAATTAAGTAGTTAAGGTACTCTCACCATGTTTGTTTGTTTGTTTGTTGTTGTTGTTTCTCTCTCTCTCTCTCTCTCTCTCTCTCTCTCTCTCTCTCTCTCTCTCTCTCTCTCTCTCTCTCTCTCTCTCTCTCTTCCTTATTCTAAAAGCATAATCCTTAGAGAATGAATACATAGATAACACCAAATCAATGAAGATAAAAGCAAATTTCGATCATTTTCTTTGAAACTTGGGGGGGGATGAGGTCAGGCAAGCCACAGGAGGTGCAAGCAGCAAAGTGAAATAGTCTCATGAATACATAACAGGCGCTTGCCAAAGGATGCTACTCCCACTCGCAAAACATCCATCTTTTCCGACGTTGCACATATAAGGTCAGATCGGGTATTAGTCAGTAGACGAGAGTGAAAGGAATGCAGATCACCATCTATGTTTCTTTGTGAAGATTATAACTAACATTATTGTTAGTACCAATATTGTTGGTAAAGATAATTGTAGTGATAATACGATTGTTATAACTGTTGTAATTATTATTATTATCATTATTGTTATCCTTATTATCAACATTAATAACATTATATATTATGACCATCACCATAATTATTATTATTATCATTATTATCATCATTATCATTATCATTATTATCTTCATTATCATGATTATCATTATCATCTTTGTTATCATCGTTATCATTATTATCATAATCATTATTATCATCATCATTAATATTGACATTACCATTGTTATTATTATTATTATAACTATTATCATTTATCATATTTTTTTATCATTATTATTACTATTATCATTATATCACTGTTGTCATCATAATCTTATTATTATTATTATTATTATTATTATTATATTATCATTATTATTATTATCATTATTATTATTATTATTATTATTATCATTATTATTATTACTATTATTTTTTTCAGCGTTATTATTATTATCATCATTATCATTGTTACTATTATTATTATTTCCAGCAGAAGCATTACTGTTATCGTTATTAATGTAAATGGTCCTATTGTTTGGATCATGATTTTATCATTATTATTTATTATTATTATTATTATTATCATTATTATTATTATTATTATTATTATTATTATTATTTACTATTATTATTATTATTATTATTATTATTATTATTATTATTATTATTATCATTATTATTATTATTATTATTATTATTATTATTATTATTATCATTATCATTATCATCATTATCATTATTATTATCATTATCCGCATTATTATCAGCCATTATTATCATTATTATCACCAGCATCAATATAACAATTATCATCATTATTACCATGTTGTTGTTGTTGCTGTTGATGATTTCATTACATGTGCCATTATTATTTACCTCATTATTTTCATCATCATCTTCATCATTGTTATCGTATGGTAATTAAACGTCGATTAAATACCATCAACGTTACAATTAGTGTTCATTAATGTTGAACGATCTCTTTTAATCTGCCCAGATAACTACAGTACCCTGCTCTTAAAATTCTTGAAATACCACAACCCAAGGCATAGATTTTCAACACGTGTATTGCACATATTTTGCAACACAATCTACCATCCATCACAATTTTTCACTTTATCTCGTCTACTCTCAAATATAATCAGTCACATCTCTCCCCCCGTCTTAGTCAAATCACTCACACTTTACTACACATCTACTGTTCATCAACAACCGATCTACTTTTACTTGCGACCCACTGCTAATTTCTCCCTCAATATCTACTCCCCCTAACCTGGATAACAATGGGAATCTAATCAACCTTTTCCTGGGACTTAGAGAACCAAGCCATAAATTTTCATTACAGTCAAACAATAGCTTTTCCCTTATTTGTGCTGGGGAAACAATTCATTAGGAAGTAAATGGATGAAACGGAAATAAATAAATAAATAAACTTTGAATAAATGGATGATTAGGCGCATAAATGAATAGATAAAGACATTAGGAAAGAATTAAATATATAAAAAAGGCAGGATCCTCTAATGTCAGTGGGGGATTTTTTAATAATTTTTCTTCCTAATTCTTATTTTATGAGATCGGGTTTTATTATTAATAATATTATCATCACAATTTCACTTCTTTATTATCATCATTATCATCCTCATTATCATAACTCTTGTTAGTTTCACTATTACTGTTGCTATCATTATCATTATTATCATTGTTATTATTATTTTTGTTATTGTTGTTTTCATTTTATTATCATTGCTATTATTATACTACTTTTTTCATTATCATTATTTTTGCCATTACTATCATCCTTATTACCATTACTATGATAATTTTTACCAATATTATCGTTATTTTAACCATCACTAATATTTCATAGCATCATTGTTAAAAGGATGATGTAAACAAATACAACAAAAACAAAAATAAGAATATTGTTGCCTCACTTCGTGTCTATAACCATTTGCAAGGCGAAAGCGGTGCGATTCAAACTCGACCAAATTTATTAGATTTTCATTCCTTGTCACACTTTCTCTGGACCTTAACTAGTCCTTATAAATGAGTCTCCAACTACGGCACGACGCCATTTTCTTTTCCTGAACTCTTTTATTTCACAGTAATTGCATACGGCGAAAGTTCTTCTAGCGCAGCGTCGCATGTAGAAAAACTGTCTCGAATTTCTTAACGCTGTAATTGAATGTTCACTCTTGTTTCTTATCTCCATTTGGGGTGTGTCAAAGT
>NC_051403.1:5707737-5717737 GCF_015228065.2 Penaeus monodon | reverse complement strand
AGATCATGAAGATTCAAAGATAACCGGCAATGAACAATGATGAACATGTTACAATCAATGGAATGATTGTGGAAAATGTGAAAGAGTTCACTTATCTTGGAGCTGTTTTAACTAATACATATGATGATTCACCGGAGATAAAAAGAAGAATTACCATTGCCAAAAGCGCCACAATTGCTCTCAATAACATCTGGAAAGACCGAAGCATTACCTTACGGACAAAGCTGAGGTTATTGAACTCATTAGTTTTCCCAATTGCATCATATGGTTCTGAGTGTTGGGTGTTGAAGTAGATAGACAAGAAAAAGATCAATAGTTTTGAAATGTGGTGTTACAGACGAGTACTGCGTATTAACTGGACAGAGAAGAAGACGAATGATGAAGTGTTGAGAAAAATAAATTGTAAAGACCGACTGTTGGACATCTTGAACAAGAGGAAATTAAAGTTTATTGGTCATGTAGTGAGAAGTAAAAGTATTGAGAAAAACTTGCTGACAGGGATGGTGATAGGAAACAGAGGAAGAGGCAAACCGAAGACAAGACTGAGCGACAATATCAAAGATATTTGCTGGCTGTCGATGGTATAAGTGGAAAGAAAAGCGTAAGATCGAGTTTAGTGGCGAAGGATGGTGGAGAGGTCCACGGCTGCTCAAACATGAGCATACCGTTATTGATTGATTGATTGTAATGAGAGGATGGTACAACTGACGGACAGAGGTTCAGTCCGGTCAGCGTGCTGTAGGCTGTCTGTCTGTCGCTCGCAGGCGACCCTCTTTTATACAGATTGAACTAAGAAACTCACAAGGGTTGCGATGTACTCGGAAGTATGGAGGAGAGGATGTGATCGTGTACACGGGACGGCGTCGCGAGGCGGAAGGCCTGCGGATGTCGCGTCCGTTGTCATGTCTAGCAAAGGCGTGGTATGTAGAGGCTAGTGTTATTGTATTAAATATATATATTTGGTGTGAGGTGAAATAGGCCATATGTGGAAAAGAACTGGGGACCCTACCACGTACTCACTCCAAGAGCATCACAACATGAAAACTACAATTAAGTATCATGCTGTGACCACGGCGGCTCAGACATGAACCTACCGTTAATAGAAGAAGAACTAGGTATTACATCGCTCGGTCACGCTACCGCGGCGGTCCCCGCCGCAGAGGTGTCAGAGAAAGTGAAAAGGCGCATCTAGCTAAACATTACAACCTAAGCATAAAATATCCTACTCACAAAAAATAAGTAAACAGTACATATGAAATACAACAATCCATACGGCTAACATTAAGTGCATACAGTAACATCAAGAAGGTACACAATGTAGCAGCTTAATAAATCATACGAAATAGCAATAACATTCAATGTATAAAATCAGTATATCATATAAAATAACGTGAACATTCATGCGACTCACGAAACAGAAAATGACAAATAAGCACAACGAACCATGAATCTTTAGACGAAAACAACCTCACAACACACACACACACACACGTGAGCGCACGCATTTAATCTATGTTTACATAAGCACATACATTTAAACGCCTTGGATTAGGAATTATTACATAGTGTTGTATTCTGTATATGACAATTGTCTTTGACATTTACATAATCTAAAATTCACTCTTAAATTATGAAGCGACCTTTAATCAACGCCTTTGTTCACTTATTGCCGGTGACATTAATTCTTTTCACACTAGATATTTTAGATATTTGAATAAACAATCTCTAGAGAAATGCCTTTAGTAGTTACTCGTGAATGTATTAATTTAACTCTAGTTCGCCGTCTGTTATATGTTTTTTTTTAAAAGTCCTTGTAAATATCAGCGTCGCATTTCATGTTTGTTCGGTGTATACGTTTTTTTGTGGGTCTATCTACGAGCGTAAGATCGAGTTGAGTGGCGAAGGATGGTGGAGAGGTCCACGGCTGCTCAAACATGAGCATACCGTTATTGATGATGATGATCTACGAGCTTCATCTTTTGTTGCGCTTTTGTGTGTGTGTCTGTGTTTGTGTGTGAGTGTGAGTGCGTATGTGTATATATATAATATATATATATATATATATATATTATATATATATAAAATATTTATATATATATATATTTATATATATATATATTTTTTTTTTTTTTTTTTTTTTTTTTTTTTTTTTTTTTTTTTTTTTACTTGCTTGCTTGCTCGGGGAAAACCTTATCAATATGTGTCCCTTTTTTGTGTTTGCGCGTGTATGTGTGCGTGTGTGTGTGTGTTTGTGTCTACGTGCATGTGTGCGTGTGTGTGTGTTTGTGTCTATGTGTATGTGTGTGTGTGTGTGTGTGTGTGTGTGTGCATGTATATGTGTTTGTACATATATGTGTGTGTGTTTGTGTCTACGTGTATGTGTGCGTGTGTGTGTGTTTGTGTCTACGTGTATGTGTGTGTGTGTGTGTGTGTGTGTGTGTGTGTGTGTGTGCATGTATATGTGTTTGTACTTATATGTGTGTGTGTGCGTGTTTGTATATATGTGTGTGTGTGTGTGTGTGTGTGTGCATGTATATGTGTTTGTACATACGTGTGTATGTGTGTGTGTGTGTGTGTGTGTGTGTGTGTGCAAGTATGTGTTTGTACATATGTGTGTGTGTGTATTATTATCATTATTGTTATTGTCAGTGTTGTTATTGTTACTATTACTGTAATTGTTACCATAGCTGTTTTCTTGTTGGTGTAATTATTATTATTGCTCTTATAATAATTATTGCCAGTATTGTTATTATTACTATTATCATTATTTTTAATATTATTTTTATCACCATCATTATCATTATTGTCATCACCATTATAAAAATAATGATAATAATAATAACAATAATCATGATAATAACAACAAAAATAATAATATTTTTGATAATAATAATGATAATGATAATAATAATGATAATGATAATGATAATGATAATGATAATGATAATGGTAATGGTAATGATAATGGTTATAATAATGATAATGGTAATGATAATAATAATAATAATAATAATAATAATAATAATAATAATAATAATAATAACAATAATAATAATAATAATAATAATAATTGTTATTATTATTATCATCACTGTAATGATTACCCAGAAAAGGTAACACCGGCACTCTCCGTGGAAAGGAACTGGGGACCCTACCACGTACTCACTCCAAGAGCATCACAACATGAAAACTACAATTAAGTATCAAGCTGTGACCACGGCGGCTCAGACATGAACCTACCGTTAAAAGAAGAAGATCATCACTGTTATTGTTATTGTTGTTCTTATTGTTATTTTTATTGTTATTCTTATTATCCCCATTATCATTATCATCCTTATTACCATTAGCAATGTCATTATCAATATATTCTTATTCTTCTTATTATTATTATTATTATTAGCATTACTATTATTATCATCATTATCATTATCATTATCATTATCATTATCATTATCATTATCATTATTATTATCATTATTATTACTATTATTATCATTAGTGTCATTATCATTATTATCATTATTATTGTCGTTATTATTATTTTTATTATTATTATTATTAGTAGTAGTAGTAGTAGTATCATTATTATTATTACTATTATTATTGTTATTATTATTATTACTACAATGATTATTACTATTATGATCATTATTATCATTATTACTACTGTTATGACTATCATATTTTATATTTACTATTACTTTTTAGGATTACTAGTTATTATTATTATTATTATTATTATTATTATTATTATTATTATTATTATCATTATTATCATTAGTATTCATTTTATCAATATCATTACGGTTCTCATCGTGGTAAATAGTGGTATCAGCAATATTTACACGCACATAGACACACACACACACACACACACACACACACACACACACACACACACACACACACACACACACACACACACACACACACACACACACACACACGCTGTAACGATTCTCATGCGCGCCCGCACACACACACACGCACACACACATTCTTCTTCTTTTAACGGTAGGTTCATGTCTGAGCCGCCGTGGTCATAGCATGATACTTAATTGACGTTTTCATGTTGTGATGCTCTTGGAGTGAGTACGTGGTAGGGTCCCCAGTTCCTTTCCACGGAGAGTGCCGGTGTTACCTTTTTTAGGTAATCATTCTCTCTATTTTATCCGGGCTTGGGACCAGCACTGACTTGGGCTGGCTTAGCCACCCAGTGGCTAGGCAGGCAATCGAGGTGAAGTTCCTTGCCCAAGGGAAACAACGCGCCGGCCGGTGACTCGAACCCTCGAACTCAGACTACCGTCGTGACAGTCTTGAGTCCGACGCTCTAACCATTCGGCCACCGCGTCCCCGCACCCACACATACTACCCCATATATATATATATATATATATATATATATATATATTATATAAATATATATATATATATATATATATATATATATATATATATATATATATATATATATATATATTTATGGGGTAGTGTGTGCGTGTGTGTGCGTGCGGGCGCGCATGTGTGTGTGTGTGTGTGTGTGTGTGTGTGTGTGTGTGTGTGTGTGTGTGTAGGTATGTGTGTGTGTGTGTGTGTGTGTGTGTGTGTGTGTGTGTGTGTGTACGTTTGTATGTATATGTGTGTATGTAGCTATGTGTGTGTGCGTGTGTGTACTGTATGAATTATCGCAGACAAGATCGTGATCCCCTTATCGAACCCCTGAGGTCGCTTCAGAGAGGGGACGCTTTAGCCCGACAAACAAAAACCCCAAAGCACCCAAAACACAAAAACAACCCCCCACACACCCCACCCCCACCCCCCCCCCCCCCCTGTTAACGATTCTCATGCGCGCCCGCAAAACACACACACGCACCCCACACCCTTTTTTTTTTTTTTTTTTTTTTTTTTTTTTTTTTTTTTTTTTTTTTTTTTTTTTTCCCCCCCCCCCCCCCCCCCCCCCCCCCCCCCCCCCCCCCCCCCCCCCCTTCCCCCAACACTTTCTACCCCTTATTAAATGATATTTTATTTTTTAATTTATTTTTAATTATTTATTTTCCCCCAATTTTTTAAAAGGGGGGTTTATTTTTTAGAAAAATTTTAATTTTTTTTTTATTTTTAAATACTTTTTTAAATTTAGGGGGTTGGGTGGTTCCCCCCCGGGCGCGCGGGGGGGGTTGCCCTGTTGGGGGTTTTGGGGCCCCGGGTTTTTGGGGTGTTTTTTTTTTTTTTTGTTAAAATTTGTTTTGTTTTGTTTTTTAAAATATTTTTTTATTTATTATATTTTTTATTAAAATTGTTTTGCTTTTTATAATTATAAAAAATTTTTTATTTTTTATAAAGGGATTTTCCCCCTTGGGTGCTTGGGGCGCCCCCCAAGGTTTGGCGGGGGGGTTTGTGCTTGGTTTTGGGTGTGGTTTTTTGTTTTTTTTTTTGTGTTTTAATTTTTTTTTTGTTGTGTTTTTTTTATGTTTTTTCTTTTTGTTTTGGGGTTTTCTTTTCTCTTTTCCCCTTTTTTCCGATTCCCCTCCCCTTCCTCCCTTTCCCCCCCACCCCCCCCCCCCTCCCTCCCCCCCTTTCCTTTTCCCTTTCCAACCATTTCCCCCCCGGGGGAAGGGGCCTTTTCTCTCCTCTCTTCCCTTCCTTTTCCCTTTTCTTTTTTTCTTTTCTCCTTCTTTCTTCTCCCTTCTTCCTCTTCTCCCCCTCCTCTCTCTCTTTTTCCCTTTTGCCCTCTCTCTCCCCCTCTCTCTCCCCTTTTCCCCTTTTCTCTCCCCTCTCCTCTCTTTTCTCTCCCCTCTCTCTCTCTCTCTCTCCCCCCCTCCCCCTTCTCCCCCTCTCTCTCACTCTCTCTCTCTCTCTCTCTCTCCCCTTCTCCCCTTCTCTCTCTCTCTCTCTCTCCCCTCTCCCTCTCTCTCCCCCTCTCTCTCCTCCCTCTCCCCTCTCCCCTCTCTTTTTCTCTCTCTCCCCCCTCTCTCTCTCTCTCTCTCTCTCTCTCTCTCTCTCTCTCCCCTCCTCCCCTCTCTCTCTCCCATCTTTCTTTTTCTCTCTCTTCTCTCTTTTTTCTCTCTCTCTCTCCCTCCCTCTCCCCCCTCTCCCCCTCTTCTTCTCTTCTCTCCCCTCTCTGTTTTCTCCCTCTCTCTCTCCCCTTTTCTCTCTCTTCTCTCTCACCCTCTCTCTCTCTCTCTCCTCTCTCTCTCCCTCCTCTCTCTCTCTCTCTCTCTCTCTCTCTCCTTCTCCCTCTCTCTCTCTCCTCCTCTCTCTCCCTCTCTCTCTCTCCCTTTTCTCTCTTTTCTCTCTCTCCTCTCTCTTCTCTCTCTCCTCTCTCTCCCTCTCTCTCTTCTCTCTCTCCCTTCTTTTCCTCTCTCTCTCTCCCCCTCTCCCTCTCTCCTCTCTCCCTGTCCCTCTCTCTCTCTCTCTTTTCCCCTCTTCTCCCCTCTCTCTCTCCCCCCCTCTCCCTCTCTCTTCTCTCCCCCCCTCTTCTCTCCCTCCCTCCCTCTCTCCCCCTCCCCCCCTCCCCTCTCTCCTCTCTCTCTCTCTCCACCCCTATCTTTCTCTCTCCCTCCCCCCTTCCCTCTCTCTCTCCTCTTTTCCTCTCGTTCTCTCTTTTTTTCGGGTTTCTTCCCTATCTCTTTTTTCAGTCTCCCCCCTTTCTCCCCTCTCATCCCTTCTCTCTCTCTCCCCCCATCCTCTTCCCCCTCTTTTTCTCCTTTTCTCCTCTCTCTCCTCTCTCTCTCCCTTCTCTTTTTCCCCTCTCCTCTCTCTTTCTCTTTCCCTCTCTCTCTTTTCCTCCCCCTGCCTCTCCCTTCTCTCTCTCTCTCTCTTCTCTCTCTCTTTCTCCTCTCCCCTTTTCCTCTTCTCCCAAAAATGCCTCCCATCCTCCATTTTTTTTTTTTTTTAAATTTTTCTTTTTTTTCTGACCTCCCCGCTGCACGCCCAAATTCCCCTTGACCTTTTCTTCCTCCTCTTCCGAGGGGTCCTGTTTATCACTTGCAAACCTCTATCTCCCCCTTTTTTCTTGGGCTTTCCTATTATGTTTTTAAATTTTGGTTTTGTCTGGTCTGTTTTTTCCTACCCCTTCCCCCTCTTCCTTTTGCCCCTCGCTTTCTCTCTCTCTCTCTCTTCCTTCTCTCTCCTCTCTCTCTCATCTATCTATCTATCTATCTATCTATCTATCTATCTATCTATCTATCTGTTTATCTATTTCTCTATCTATCGAGTTATTTATCTATCTCTCTTCTCTTCTCCTCTCTTCTCTTCTCTTCTCTCATCTTATCTTATCTTCTATTTTTTTCTCATTTCCCTTTTCGCTTCCCCCTTTTCTTCTCCTCCCCTTTTCCCCTTTTTCTCCTCGTCTCTCTCTCCCCTCTCTCTCTCTCTCTCCTCTCTCCCCTCCCCCTCTCTCCTCTCTCTCCCCGCTCTCTCTCTCCCTCTTTCTTTTTCCCCTTTTCTTCCCCTTTTCTTTTCTTTTTTTTCTCATTTTTCTTTTCTCGTCCCCCCCCCTTCTCTTCTCTCTTCTCTTCTCTTTTCTTCTCTTCTCTCTCTCCTCTTCTCTTTTCTCTCCTTTTTTTCTCCCTTCTCTCTCTCTCTCTCTCTCTTCTCTCCTCTCTCTCTCTCTCTCTTTTCTCTCTCTCTCTCTCTTCTCTTTTTTCTCTTTTCTTCTCTTCTTTTTTTTTTTTTTTCCCCATTTCCTCTTGTCCCCGCCCCTTCTCTTCTCTTCTCTTCTTTTTCTCTTCCTCTCTCTCTCCTCTCTCTCCCTCTCTCTCTCCTCTCTCTTCTCTCTCCTCTTTCTTCTCTTCCCTCGCTTCCCGTCCGATCTCTTCCCCCAAACAGTACCTCAATATTTCCCGTACTGGAGGGCAACGTTTTTTCTGTTATCCCAAAATTGTCCAATCTTTCGCTGTCAGTGACTAACCTCCCCCCCCCCCCCTTTTTTCCTTTCCTTTCCCCCACCCCCCTTCCCCCTTTTCCCCTTTTTCTCTCGCTTTCCCCTCTCCCCTCTTTTTCTTTCCCTTTTCCCTTTTTCTTTTTCTCTTTCTCTCCCCTTTTCCCCTTTTTTTTTCCCCTTTTCCCCCTTTCCCCTTTTTTCCCCTTCTCCCCTCCCCTTAAATTTTTACAATCTCTTACTATTTTCCCTTCCCCCCCCCCTTCCACTCCCCGCCCTCTCCCCCTTTTACTGCATCTCTCTCCCTCCCCCTTCATGCTTTATCCTCAATTTTTTGGGCCCCCTTTCCCCTTTTCCCTCCGTCCCTTTGGGCCTTTTCCTTTCCTTCCTTTCCCCTCTTTCCCCTTTCCCCCCTTTTTTCCCCCTTTTCCCCTTCCCTTTCTTTTTCCCCTCTCCTCTCCCTTCTCCTCCCCTATCCCTTCCCCCTTCCCTTCCCCTTCCCCCTTTCCCCTCTCCCCCTCTCTCCCCTTTTCCCTTTTCCCCTTTCCCCCCCTCCCCTCTCCCCTCTCCCCTCTCCCTCCCTTGTCGTCATGGTCGGCACCTCAACCATTACGCTGGTATTTATGGACCATCATTTGCTATTTTGTGCAGACGGTAACTGAGTGCCTGTCTAGGGACCCTCGCACGCACTCGGATGAATACTTATGGCTTGGTATGTTGCGTTTATGTATCAAGGCGGGTGTGAGAATGCCTTTGCAGGTTGTCATTGTGCTTTGCCAATATTCCCTGTGTATGAAAAAATATATATATTTTTATATATATATTTCCCTCTATCTGTTTCTGTCTGTCAGGTTATCTTTGCTTGCCTGTCTGTTTATCGGTCTGTCTATCTGTCGATTCCTCCTTCATTCTCTCTCTCTCTCTCTCTCTCTCTCTCTCTCTCTCTCTCTCTCTCTCTCTCTCTCTCTCTCTCTCTCTCTCTCTCTCTCTCTCTCCCTCTCTCTCTCTCTCTCTCTCCCTGTCTCTCTTTCCATCTGTGTGTCTCTTCGTTTATATGTCTGTGTGTCTCTCTCTGTATGTATGTATATGTTTGTATATGTATATGTATATCTATGTATATGTTTGTATATGTTTATGTATATGTATATGTATGTATGTATATGCATGCACGTATGTATATATGTATTTCGGTTGCATGCGTCTGTGTCTATCTATCTCGTTAGTTATAGATTCAATTATATATCAATCTGTCTCTCGCTTGATATCAATCCTTCTCTCGCTTTTTCCTATAGTCCACCAGCGTATCGAAACGATTTTATTATTAACAGCGTCATTAATATGAACTCATTATTGACAGCCTGATTCGCCTGTCATTATTGTCTGTTTATGTCAAATTTGAGGCCCGACTTTAACAAGCGGACAGTAAATCATTCAGCCTTTTCATCTGCCTTTGTGTCAGTTGCCAGACACTCATTATCGCATTCCTATAAAATGTAATCACCACGCTTTCACGTCTCGGCGCAGGCAATTAAAATCACCAGTAATTCGCCGAATCCTGAATACACTCTGTCCTGTTTCTTAACAAAGAGTATGGATCCATTTTAGGCGCCTCCACTAATTCAACAGGTGCGGGAACTCGCGTCCGAAACTCCATTATCGGGGGGACTTTTAAGTATGGGTTTCAGGATCTTTGGTGAGGTATACGGAGGCAGTTGCCGTTTTTTTTTTTTTTTGTTTGCTATTGCTGGTGGTGGTGTTTATGCAGTTGATTTTTTTTTTTTTTTTTTTTCGTTTGTGGTGGTACTTATGGAGAATTTGGTGTTTTTGTTTGTTATGGTTGGTGTAGTTTTGTTGTTGTTGTTGTTGTTGTTGTTGTTTTTATCTCTTGCGTTGTTCTATGTGTCTCTTTTTTCTTGACATTCCCTTTTATGCTTTTTTACTCGGATTAGTCTAGTTTGTTTCTCCTACCCCTTCTTCTTCTTTCTCTTTGCCTCTCTTTGTCTGTATATCTCTGTATATTGCTTTCTCTCTTCTCTTCTCTCTCTTCCCTCTTCCTCATCTTTTTTTCTTCTCATCTTTCTCTTTCTCTTTCGTTCCTCTCTCTCTCTCTCTCCTCCTCTC
>NC_051403.1:5689169-5694312 GCF_015228065.2 Penaeus monodon | reverse complement strand
TCTTCTCTCTCTCTCTCTTTTCTTTTTTTTTTTTTTATTTAAAATTATATAATATATATATATATAATATATATATATATATATATATATATATATATATTAATATATATGTGTGTGTGTGTGTGTGTGTGTGTGTGTGTGTGTGTGTGTGTGTGTATGTGTGTGTGTATGTGCATGTGTGTGTGTGCACACATATGTGTGTGTATTCATGTATTTATGTTCGCGAGCACACACACACACACACACACACACACACACACACACACACACACACACACACACACACACACACACACACACACACACACACACACACACACACGCACACACACACACACACAACCATTCATACTGTATCATACAGCACTACAGTAAAAAAGGCTAAGTCAGAGAATATTAATTCACACATAACAGTAAGAACATTTCCGTATCTACGCCTTTGTAATTAGCCACGCCGACGACTCTTTCCACCTGCCGCTCTCACAGGAGCGTCCAGCCATCACGAGCAAGGCCTCTCGACGTCTTCCGCCCTGAATTAAAGGTCTCCCCCATCGTGTAATCTTGTAAAAAAAAAGACGACGCCTGTGAGATATGCTGAGGCAATCCACCTATCTACCATACCGGGCAGACCTCTGACCATCAAGTGTATATTAAGTGACTCTGACCATCAAGTGACTCTGACCATCAAGTGTATATAAGTGACTCTGACCATCAAGTGTATATAAGTGACTCTGACCATCAAGTGTATATAAGTGACTCTGACCATCAAGTGTATATAAGTGACTCTGACCATCACGTGTATATAAGTGACTCTGACCATCTAGTGTATATAATTGACTCTGACCATCAAGTGTATATAAGTGACTCTGACCATCAAGTGTATATAAGTGTATATCAAGTGTATAAGTGTATATCTCTAACAATAAATGATCAAGGCAGAAGAAGCCGTCTGGTGGTCCTTCGTTGCTACTTACGTCCTGCACTAAAACTGTTGGTCTTCGTTCAGCACTACCGCTCATATTTACAAATCGACCAAACCTACATACTAAACTGTTTCATTAAAGGAAAGGGCAATTTTCCTCGCCATTCTGTTGTACGTATTCATGAAGCAAACATAAATGCAGGAAGATAATAATTACTGTAAACATAGATCGAATTGGTCATATACTAGTGGCGAAGTGATTTCCACAGAAGCGGCTGGAACCACTGTTTGGAACGTCACACCTCATCCTTTAAACAAACCCAACAGACCTTGTATTCTATTCTCCCCAGAGACATATACACTCACCTCAGCCATCTTTCTATAGATTATAGATACTTCATCTCTAACGACATTTACTTTCCGGAAAAAAACCCGTAAATTAAGATGAAGAGTATTTACCAGAGCACCAAATCACCGCCGAAAGAGAACGGAACGCCGAAATAGTCCCAATATAGCATTTAGGTGGCGTGTGGCGCTGCAGTTTCCCACAAAGCTTAAAGACCTGGGCACGGCAGCTTAACCTGTGCTCCTTTATATTTCCCAGGGAGTTATTAGTCGCAGGAGCGTGAGCAGAGGAAATAAAGTGAAATGAAAAAGTATTGGGAATAAGGAAAATGCTGATGAGATGTTAATGTGAAAGATGCAATATCAGATGATGAGGCGTGAATGTTGAATCTTAATGTTGAATCAGTATCATTGCAATTAAAAAGAGAAAGAAAAAAAGACACTCGTTCATAATTTCACAGCGTGTATTCATTATTTACTTACACTCCCAAAATTTCTTTTTCGACAAGAAAGTCATATAAGAAAGAAAATGTTGATTATGAAAAAAAAAATCAGCACATCGTAAATAAATGGAAGTAAAGATATCTCAGTGAAGAAGAAGAAGAAGAAGAAGAAGAAGAAGAAGAAGAAGAAAAAAGAAGAAGAAGAAGAAGAAGAAGAAGAAGAAGAAGAAGAAGAAGAAGAAGGAGGAGGAGGAGGAGGAGAAGGAGGAGGAGGAGGAGAAGGAGGAGGAAGAGGAGAAGAAGAAGAAGAAGAAGAAGAAGAAGAAGAAGAAAACTGGTACTTGGGCAAAATAAATTGTTGCCCTGTTACCTCCTCTGAATAAGATGTTGCAGCCTCTAGGAAAGTAAACATAAAACCAGTACAAAATAAATTAATAAAGAATAGAAAGACACTACTTGTCTGACTGCTTCTCCCTCCGTTCGTTTATCTATTTCTCCTCTTCTGTAACTTTCTTTATTCTCTGTCTTTCCTTCCGTGGCTGTCCCCTCTCTCTATTAATCCTCCCTCTATCCATCTCCATCTTTCTTGCGACGTTCCATTCCCGTTTCTTCATTGCGTCCTCTTTCTCCTCCTCACGTCCTCGCATTCCTCTCTCCTCCTCTCTTCCTGACACCCTTTCACACTTCCGTCTCATCTCTCCCATTCCACTCTGTCCTCTCTCATCCGGATTCACGAAACTCTCGCGCACCTGAACTCATGACTGTATGACTGTAAACTAAACAATCGAACCTTTTGGGTAACTTATTCGCGATGAAGGCAAAGTGAACCCATTAGCAGAAGGCACAAAGTCCCGTCTCATCAGTTTCACAAGCGCAATACAACGGCAGACCATGTGCCAGATAAGACCCTCATTTGCAAAGGAAATCACGAACTCTTCGCTGATGAGAGAGAGAAAGGGAGAGAGAGAGAGAGAGAGAGAGACAGAGAGAGAGAAAGAGAGAGAGAGAAAGAAGAGAGAGAGAGAGAAGAGAAAGAGAAAGAGAGAAGAGAGAGAGAGAGAGAGAGAGAGAGAGATACAGAGATATACAGAGAGAGAGAGAGAGAGAGGAACAGAGACAGAGAAGGACGATGTGAGTCAGCGAGAGAAGAGATTTTGTGCTGAAGGAAGAGATATATCCAGTACTTAAGAAATGGAAAGGGAAGGGTGTACCTGTGGTGAAAATCGGGTAAAGGTACCAGGGCCTTCTCTCTTACGCCTCACTGAGTTATTCACGCTTGTATTTTAACCAATGAATTATGCAGATTACTGGCGAGCTGTCCACTGTTAGATAATAGCAATTCATAATTGCTATTATTTTTTCCTGTGACCCCCCCCCACACACACACACGCCCTCTTTACGGTCACGTGGTATTTGCTGATAGTTAGAACTCCTGCTTTGGAGAGAGAAAGAGAGCGATGTCTAGGGTGAGAAAGGGAGAAATATGGAGACAGATCCTGTTAAAGAAATTATACCTGCGCAATCATGAACAAATTTGGGGAACGACACTAAAAAAGAAAAAGAAAAACAAAAAAATGACCATTACCATCACCACCAAAGAGAGAGAAGAGATGAGACGAAAAGGGAAGAGAAGAAAAAAGAAAGAAAGAGAGAGAGAGAGAGAGAGAGAGAGAGAGAGAGAGAGAGAGAGAGAGAGAGAGAGAGAAAGAGAAAGAGAGAGAGAGAGAGAGAGAGAGAGAGAGTGAGAGAGAGAGAGAGAGAGAGAGAGAGAAAGCAATATACAGAGATATACAGACAAAGAGAGGCAAAGAGAAAGAAGAAGAAGGGGTAGGAGAAACAAACTAGACTAATCCGAGTAAAAAAGCATAAAAGGGAATGTCAAGAAAAAAGAGACACATAGAACAACGCAAGAGATAAAACAACAACAACAACAAGAACAACAACAAAACTACACCAACCATAACAAACAAAAACACCAAATTCTCCATAAGTACCACCGCAAACAAAAAAAAAAAAAAAAAAATCAACTGCATAAACACCCACCACCAGCAATAGCAAACAAAAAAAAAAAAAAACGGCAACTGCCTCCGTATACCTCACCAAAGATCCTGAAACCCATACTTAAAAGTCCCCCCGATAATGGAGTTTCGGACGCGAGTTCCCGCACCTGTTGAATTAGTGGAGGCGCCTAAAATGGATCCATACTCTTTGTTAAGAAACAGGACAGAGTGTATTCAGGATTCGGCGAATTACTGGTGATTTTAATTGCCTGCGCCGAGACGTGAAAGCGCGGTGATTACATTTTATAGGAATGCGATAATGAGTGTCTGGCAACTGACACAAAGGCAGATGAAAAGGCTGAATGATTTACTGTCCGCTTGTTAAAGTCGGGCCTCAAATTTGACATAAACAGACAATAATGACAGGCGAATCAGGCTGTCAATAATGAGTTCATATTAATGACGCTGTTAATAATAAAATCGTTTCGATACGCTGGTGGACTATAGGAAAAAGCGAGAGAAGGATTGATATCAAGCGAGAGACAGATTGATATATAATTGAATCTATAACTAACGAGATAGATAGACACAGACGCATGCAACCGAAATACATATATACATACGTGCATGCATATACATACATACATATACATATACATAAACATATACAAACATATACATAGATATACATATACATATACAAACATATACATACATACAGAGAGAGACACACAGACATATAAACGAAGAGACACACAGATGGAAAGAGAGACAGGGAGAGAGAGAGAGAGAGAGGGGAGAGAGAGAGAGAGAGAGAGAGAGAGAGAGAGAGAGAGAGAGAGAGAGAGAGAATGAAGGAGGAATCGACAGATAGACAGACCGATAAACAGACAGGCAAGCAAAGATAACCTGACAGACAGAAACAGATAGAGGGAAAGATATATATATAAAATATATATTTTTTCATACACAGGGAATATTGGCAAAGCACAATGACAACCTGCAAAGGCATTCTCACACCCGCCTTGATACATAAACGCAACATACCAAGCCATAAGTATTCATCCGAGTGCGTGCGAGGGTCCCTAGACAGGCACTCAGTTACCGTCTGCACAAAATAGCAAATGATGGTCCATAAATACCAGCGTAATGGTTGAGGTGCCGACCATGACGACAAGGGAGGGAGAGGGGAGAGGGGAGAGGGGAGAGGGGAAAGAGGAAGGGAAAGGAGAGAGGGGAGAGGGAAAAGAGGAAGGGAAGGGGGAAGGGATGAGGGGAGGAGAAGGGAGATGGAGAGGGGAAAGAAAGGGAAGGGGAGAGGGGAAAGAAAGGGAAGGGAAGAGGGGAAAGGAAGGGAAAGGAGAGACGAGAGGACGGAGGGAAGATGGGAGAGGGCTAAAAATTGAGGATAAAGCATGAAGGGGAGAGGAGAG
>NC_051403.1:5674658-5679658 GCF_015228065.2 Penaeus monodon | reverse complement strand
ATTGTTATTATTATCATTATTATATTATTATTATTATTATTATTATTATTATTATCATTATTATTATTATTATCATTATTATGATAATGATAATGTTACTAATTATAATAATATTAGTAAATAATAATATAATAATAATAATAATAATAATAATAATAAAATAATGATAATAATAATAATAATAATAATAATAATAATAATAATAATAATAATAATAATAATAATAATAATAATAATGACAATGACAATTATTATTATTATTATAATTATTATTATTATTATTATTATATTATCATTATTATTATCATTATTATTATTATTATTATTATTATTATTATTATTATTATTACCTTTATTATTATTATTATTATTATTATTATTATTATTATTATTATTATTATTATTATTATTATTATTATTATCATTATCATTATTATTATTATTATTATTATTATTTTTATTATTATTATTATTATTTTTTTAAATGTTTCTTAGTTATGATGATGATGATGATGATGATGATAATAATATAATAATAATAATGATAATAACAATAATAATAATAGTAAAAATAATAATAATATAATAAAATAATAAAAATAAAAATAATAAATAAAAAATGATAAGAAATGATAATTTTAAAAATAATAAATAATATAAAAATAAAATAATAATAAAAATATTGATAATAAAAAATAAAAAAATATAAAAAATAATAAAACAATAATAATAAAAATAATAATAAATAATAATAATAATAATAATAAAATAATAATAAAAAAAAATAATAATGATAATATAATAGAAATAATAATAATAATGTGAGATGATGATGAGGAGATGATGATGATGATGATATGATGTGATAAATGATGATGATATAAAAATAATGAAAATGATAAGATAATAGAAATAATAATAAAAATAAAAAAAAAAATAATTAAAATAAAAATAAAATAATAAAAATATAATAATATAAAAAATAAATAATAATGATATATAAAAAACATGCCACTTGTACTGCTACCTGCAACAAAGAATGATCATAATTACAATCACAAAAGGTTTTCTCACAAGAAATTAAACTACAATGATTTTCCTGTTGCAAAAACTTTGCCAATCGTGCTTTGCTAAGTTCATTATACTAATAAAGCTAAAAATTTTTTCTCACAAAGAAAATTAAGAAGACTTTGAAATTCAAATTTTAGATTTCACTTTTTCTTCATTAAATTACTTTTGAAAGTATTCAAGAGCTCTAAAACTTGAAACTGTTTATGAAAAAAATTTTAAGGATCTATAACTAACTTTCTATTTGTAAATGTTTTAAAATTCCCAAAATTTGTAGATTTTCATCATTCCTAAAAGTTTAGGGCTAGTGCAAACCCCCATTATTTTTTATTTGTGTTTGCAACAAAGTTTCTTGTAAAAACAATCATACAATAAAAAGTACCATACTACCCAAACAAAAACCCACAACACAACAACCACACACCCACCCCACACACATCCCCCTTTCTAGCGCTACAAAGTCCCCAAAAAGGAAACGAGGGCTGGACAGGGAGGAGTTTATAAGAATCAATGGGGTTTTGAAAAATTCCATTTTTAATTCTAATGTATATATAATATTAAAATTATATATATATATATTTATTATATAATAATTATATTAATATTTTAATTTTTTTTATTTATGTATCTATTTTTTATGTTATATATAGTTGTATGTATTATGTGATTATTCTTAATATATTATATATATATATATAATATATTAATATAATATATATATTATATTATATTATATTTTAAATATATTATGTATATTATTAAAAATTATATAAATATATATTAATTAAAATTATATATATATATGTATATTACTTTAAAAATTTTTGAAATATTTTATTACTTATTTTATATTTATATATATATATTTATATATAATTATATATATATATATATATGGAAAATTTTTGGGTATATATACATTTTAAAAATATAGATATTTGGTATATATATATATTATTATATTATAATTTTATTAAATTTATATTTTATTATATATAAAAAAATATATAAGTTATATATATATATAATATAATATAATATAATATTAAAATTTTAAAAATTAATATTTAAAATTATATATTATATTATATATAAAAGCATGTAGGTACATATACTACATACACTAATTATATAAAAATAAAATTAATATATAAATATATATAATATATATATATTATATTATAAATATATATATATTATATATTAATATATATTTATATATATATATTTATTATAATTTTCATATTAAAAAATAATAAATAGATTGAATGTGATGCAAAATTATATTTTTATTTATATATATTTTATTATTAAAATATATTATATATAATTAATATATATATTTTAATATATAAAATATTTTTATTACTTTTTATATTACATAGTATTATAACAAGAATAACCAAAAATATTAAAGGGATGCAGACGAAGAAAAATAGATTGTGAATAGCTATTCGAGATTGAGTCACCGACCCGAGTTTTGTTCCTCCCCACGTTAGCGGGGAAGCCACGCTAAGAAGGGGGTGGATGTGAATTTTAAGCAAGAACAGCGGGTGCACTCACTGGTTGAACCACGCGATTCTCAGCGAAAGAGCCACTACTGGTAGAAATTTCAGTATCAAGTATCTAGTGAAGACACCATACTGAAGAAAATATTTTGGGAACCTAGTTCAGTACCCCCTAGAATTTTCTGATCAAAATCCAAAAAAAAACTCGGAACGGTAAAAGCCCCCCTTGGGGACAGATGCTTGGAAAAGCAGACAGAATTTTGCGCGTCGACGGGGAAAATAAAAGCATTTTTCGCCAAGTCGCTGTCACGTACTAAAATATATATTTATATATATTTTAAAAATATAATATATATATATATAATATATTATATTATTTTTGTGTGTGTGGTTGTGTGGTGTGTGTGTGTTGTGTGTGTGTGTGTGTGTGTGGTTGGTGTGTGGTTGGTGTATGTATTTATAACATTTATAACTTATATTATAATATATATATATATAATATATATATATATAATAATTTTATATATAATATATACATATATATATAATTATAACAATTATATAATATTTTATATAAATTTTTTATTATATATATTTATTATTTTTATTTAATAAGTGGGTGGTGTGTTGGGGTGGTGACAAGAGATGTATCGAACGGTTCGCTTATGGGCTTGTCAGAAAATACATCCCTGTTTTTTGACGAAGATATAAACGAAATCGGCCAAAACATCCTTGTATTGCGAAGATATTAACTCATTCATACCTTTTCACAACTGCAAAGCCAAAACGGTGGTGTGTTGGTGTGTGTGTTGGTGTGTGTATTTTTGGGTGTGTGTGGTGTCTTTGTGGTATGTGTGCAAAAAAATGAATTTTATGTTTTGCTTTTTTGTCGAATGTAATTCAAGTATTTTTTTAGAAATGTAAGCGAAAACCGCTCAAATACATTTTTTTTTTGGTGAAAAATTCATTTCTTCAACCTTTATATATAATTTTATAATTATATATAATATATATTAATTTTATTAAAAATTTTAAAATATTTATATTTTATAAAATATAAAAATATTAAACTGTAATAAATTTTAAAATAATTTTAAATATTTAAAAATAAATTAATATATATAAATTTTATTATATAAATTAAAAAGGGAACGCCCCAAGAAAATCTTTTTGTACACGTTCTTTTTTTGGTTTTTTTTTTTTTTTTATATATATAAATATAATTTTAAAATTATATATATATATTTTTATCATATATATATATATTAAATATATAATATAATATAAATTATTATGAATTTTATATACTAGTTAAAAATGTATATATAATGCATTAAATTTTATATTATATTATTTATATAATATATATAAAATTATAATAATATTTATATGCAAAAAAGAGATAGTAGATGGGGAGATAATTCATTATTTATATATTATTATATATTTATATATTATTATATTTTATTAATATATATATATAACAATATTATTATATTTATTTTATATTTTGTATATTATTTTTTATTTAATTTTTATTATTCTCTTTCTATACTATATATTATATATATATTATATATATTCTATTTTATTTATATTTTAAAATTTTTTATTAATTATTTCTATTATTTTTTTTTATCTATTTTTTATTTGTTTTTTTTAAAATTTTTTATTATTTTTTTTATATTTTTTTTTTTTACGTGTAATTTTTATACATTAAATTTTATTCCATACTATTTAACGTATTTTAATTTATATATATATATATTATATATTATATATAATATATATTATTTATATATTAAAAATTTTATGTGTGGTGTTGGTGTGGTGTGTGTTGTGTGTGTGTGGGTGTTGTGGGGGGTATGTATGTTACATTTGTATTGTATTATACTATCATATTTAAGGCCCCGGCGGGCCCATGGGGGGAAATTTCCCCCGATGCCTACCTACCCTGGGTGGGCAACCACCCCCAAATATGCTGGTCCAAGCCCGGGTAAAAAGAAAAATGATTACCCAAAAAGGACCACCGGGACTCTCCGTGGAAAAGGAAATGGGGCCCTACCACTACCACTCCAAGAGCATCACAACATGAAAACTAAATTTAATTCATTTGGGGGCTCAGACTAACCTACCCTAAAAAAGGAAAAAGAAAATATGCATATATATATAATATATATATATATATATATATTATATAATATAATATAAATATATTTTATTATAAAATTTATTTAAAAATTTTTTTATATATATTTATATATTATAATATTATTATATTTTTTTTATATATTTATTTTTGTTGTTTTTTTTTTTGGTGTTGGGGTGTGTTGTTTTTGTGTGGGGTGTGGGTGTGTTTGGGGGTGTTTTTGTTTTGTTTTTTTTTTTTTTTTTTTTTTTTGTTTTTTTTTTTTTTTTTTTTTT
>NC_051403.1:5645398-5650398 GCF_015228065.2 Penaeus monodon | reverse complement strand
TTTATTATCCTTATTCGCCTGTGCATAAGTCATTTCTCTTTGCTTCCTACATCCATTTTAGAAATAAGATTATACACTGAAAGGCTAATTCATCACAGTAATGTTTCTGGCAAAGTATATTGATTTTAAGTCTTATCTCTCCTTAGCCAAAGCTTGTCTGTGTTCCATTGTGTGTTTTAATATTACTAAAAGAAGATGCATGGGATAAATGAGTGATTTACAAGGCCAGTCAGTTTCAGTCCGCAACAACGTAAATATAGTGAGTCGTCTGTCTTCATCTGAGTGAAGATAATTTGCGGTCTTTCTTTCCTGCATGTCATAAATACATCAATCTCCCTGTTCGGTCTGACAGCGGCTGAATCAATCTCCGTCTCTCGTGCTCTTTCTCTCTCGCTCTTCCTCTTCCCTTTTACCTCTCCTTGTTCGTTTTCTTGTTTCCAATCTTTCTTCCGTATTCTCCTCCCGCTTCTCTCGGATTGCTATTTTTTTCTGTCATTCTTGTTTTCCTTAATCTTACTGTTCTCTCTCTCTCTGTCTGTCCTTCTCTCCCTCTCTCTCTCTCTCTCTCTCTCTCTCTCTCTCTCTCTCTCTCTCTCTCTCTCTCTCTCTCTCTCTCTCTCTCCCTCTCTCCCACTCACCCATCTACCTCCCCCCCCTCTCTCTCTCTCTCTCTCTCTCTCTCCACTCCCCCCCCTCTCTCTCTCTTACCCCCTCCCTCGTCCCCATTGTTTTTACTCCACTCCACATCCGCTGACTCAGCCGCTAAAGTACCATTTTTTTTCCCTCCTCATGTGTCAAACAAAGTAAAGTGAGAATTCTTGTCGGAGATCTTGGTTTAGCATCTACTACTAACAAAGATAACTTATATACATATTTTTCCCAGAACATTTTTCTTGCGTTCCTGTGATTTTCTCTCTTTCTTTTTTTCTTTTTTTTTGTCTGTGTGTCTGTTTGTTTTAATTTCATCTTTTTCTTTTTCTTTTTTTTTCTTTTTTTTTTAAGATAAGTTGCAGCGTATTATGTTCATTCAGATGATCTATCGAACAATAATTTCATCTCTAATATTAATGTGTATCGAAGAGTGAATATATAATTGTTCTGCAAACTTTCCCCCGCCTCGCAGTTACATCAGAGCAAGGCTAGAATTACAGGAACCTCGAGTAAGATATAAATTTAATCCCTACCTGTTTAATCCCATCGAATAATTCAACCCCTTCTTTCAATCTGCAAAAAGAAAAAAAAAATCCTTAAGTGTACCCTTACATAGCGGAAATCCTGCCCCTAAAAATAAAAAAAATAGAAGAAAAGAAAACGTTGGTCATAGTGATAATAATGAAGATATCGATCTGCCAAAAATCCTCAAGTATACCCTTACATAGCAGAAATCCTGCCCCTAAAGATTAAAAAAAAAAAAAGAAAACGGATAAACCCCCCAAAAAAATACGTCATGAGATGAAAACGAATGAATAATATAAAGCAAAAATCGCCAACTCCGAATTTCTCCCTCGCAGCTTCTTGGTCTTTTCACTAAGTTTATGTTCAAAGACGATTTACGGAGCTTGAGTTACCGCGCCGAAGGGAGGCTGAGGGGGGGGGGAGGTACGTGATGACGCATAGAGGGGAGGGGGGAGAGGAGGGAGGAGGGTGAAGGGGGAAATGGTAGGGTGGGAAGGAGGTGGGGAGGGAGGGAGGAGGGAGGAGTGGGGAGGGGGAAGCGGTAGGGGGGGGAGGAGGTGGGGGGAGGGAGGGACAGGGTGTTAGGTGTCACGGTGTGGACTTTTTCTTTTTATTTATTTATTTCTTTTCCTTTCCTTTCGCTTTTTTCTGTCATGCCTTATACTTTGTATTCTGAAATATCATCTTTCTAAAGATACTTATGGCGTTATTATTATCAGGATCATTATACTTATCATCATCATTTAACGGTAGGTTCATGTCTGAGCCGCCGTGGTCACAGCATGATACTCAATTGCAGTTTTCACGTTGTGATGCTCTTGGAGTGAGTACGTGGTAGGGTCCCCAGTTCCTTTCCACGGAGAGTGCCGGTGTTACATTTTTAGGTAATCATTCTCTCTTATTTTATCCGGGCTTGGGACCAGCACTGACTTGGGCTGGCTTGGCCACCCAGTGGCTAGGTAGGCAGTCGAGGTGAAGTTCCTTGCCCAAGGGAAACAACGCGGCGGTCGGTGACTCGAACCCTCGAACTCAGATTACCGTCGTGACAGTCTTGAGTCCGACGCTCTAACCATTCGGCCACCGCGGCCTTGACGATCATGGGCTTCCATGATTTTCTTGGCAATTTAGAGCGGTGGTTTGCCATTGCCTTCCGGCCGGTGTTTTTTTTTTTTTTTTTTTTTTTTTTTTTTTTTTTTTTTTTTTTTTTTCCGAGTCACCATCCCTATTTACCCGGCACTGACTTGGGCTGACTTGGTCCCCCAGTGGCTAGGCAGGCAATCGAGGTGAAGTTCCTTGCCTAAGGGAAACAACGCGGCGGTCGGTGACTCGAACCCTCGAACTCAGATTGCCGTCGTGACAGTCTTGAGTCCGACGCTCTAACCATTCGGCCACCGCGGCCCCATTATACTTATACTATTATTATCATTATTATTATTATTATTATTATTATTATTATTATTATTATCATTATTATTATCATCACCATCATCATCGTTATTTTTATTATTGTTGTTGTTTTATTATTATTATTATTATTATTATTATTATTATTATTATTATTATTACTATTATCATTACTATTATTATTATTATTATTATTGTTGTTTTGTTGTTGTTGTTTTTTTATTATTATTATTATTATTATTATTATTATTATCATTATTATTATTGATGTTATTATTATTATTACCATTATCATCATTTTTTTTATCATCAATATTTTTATCACCAAAATTATCATCATTAATATTATTGTCATTATCAATCTTATTATTGTGTTATCATTAGCATTCTGTTTACTGTTATTGATATTATCATTATCATTGTCATTATCGTTATTATTATAATTATAATCATTATTTTTATTTTCATCATCATTGTTAAGATTATTAGTATTAACAGTAGTTGTAGTACTATTACCGTTACTATTATTATCATTATTATTATTACCTTTAACATTATTATTAGTATTAGTATTAGTATTATCATTATCATTGTTATTATATATATTATTATATTATTATATTTCTTTTATCATATTATCATTATTGTTTATGATAGTTGTTACTTATTCTATCATTATTTTATTTGTATTATTATCATATTATCATTATTGTTGTTGATTATTGTTGTTGTTGTTATTATCATATCATTATTATATTATTATATATTACTATTATTATTATTATTGTTATTATTATTGCCATTATTATTTCTATTTCTAATGATATTGTTAATATTATTATCATTGTTATTGTTATTATTATTATTATCATTATCATTATTATTATTGTTATTATTATAATATTATTACTCTTATCATTTTTACTATTATTTTTGTGGTAGTTATCATTATCATTATAATATACTACTATTACCATTATTATCAATTATCCTTTTCATTAATATCATAATTATTATCATATCTGTCTATTATTACAGTTATTATCATTATCGTTATCATTATTATTTTTATCATCATTATTCATATCATCTATTACTTATCATTATTATATTATATAATATATCTTCTATTATTTATTTTATATTATTATTATTATTATTATTATTATTATTATTATATTATTATTATTATTATTATTATTACTATTATCATTATTATTATCATCTTTATCATTATTATTATTACTATTATTATTATTGTTATTATTATTATTATTATTATTATCATATTATTATTATATATCATCATTATCATCATTATTTTTATTATTATTGTTGTTGTTATAGCTGTTGTCATTACTATTATTATTACTATTATTCTTATTACTACTATTATTATTATCCTTATTATTATCATTATCATAATCGTTATTAATACTATTATTATTATCATTATTATCAGCCATACTATCGTTTTTTACTACTTATCATTATTACTATTATGAATATTATTATTATTCCTATTATCATTGTTTTTATTACCTTTACTACTAATATCCTTATTATTATTGCCATCATTATCATTATCATCATTATCATTATCATTATTATCATTTTATCATCAGTATTATTTTGTTGATATTATTGTTATCATTATTACTTCTTATTAGTATCTTCATTAGTTATATCATTATCATCAGTATATCAATATCATCACTCATATCATTATTAACATTCCCATTAGGACTATTTTAGATATCTTAAACATTATTGTTTTCATTGTTTCTACATTAATGACATAGCGTTATTATTATCTATAAAGTGTTACTATATAATTACCATCATTGCTATCGCCTCATTAATTAATTTCATAATCACGATTATTGTCTTTCTTGCTAATATTTTCCATTATCAAGACGACTAACGTTAGTATCATCATTATAAATGATATATTAAGCAATATTGTTATATTAATCAATATTAATTAATATATTAATTAATTGTATTAATTAATATGTAATTAATATTGTTATCGCTGGACTTTTCTTGATCTTTTATATGGATATTGTTGTTATTGTTATAATCGGCTTAATGATGTCATTGTCATTAATATTATCATTGTTATTGATACCATTATGTGTATTTCTCCTCTTTCTCCTGCTTCTCCTTTTTATAGGACAATACTCTTTTTATTTCTTTATTTGTGTGTTCTAGATTCTTTTCCTCCCGTTTTCTTCTCCCCATTCCTCGTCTTCTCCCACCCTTTCCTATCACGTTCTTCGTACCCACCTTTTTACTCCTTGAAGGAATAAGCTTGTGAGACGGACAGCTCCTTCTCGTCTCCATCGGCGTGGAAAGTGTTTGTCACAGAATCAGTTTCTTTTGCCTTGGCTGGTTCCACTTCCGTGCCGCTGGATCCC
>NC_051403.1:5627898-5632898 GCF_015228065.2 Penaeus monodon | reverse complement strand
CATCAAATAATATTGCTATTTCTTCTTCTTCTTCTTCTTCTTCTTCTTCTTCTTCTTCTTCTTTACCGAATTATTGTGTTGGTTGATTCTTGCCTGACCTTGTGGGTGGTCAGGCAGTCTTCGTAATCTATGTCTCTTTTCTTGTTCTTTTATTTCTACGTCGTCTAACTTGGCCTCCGTCCATTATACTATTTTTTTACTATTATATGTTTATATAATTGTCTTCAGTAAGAATTTGCTAGCATTGGTTTTCTTTTCTCTCTCTCTCTCGTTTGATTAAGTTAATCTCCATTTGGGTTGGAGACTAACTCCATTAACATAGGAACCTACATGTTTCAGTGCCGATACCTTAATTAAAACACTTTTTAAGTTATTATTAAAGTTATTAAACACTTATACGGTTGGGACGCCAGCACAGGGATACTTTCTCTGTTCTTCTGTTTACGGTAAGTGTACCTGGTGTCGATTTCTATGTGTATCACTCCCGCTGTGATAAATGGGTGATGTACGCATCTTTAACTCCCTAGTGAGAGCAACTTGCAACATCGTACCATCTTAGAGCTTTCACTCATTCCCAGCCAGAAAATGAGTGCTTAAATTCAGCTTCTCAGACTCGGGCCTCCTAAGCAACATATTGCTGGTTACTCTGATATATCGTAACCCCTGAAAGCGTGAAGCTGTGGAAAAGGTCTACCAAAACCGAATACAGAGACAAGCACGTTCAACGGGTGCTCTCGGATGCTCAACCGAAAGGTGATGGCAGCGTGCCGTAGACCTGTTATTATTACTATTATTATTACTTTTACAGTTATTATTATCATCATTATTAGAATCATTATCTTTATTAGTAGTAGTAGTATCATAATTGTTAGTAGTAGTAGTAGCACTATTATTAAGTTATTATTAACTTTATTATTATCATTATTTTTTATTATCATCATTTTTATTATTATCATCTTTATCATCATTATTATCGTAATCATCATTATTTTCATTATTATTATTAACATCATTATCATCCTCAGTATTATTCTTATTCAATATTAATATCATCATTTTTACCAATATTATTATCATTATTATTAACAGTATTATTATAACCATTCTCATTATATTCATTCCTTTTATCATTTTCTTATTATTGTCTTGCTGTTGCCATTATTATCATTAACATTATCATTTTATCATCATTAATATAATTTTTCGTGATCATTGTTAGTTCAGAGCTTTTCCCAACACCCCGCCTGAACGTCATGATTATTATGATTATTACTGTTATCATTATAGTTGTTACTGTTTTTGTTATCATTATTGATATTGTTAATGTTATGTGACTGTTATTATTATCATTGATATTATTAATATTGTCATTATTATCATTGCTATTGTCAATATTAGTATCAATATTATCATTAGCTTTTTATTTTGATAGCATTGTTGTTAATATCTTTATCATTATTGTTATTATCATAATCATCACTGTCATTATTTTGATGCTTTTGTTGATTTTGTGATCATGATAAATCATTATTAATGTTATCATTATCATTATTATTGATATCATCATTACTTTTATTATAATCATCATCACTGTTACTGTTGTTATCAATATCTTTTACTTATTATCGTCCGTCTCATAGCAGTATTATCTCAAGTTACTTTCGCGTATATTAGCATAAGATGCCCTTGTAACAGTTGCCACAGGCGAGACACATCATACGAGCTAATAACTCATAAGAAATGAATCAGAACGAAGTGGAAAGGAGATGAAGAAACAAGTGTAACGTGACCATGAGTCTTAAAAAATTATCCAGTACAGATCACATATCGCGAAATATCATGAATCAAAAACACCATTTTTACATACTTTTAGAGATATATTTTTTATAAAAATGCGAATTCTCGAGACGTTCCCTCGCCACACCTGCGAGATCTCTGGCATTACGCAGATATATAAGGTTCTTACAGCCTCTAGACGCAGACATATTGGCCAATGTGAAGCTGGGAATGTGACGTCTCACTGGCGTTGGGCGGCGTGAGGCCTGCCAAGAATTCCTACGTCTCATTATAGTCTTCGCTGTGTCCGGATGGGTGTGTGCATCCTGTGTGTGTGAGAGAGACGGAAGGCAGGGAGAAGGGGAGGGGGAGGGAGGGAGAGGGAGGGAGAAGGGGAGGGGGAGGGAGGGAGAGGGAGAGAGAGAGAGAGGAGAGAGGAGAGAGAGAGAGAGAGAGAGAGAGAGAGAGAGAGAGAGAGAGAGAGAGAGAGAGAAGAGAGAGAAGAGAGAGAGGAGGGGTGAAGGGATGAGAGTGAGAGAGACAAAGAGAGAGAAAAAGAGACCTAGGAACTATTTGTTTAGGTATTTCTGCGTTGTATCTAGTTGTGTATGTGTCTGAGTATATGCAAGTGTATCGTTGTGTGTCACAGCTACGCCATGCTCACCTGCGGAAATACGATTACTCATAATATCAAACATCTTGTTAGTATATTACTGCAAGACCTGCGAAGGAACTATGAATGCGTCCCTAAACTCCACATATGCTGACAACTGTACATGCAGCCTCATGAGCGTGGCATGAAGCGAGGGAAATAGGCACGAAGGCGTCTGTGAATATCATGGGCTTATATCTAATCTAAATCAACCGACATGGAACTGGCCCGAAATATCTGTATTTTATGTATGTGTCTGCGTGTATGTGTTTGAATGTGTGTGTTTTTGTATGTGTGTGTGTGTGTGTGTGTGTGTGTGTGTGTGTGTGTGTGTTTGTACGTGGGTGTTTGTATGTGTATGTATTTTGGTATGTGTGTGTTTGTGTGTGTGTGTTTTTGTATGTGTGTTCGTTGTGTGTGTGTGTGTTTTTGTATGTGTGTGTGTTTTGTATGTGAGTGTTTGTGTGTGTGATTTTTTTGTATGTGTGTGTGTGTGTGTTTTTGTGTGTACGTGTGCGTACGTGTGTGAACGTGTATGTGTATATCAGAAATGAAACGAAAACCAGCTGCAAGACGGGCGAGGAGAAGCTGTGGAAGACGCGAGAGGGGCGGCTGGCCTCTCGCCTTGTGGCCGGGAACAATCCGAGGCCCTTCCGCCCGGGCGAGCGTTGCCGAGGTGGACCTCCGCTCCCGCCCCGCACCCCCTCGCCGGTCGGGGGAGGGGGGGAGGGGTCGTGGAGGGGGGGAGGGGTCGTGGAGGGGGAAGGGGGGTCGTGGAGGGAGGGAGGGGGAGTCGTGGAGGGGGGAGGGGTCGTGGAGGGAGGGAGGGGGGAGGGGAGTCGTGGAGGGGGGAGGGGGAGGGTGGAGAAGGGCCAAGGTGCTCAGCCCTTTCGTCTCTTTGGCTTTTTTTTTTTTACTTGGCACTCTTGGCGTCCGTCTTACCGAGCTTCTTGTGTTTCGTCCTTTTTACGATTTCAATTTTTCTTCTTCTTCTTTGGCTTACTGCAACTAATACATTTGCTTTATTGTGCTCTATTTATTCATCCTCTTAATATATTAATTACCTTTTAAGATCGTATCCATTTTTTTCTGATACAGTGTTTATATACATACATGCATATATATTGTGTGTGTGTGTGTGTGTGTGTGTGTGTGTGTGTGTGTGTGTGTGTGTGTGTGTGTGTGTGTGTGTGTGTGTGTGCGTGTGCGTATGCGTATACGTGTGCGTGTACGTGTGTGTGTGCGTGTTTATACATTTGCTTTCTTTCACTTTACTCTTTTTCTTACACCATATCTTTTACTTTTCTCCTTACCCGATTACCACTAATTCGCGACCATTCCTCTTTCTTCATCCTCCCTTTACATCCCTTTATCCTCCTCACTTATCTTACTCCCATCCATTTCTTCGGGGAAAGAAGGGGTGATAAGAAATCACCTCTCTCGGGAAGAACTGTGAAAAAAAATCCTATTCCTCAGGACAAAAGACTGAAAAAAAATAAAAATGAGCCAAATGCTTATGTATAATGAGGCTCTGTGTCTGACGAGGCACTTTGTCTAAGGAGGCTCTTATATATGAGGAGGCTCTATGGCTGACGAGGCGCTACGTCTGAAGAGGCACTTCGTCTAAAGAAGCTCTATGTCTAAGGAGGCTCTATGTCTGAGGGAGCTCCAGGTCTATGGAGACTCTATGTCTATGGCTCTAGGTCTGGCGAGGGTCCAGGTCTCAGGAGGCAATATATCTAAGGAGGCTCTATGTCTGAGGGAGCTCCAGGTCTATGGAGACTCTATGTCTATGGCTCTAGGTCTGGCGAGGGTCCAGGTCTCAGGAGGCAATATATCTAAGGAGGCTCTATGTCTGAGGGAGCTCCAGGTCTATGGAGACTCTATGTCTATGGCTCTAGGTCTGGCGAGGGTCCAGGTCTCAGGAGGCAATATATCTAAGGAGGCTCTATGTCTGAGGGAGCTCAAAGTCTAAGAAGGCCCTTCCGTCTGACAAAGCTCTATGTTTAGCGGGCTCTAAGTCTAGGGAGGCTCCAGGTCTCAGGAGGCTCTATGTCTGAAGAGACTGCATGCCTAAGGAAGCTCTGTGTCTAACGAGCCTATTTGAGTCATAAGACCTCAAGTCTAATAAGGCTATATTTCTGAGAAAGCTCTATGTCTGACGTGGATCTATGCCGGATGATACTTATGCCTGACGATGCTCTTTCTCAACGCCAACACGTCCGACGAGAGTTTACACTACGTCACCGCCTACAACCCAAGGCCTTGGAAGGACACGACTCGGCTGCCAGTTTCTGAGAATGAAACACTACGCCCTTTGCCGGAGATTTCCGAGAACTGACACTTCCGGAGGTGAAAGTTCCCCTGGCGATCAAATGTTCCTTGGCGAAAAAGTGTGCTCGAGTGTGTGATTACAGGTGTTATTTCTCGTTGATTTTCTTTTCATTTGCTTAGTTCAGAATGTAGATAAAACAGAGAAAGGGGAGGGAAGGAGGGATGGAGAGAGAGAGAGAGAAAGAGAGAGAGAGAGAGAGAGAGAGAGAGAGAGAGAGAGAGAGAGAGAGAGAGAGAG
>NC_051403.1:5597898-5605398 GCF_015228065.2 Penaeus monodon | reverse complement strand
CAAGTGCGGAGTAATCACTGAATGTACTTCTCTCTCTCTCTTTATATGTGTGTATATATATATATATATATATATATATATATATATATATATATATATATATATGTTTCTTTCTTTATTTCCGTATATGGGTCCGTGCGGGAGTGCCTGTGTGTGCGTGTGTATGTGTCCGTGTGTGTGTGTGTGTGTGTGTGTGTGTGTGTGTGTGTGTGTGTGTGTGTGTGTGTGTGTGTGTGTGTTTGTGTGTGCATACAAACACACACAGATAAATGTGTGATTTTCTCAATTTCATTCGAAAATGAAAGAACACGAACAACCTGCTCGGTCAATGTCAGGTCAATTCCCTAACATTTTGACTACATTTCGCCTCTATAATATAACAATTTCCTATGAATCAATTTAATTAAGTCCATCACGCATTCATCTTCTAAAGTGCCTGTTTTTGAACAACAGCGATAAATGATAATCAATAGCAACATATCACTGAAAACATAATCTCATCAAAGCTCCTACGATAGTAATTCTTTCTACATTATTTTTTAAAATATGATCCGTTTCCTTTTTCATAATAAAATTAAAATGTAAATATATACTACGCAGCTCAGATTAAGCAGAACCTCATGGCGATCCTCCCGATACTCCGCGGTCCCTGTGAGGCTCATGTCTCATGTCCTCCTCATGTCATGCTCCTCCTCATGTCTCCCAGTCTTCCTCATGTTCACGATTGACTGATTGATTATTTAAAATTATCTGCCGCGTCAACAGATAAGGTCATTCAATTGTTTAAATGTTTATAACGTTTTAAAAATCAATCAATATAGATGTAAGTAAAGGTGAAAAAAAATATATATTATACTGACAATCAAATCATAAATATTATGTTTTAAGAATATATGATTATCGCTTAAATATCATGCATAATTAAATGTTGTTGAGAATATTATTCTCCCTTTCTGAAACTAAGAAGATCTATGTCATAATCCTCTCTAAATACGATTTTCAGCGTATCTGAAGGAAGAAATATACATACGACTTTGATTGAGAATGCTGCCCGATTCTCACGCCTTGTTAACACAGCTTCTACTTGTTGGTTGGGATGGACGCTGGTCACCCAGTTGCCAAGGTCATCTGTAATCTCTCGCAGTTTGTTTCTAGAGGCATGCCTCCATTACTCCCTCCGTTTATCATGAAGACAACTTCTGATGCTGAGTTTCAAGTCAGTGTGTGAGAGAGGAAAGCGAGCATCACAGCGCTGAGCGGCAGCTGCCTTGGCCCTCCGATCAGGTACGCAGCCATACCTTCGTACGTTGCAAGCCAACTTGACCTCCACTACGGTTATGATTAGCTCTGCGTGTGTGCCAACTTACAAACCGTCCCTATATACAACAAATGGGTTAAGCTCTTATTTTTGCAAAGCATTGAACACCAAAAGTCGCAATAATCTACAGCAAATGCGTGCCAAAGATCCCAACATTCAGATTGGACCTCTGGATTGCATTGACAGTCGATCGTTGAAGAAATCGACTGCCAAAACTCCTGCTTCTCTCAACGCCTGATCTGCTCTAAAATCCACAGCATTTCGATCGGCCAATCTCTCTATTTGCATCTGATTTCTGTCAATTTCCTGATTTTGTAAATCTCTCCCTGATTTCTGCTCCAAATCTCTCCCCTTCCTATATTCCAGATCGACTAGATTGGTCCAGTGAGGGACTGGGGAGTCCAACGGCTAGACCCTTGAAAAGATTCAAATTTAGATCTTCCACAAGATTCCTCATCCTACCATATGATCGGCTGTCCTCAAAGGGGCTGAAAACCAATCTGGATGTAGGAGATCCCGAAATCCTTCGTAGTCTCGTGTAGTAAAACAGGTTCATGTAGTCCCGGTGGGATGAAAGAGATGGTTCTCCGCTCTCAGCAGAGACTCCACCGGTGAAGGACATGAAAGCCCCTGTACAAATTCTGAGAGCTTCACTAAGAGTTCAACATCCGGAGAACACTGAAGGGTTGCAAATGAATAAACCTCATATCCATACTCAAGTTTGCTATGAATAAGCGCTCGGTAAAGGCCCAAAACAGGTGAGAAAGAACCCTCAAAATACTAACCGCTTTTGTAGCCTTCCCTTTTAACTATTTCATGGGAGGCACCCATGTAAGCCTTCAGTCAAAAATTACACCAAAGTACTTCACCTCTTTGACAAAACGCAATGGGTATGCTCCTAAATAGAAGGGAAACATGGGACTTTCCTCTTTTGTGAAAATGCGTAGCCATGGTCTTACTTGGAGAGAATTTGAACCCATGGTATGTTGCCCACTGCACAACCTGATTTACTGCAGTCTGCATTTATCCTTGCACATCCTGTAAGCTTCCTCCTGAGCAGTACAGTGTGAAATCATCCACACACAGACTAGACGAGACAGCTCGTTGAAACGACCTTAACGATTTCATTTATAGCAATGGCATACAGAATTACTTAAGACACTCCCTTGGAGGACCCTTTCCAGCTGATCTTCCTTTAATTAATGTCGGAGAGGCTATTTCCGGAAGCTTGCGTGTAGTAATGCTCATCTTAAATCAATGGCATACAACTCTATGAATATGCCACGCTTCCAAGTAGTATCGTGAGCCATTTCGAGGTCAAAGAAGGACTGCTAACGAATCTCTGTGGAACCTGTGTTCCCCAGTTCCTTATGAGAGTCCTCCTCGTGTTCCCCAGTCCGTGTGTTTTTCTTCTTGTCATCTTCTTATCCCCTCAGGTTCCTCTTCCCCATTTGCCCAAGTCCCTGTGAAGATTTCCTCATGCTTCCTTTCTCTTTCGTGTCCCCCAGTTTCTATGAAGTCTTCATCATGTCCTGGGTCCCTATGCAGGTCCTTCTCAGATTCCCCAGTACCTGTGATGATTTCCTCATGTCCCCCAGCCCCTATGAACTCCTTATTCCCTATGAAGCCTCATGTTTCCAAGTCCCTGTGAAGGTTTCCTCATATTCCCAATTCCTATGAAGGTGCTCATTCCCAACGCCTAAGAAGGTCCTCTTCACACTCCCAATCTTTATAAAGATCCTCCACTTGTACGACCGTCCCTCTGAATGTCATCTCATGTTCCCCAATGCCTAGGGAAGTCCTCCTCATGTTCTCAATCCCTATGAAGGTCCTCTGTGTGTTCTCCAATCCCTTGGTAAGCTCTCCTCGTGTTCCCCAATCCAGAGGTAGGTCCTCGTGTTTCCAATCCCCAGGGAGATCCTCCTTTTGTTCCCAAATCTCTAGGTAGGCCCACTCATGTTCCCTAATCCCTAAGTATGTCTTCCTCATGTTTCCAATCCCCTAGGAGATCCTCCTCTCGTTCCCCAATCCCTATGAAGGTCTTCTCCATGTTCCCCAATCCCTAGGTAGGCTCTACTAATGTTCCCTAATCCCTTGGTAAGCCCTCATATTTCCAATCCCCAGGGACATCCTCCTTCGTTCCCCAATCCCTATGAAGGTCTTCTCCATGTTCCCCAAAGGAAGTCCTCCTTATGTTCCCAGCTTCTGTGAATGTTCTTCTCTAGTTTCCCAGCTCCTGCGTTTTCATGTTCCTATACTCCCTAGGATTATGTTAGGTTAGATTAGCTTCCAGGTTTATTGAGGTAATTGGCACAAGGAGAAGACATCTAAATTGCCCAACTATCTGAACGTTATTCGAGGCTTCTTAGAATAGATGGTGGTAAGTTCACAGATCATTTGCATAGGTAGGTATAACTAATATCATTCTATGAAGTTTATATTTAAGGCGTTTAGGGTGGGGAAATCAAAGTGTTGCAAGGTTTGTAAAGAATATACAAAGAAAGATGAAAATGCTGAATCAAGCCCTCTTATAATGTACTGTTCTGTTTCTCAAAGATAATGGAGAGGAATATCAGTATGTTTCTTTATGAAATGTGTCACGCAACACAAAAGTATTCTTTTATGAAATTCAGTGTATTTTGAAGTAATTAGATTTTTTTTTTACTGAACAATAATATTTATTTTCTATTGATGCAAGACAAAAAAAAGCAGTACAGTTTTCATCATTCTCTTGCTCTTTATATCATCATTTATAGTTTCAACATTTATGCGCCATATACCCATTCAAATATGAAGAACAGAGAAACATAACATAAAGTCATCGTCTAAATACACAAGAAGAGTGTGGTTAAGGTTATAACTGTTGTCATTACATTTTCATCATCATCATTACCATCATCATCATCATCATCATCATCATCATCATCATCATCATCATCATCATCATCATCATCATCATCATCATCATTACTATTATTATTATTAATTATTATTGTTATTATTATAATTATGATTATTATTATTATTGTTATTATTATTATTATTATCGTATTAATAGTAGTAGTAGCAGTAACAATGATAATAAAAAAACAATAACAGCAAAAAACACCTACAATAGTAATAAGAATGATAATAACAATAACAATAATGATAATGATAATGATAATGATGACAATAATAATAATAATAATAATAATAATAATAATAATAATAATAATAATAACAATAAGTACAAAATATTATTTTTATTATTAAAATCATAATACTACCATTAGCATGTATTCCACCGCTGTTAATACCAGTAAATAAGCTTGCTGGTAATCCGATAATTTCTGACAGTATTCCTCTCGGGATCTCCCTGAGTAATTCACAATAGAGTCGAGTGCCTTCTTGAAGCCAATATATAATGCAAAGAACTCAAGTCTGAACTCATGACGGGGATCAACAGAGGACTCGAAATTCAAGAATACAGTATGTTGTGGCTCTGCTAAGAAGGATTCCAGATTGTTCCGATCTCTGGTTGCCTCGGCAGGTGGCCTCTGAAAAGTCTGAGAAGGATGAGGTCCAGCACCTTTTCTGGTATGCTGAGTACACTTCGATGACTCCTGCAGGCCCAGTGACCCCTTTTCCCCTACCGGAGGGGGATGCCATTCCCGTCAAACCAGCAGGTTTAAAGGAATGGTATCAGGTTGTTAGAAGGCATCCAGGATATATGCAATCAGCGAGTCATGGGTTCACCACCAGACTTCAGCAATTCAGCAGGAGTGTAACAAATACCCTCTGTTTGCCACCCTTCATTCCACGAACTTTGGTTAGGGTAGAAGGTTGGTGAGGCACTGGGACCACAACACCATCCACGCCCATGCCAAATGCCAATGCTTCAATCTAAAACAGCTGTTTAGAGGACAAACCCGATGATCCCGTATCGCGACGTGGTCTGAAAAGATCTGATCATCTACACACACACACACACACACACACACACACACACACACACACACACACACACACACACACACACACACATTTATATATATGGGGGAAGAGGCCGATTTATGGTCTTGACTGATTGTTGGTCGAGCAAGGTAGAATCCGACAGAATTGAAGCAGAACGTAAGTAACGTAAGTGAAGGAGCGACGGGCGACACTTGTTGTCTTGACAGTTTATTCGTGAGAGAGACACAATCGATGGGTAAAAGTGCGCCCGTGGAAGTGGCTAGGTTCCATCTGTCTCAATATCGTTCGTACTCGACGTCTTTTATACAGGGTCACACAAAGAGGAAAAGTCAAGTAACAAAAAAGATAGACTAAATGAAGTGAAGAATGTTGGGTTTGTGCTTTCGATGTGTGTGCTTGCTGAAGCTGGTCTGCCTTGGTGTGGTTAACTGCACATGTGTAGATACGTAAGTGCTAATAATGTTATGTTTGAATTAATATTGAATTGTATATGTGGCATCAAATAAATGAAGCTACAATATATATATATATATATATATATATATATATATATATATATATATATATATATATATATATATATATATGTGTGTGTGTGTGTGTGTGTGTGTGTGTGTGTGTGTGTGTGTGTGTGAGTATGTGTGTACATGTATATATGTAAACGTGCGTGTGTGTGTGTGTGTATGTATGTGTATATATATATATATATATATATATATATATATATATATATATATATATATATATATATATGTATGTATGTATGTATGTATGTGTGTGTGTGTGAGAAAGAGAGAGAGAGTCATATAGAAAAGAGAAAGAAATGATACGTAGTATACCATACAGAGAGATAGATACCCGTATATATATGTATGTGTGTGTGTGTGTGTGTGTGTGTGTGTGTGCTAACGACTTCTGTAATCATGTCAGGAGTTGATAGTTCAGAATAATATGTTGTCATTACCGTTCTGTATTTGCGCCATTGTTCGCATGTTGCGTCTGACCTGTGGAAAAAATATATATTTCTGGTGATAATGGAAAAAATATATATTTCTGGTGATAATAGTTACCATTTTTTCAGTTTCTAGTCGTTATTTAAATGCCTTAGGACCTGCTTAAATACCTGTGTAATTAACTCTTTTAAATTGCTATGTAAATATATTCATTTGACGCAATGCAGGTCGCCATTCAAAAATAATTCTTTGTACGGGTATCAGATCTTTTATATCATTTTATTTTCAAGTTATTTAACTCACACCTACACTGACCCTCTTATATTGCATATTAAACAGTATTACTATTCTCGTGTGATTTAATTTGCTATTTTAAGTCGCTTCGAAATCATAAAATCACGGTTAATTTCTATTTTTTTTAAATATAAGCTACTAGTCTTTTCAAAACGTTAATAACATTCGGAGATGCATGAACAGCTTTGATCACTGGTCAGGTTGGAAAAAAAAAATTATACAAATTTCAAAACTTTTGTAAATATACTTCCTTTTAGCATGGCAAGTCCTGTTTATTCTTGCTGCCACTTTTTCTATCTGAGTATCATTATGATTTGTATCATTATCACTATTATTATTATTACGGCTTTTATCATTATTCTTGTTTATGATTATCATTATTATTGTCATGATCATTATTTTTGTTATTATAATCTTTTTTTATTTATTGTTCTTCTTATAATAATTATCATCATTATATTTTTATTATTACCATCATTATCATTGTTATTATTACTGCACTTATTATTGTCATTATCATTATAGTAATGATTACCATTTTCATTATCATCGTCATTATTATAATTAATATTGTTGTCGTTATCATTATAATCCTTATTATCAGAATTATTATTTATGATCAGTATACTTTTCTTATTCATTATCACATCATCATCGTCATTATCATAACCATTATTATTATCATTATCATCATTGTTCTTGTAATCATTATCACGAGTAGTAGTGACAGTATTGTTCTTATGTGTGTGTGTGTGTTTCTGTGTCCGCGTGTGCGTGTGTGTGTGTGTGTGCGTGTGTGCGTGTGTGTGTGTGTGTGTGTGTCCCTTTCCCTCGCTCTCTTTCTATCCCTCCCGCACTCATCCGCCCACACACCCTACATTCCTCCCTCGCACGCCCCACTCCGCCGCCAGGACGAGGACGGCCGCCACGCCCACGCCCGCCAGCATCACGAAGGGGGCGGCCATGTCCTTGAGGCCG
>NC_051403.1:5575398-5582898 GCF_015228065.2 Penaeus monodon | reverse complement strand
TTAATTGTTAGTGTCAGTAACAGAAGACTAAGCTTGCGAAGCTATTTTTATTACACTGAAGCTTACTAAACAAACAGTGCAAAACATACTTTATTTTCTGTCACTACAGACCTAAATTAGGATAACGATACGTCCCTTATAGATATCGTATGTACACACAAATACGTATATTCATATGAAGTAATGTATTTCCAATTATCTTTCGAATTCATGACAGAAATTCTCGATTTACCTCCGTACGCCTCCGATCTCACGAAACCATTATCGGTCACGCTGCCATAGTAATGTTGTCTTAGGAGGCGGAGTCCCATAGTCAACGTAGATGTATGTGTATGTATGTATGTATGTATGAATACATAAATTCACACACACACACACACACACACACACACACACACACACACACACACACACACACACACACACACACACACACACACACACACACACACACACACAAACAAACACACACACACACACACACACACACACATACACACATACACACAGATATATATATACATATATATATATATATATATATATATATATATATATATATATATTTATATATATATATATATATATATATATATATATATATATATATATATATATATATATATATATATATGCACACACACACATGCGTGTGTGTGTGTGTGTGTGTGTGTGTGTGTGTGTGTGTGTGTGTGTGTGTGTGTGTGTGTGTGTGTGTATGTGTGTGTGTGTGTGTGTGTGTGTGTGTGTGTGTGTGTGTGTATGTGTGTGTGTGTGTGCGTGTTTATGTGTGTGTGTATGTGTGTGTGTGTATGTGTATACATAGATATATGTATATATGCATAAATTTATGTGTGTGTGTATGTGTGTGTGTATGTGTGTGTGTCTGTATATATATATATATATATATATATATATATATATATATATATATATATATATATATATATATATATATATATACATATATATATATGAATATATATGTGTGTGTGTGTGTGTTTGTATGTGTGTGTGTGTGTGTGTGTGTGTGTGTGTGTGTGTGTGTGTGTGTGTGTGTGTGTGTGTGTGTGTGTGTGTGTGTGTGTGTGTGTGTGTGTGTGTACTTGAACTTAGGTCATTCATGTATAAGTAGATAGGTAATGTCTATGGGGTTAGTTGGATCCTAGTTGCACACTCCTTTTAGTGGGTCGTTTGGTATGGTTTAATATTGATATTGATAACGTTTATTTAGTCAATATACATAAAGATATACACAAAATAAAAATAGAGTGGCTGAGCCTCCTAAGAACACAAGCTATCTTAAGGAGGCACCTTATTATAAGGGAATTAATGTGTTTTAAGTTTTTAGACTCAGACGTTCCACTCGCAGGTGAATTGGAGACGATGACAGTAATAAAAAAATTATAAAATATATAATATGATATATATAACAAAGAACAGACTAGTAAATCGGACGATGTTGTAATAAATGATAATGTTATTCATAAAAAGAATAAAAGATAAAATAATATATTGCGCAAGATTATATCTGTATATACGTATATACATACATACTTATACAGACACTTATACATATATACTTATATAAATATACATACATACATACACACGCACACACACACACACACACACACACACACACACACACACACCCCACACACCATATATAATATATATATATATATATATATATATATATATATATATATACATATATAAATATACATAAATAAATATGTATATATATATATTTATATATATATATATATATATATATATATATATATATATATACATACACATACACACATACATATATGCTTACATTACCTTGCATACATTTGCATATACTCATACACATATATTTATAAATGTATTACATAGACTCATTTGTACACATATATAAGCATTCATACAAACGCATAAATACACTGGTATCTACCTGTATATATACTTATACAAATTACTTTTTACATTTGTCCTAAACATTAGAATTCACTCTGACATATGTACTAGATGGGTCTTCGACGATTTTTTGAGTGACAGTAATAATGGAGCATTGTGATGTGAGGGCAGATATCCTATGCACTTACCCCATGATATAAAATATATGTCTTTGATTGGTTTAAGCCTACAGTTGGGTGTTTCAATTGTGAGTTTGATCGCAGAGGATATCTTAAATCATTTCTTTTCCGGAATAAGTTATTTTTGTAGATTTGATGCAAAAAATGAATAGAGCACAAAAGTAGGTATGTATATCTCTCAGCTTCAATAGTTTCAGTGTAGAATATGCACGATTAGTATGGTCATATTTGCTTAATTGTCCGGATTACTCGTTCTTGAGCAGTTATAACGGGCTTTAGCGTGGTTTCATTGACAGCTCCCCAGACAGTGTTGCAGTATGTTATATGTGGATACATTAATGAAAAATAGATGCATTTACGGGCATTCATAGTGAGAAAATTACGCGTATGGTACAAGATACCACACGGTTTATTCATTTTTGACGAATATTGTTCGTATGACCTTTCAACGATAAATCATCGTCAATCATTACTCCAAAAAAAATAGTTTCGGTTTTTCTTGACAAGGGTTTACGTTCTAACATTACCGGCATAAGTTTAGGGGGAAGTTCCTTATTATGATTAAACATAACATAATGGGATTTGACAAAGAAGTTTGAAGAAATCCAATTACTGATACTGGTAAGTTCTCAATTGGTGTTACTAATGAAGTTTATTAATATCGTTACCTGAATCATAGAGGTTACTGTCATCAGCATATAAGATGAATTTCAGATACGAGGATGTTTTCACAAAATCATTGCTGTAAATCAGGAAAAGAAGAGGCCCTAACAGTGACCCTTGGTACACCATGAGATAATGGAAGGCAATCTGAGTTGGATCCATTATATGAAACAAACTGATTTCTGTTTGACAGATATGAATGAAACAAACGGTTAGCAGAGCCCCTGACTCCATAGTAAGATAGTTTTGAGAGCAGAATTGGGTGATTAACCGTATCAAAAGCCTTAGATAAATCTAGACATACAGCAATAGTGAATTCGTTATTATCAAAGGCCTTGTAGATATGGCTTGTAAAAGACATAACAGCCATTTCTGTTGATTTATTCCTTGTAAATCCAAATTGGCAATCTGACAGAATACCGTTGGTATGAGCCAATACTCCAATCTGATATAAATGATTTTTCCAGAATTTTACTTAATACTGGCAGAACTGACACTGGTCTGCAGTTATGAATATTGGTTTTGCAACTTGATTTGTGAACTTAAGTAACTTTTGAGTTTATCTGGGTATATACCCGTAGTGAAGTGTTGCACAAGTGGAGCAGGGGACGGGAAATAGCAGGCAAAGTGGATTTAATTATTGGTGTTGTGATGCCATTATAACCGGGAGCAGAGTTGTTCAGTTGATTCACCACCTCAGAGAGTAGTGTTGCGCGAAGGCCCAATGGAATTCATGAAACTATGGAATGGATGAGTGACATTGTTAATTAAGTTGTGTGTAACATTAACGAAATAATTATTGATATAGTGAGAAATTTGAGTAGAATCTCGAGACTGACCTTCCTCTACTTCTATCATTTGATTCTGAGATGTATTATTTCTGTTAAGAATTGAATTGATGACCTTCCATGTGTTCCTGCAGTTATTTGAGTTAGCCTTTAATTTTTCTGCATAGTATTTGCTGCGGGCAGAGCGAATCACTTTAGTGAGATGATTACGCGCTCGCCTGAACTGATCTCCATATGTAATCAGCTGTTTTGCATATAGGCGTTGGAGCCTGTTCTTCTTACTTATAATAGCCTTTATTGCTGGAGTTATGATGGGTTTGCCATGTGATTTTGGTTTCATTTAGATTTTACAGGAATATACTTATCATACCCGACATACCCGATAGTGATAAAGTTATCGTAAACAGTAGTAGGGTCATTAGACTAGAAAACTAAATCCCAGCATACAGCACTTAAGGAATCCCGAAACTGGCCAATTCTGCCTTCGTTAAAATCTCTGTAGGTTATATTTATTTCCTTCCTTGTTTCCCGATTAAGGTTTTGAAGGTTGAAAAAAATGGTCAAAGATGGTTGTGTAGATGACACCGCTTGTTACATGGTTGGATAGTTGGTTGGCCCAAATGTGATCTAACGGAGTGGCTGACGTGTAGGTTTGGTGACAGACGTAAAAAAAAAAAAAATGGGTAGGACTACGAAGTCTTGAACGTTATTATCTGATGCATTCTTGCATTAAGTTTATATTAAAATCACCTGTAATAATACATTGTTTTTTCACAAATTACTTCTATTGTTTCTTTTATTTTATCAAGGAAAATGTTAACATTTCCATGCAACGCTCCATAATAGTTAACTCTGGCCGTAGTTGTGAATCATGGCAATTCTTCACACACAGGGCCACACACCCTCACTTTGATGGGATAAACTTTTAGTGTAGGCATTGTAAATAGGTGCATTAAAGAGATATTTTGTATCTGTAGTTCATTTGGTTTCACAGAAGGACAAGATATCAAAATGAAAGTTCAGTGGATGTAAGCATTGGTCTGTGAATGCATCGAGATGGAGAGGGATGCTGTTGATGTTTAGACAGCACTTAGACAGCCGGAGGACATTGCTGAGTTGAGAATCAATGGAATATCTATATCAATACGGCATATATATATATATATATATATATATATATATATATATATATATATATATATATATATATATATATATATATATATATATATATATATATATCTGTGTGTGCATGTGGGTGGGTGTATCTGTATATATGCATATATATATATATATATATATATATATATATATATATATATATATATACATGAATGCAATGAGCCAGATCTATAAAAAAAAAAAAAAAAATACAGCACTGCACCGACACAAGTAATAATGGCAATTCCTTCATTTCTGTCACGTCATATATAATCTTGATTTTAAATCCAATTTCCGTCGAAGTTCTCTTGTAATTATTTCGCAACTGAATTTCTCAACTGCATTACTACGATTATTGCTCTTGTCATCAATTTTTTTTCTTTACTAACTCCATCACTTTCCCTAAGAACGGGCATTCCAAAACTTGATTTCCTGTACATCAGAAATAGAGCTAAATCTAACGGTCATATATATCTATTTATATAGATAGATAGATAGATAGATAGATAGATAGATAGATGGATAGATATACAGATAGATATGCATATATATTCATACATATATATGTGTATATATATGTACATGTGTGTGTATGTGTGTATATGTATATATATATATATATGTGTGTGTGTGTGTGTGTGTGTGTGTGCGTGTGTGTGTGTGTGTGTGTGTGTATGTGTGTGTGTTGTGTGTGTTGTGTGTGTGTGTGTGTGTGTGTGTTGTGTTGTGTGTGTGTGTGTGTGTTATATATATATATATATATAGTATATTTATATATATAATATATATTATATATATAATATATATATAGATATATATATAGATTAAACATCCCAATATATTAAGTATATATACCATAATATGTAATATAATATATACATATATACATATATGAACGGAAAGGGTATCAAAATAAGAGACGAATACCGAAACAATCCAAAAAATATTTTCCTCTCTCTTCTCATCTCTTCTCTCCTCTCTCTCTCTTTATCTCTCTCACTCTCCTCTATCTATCTATCTCTCTCTCTCTCTCTCTCTCTCTCTCTCTCTCTCTCTCTCTCTCTCTCTCTCTCTCTCTTTCTCATCCACTCAACTCTCCTTCTCTCTCTCTCTCTTTCTCTCTCTCTCTCTCTCTCTTTCTGTCGGCCTATCTGTACCTCTCGGAGTCTGTATTCTTCTTACTCTTCATATATATCTGTGATTTATTTTTCTCGACTGCATGTTTTCCCTGTAATTCATCTTATAGTTACGTACCTCAATCTTCCGTGGCATAATTATTTTTCCTTTACAGAAGTGAAAGTGTTTATAATTTTAATCTTTGCCTCTGTTTTATAACGATGTAATTAATATTTTCTTGGGTGTCATGAACAAAACAATTTTCCCTTTTTTTTCAGCGAAGGAACAAAGGAGACAAGGAATTAACTCTCATCCTGTTTCATGTCAGAAATCTGCGTCAGATATTATGTTTCATTTTCAGTTGTTGTTTTTTCTGTTTTTATAAGTCTTTTTTATTTATTTGTAAACTTGTTTTAATTTTGTTTCAGTGCAGGAATCAGTTCTTGAGTTATTTAGCGGACAGGATTAGATTATGCATAATTAAAATAATTAAATACATAAATATGTGTTTTAGAGAGAGGGAAAGGAAATGAGTTTTCTTTCTTTTTGTTATCATTCTTGTTTTTATAAATACAGAAAAACGTGAGTAAATGATAAATGAATAAATCTCTGTGCGTGTTAGCGACAGAGTTAATGTTTTTGCTGTTTCTGATGCGCAGTAAGTTCTAGTGGAATGTCACGGTAATGATTTAACTACAAGACTATCATTCTTAGTTTAATTACTCTATCAAGAGTAAATTCCCATGGAAATGTCACAGACTCTGTAATCAGCGACAAGGAAATAATAATGACGACTGATCATATGAAATGCAAAGAATGTTTTGACAGCATATATGGTGTCTACGGAAAACAGCCCAAGTGGCCTCTGCTGATTTAAAACGGAGATGTAATTACATCAAACAAAGCTTATATACAAAAAAAAAAAAACTTATATACAAAAAAAAGATAAATCAATAAAAAGATTCGAGGGATTTCTCTCTCGTGACCACTCAGCGGAATACGTAATTTTCAGAAAATGTTGCAGCACCTACTGGCCGCGAGTTAACCCCAGGGGAGAACCCAGGCTGCTCCGAGTGCGCGCTTTTTCCTGGTTCGGTTTTGGCGATGTACATAGATGCACATATGAGTGTGTATGTATATGGATGTACATGTAAACGTTACATATGTGTGTGTGTGTGTGTATGTGTGTGTGTGTGTGTGTGTGTGTGTGTGTGTGTTGTGTGTGTGTGTGTGTGTGTGTGTTGTGTGTGTGTGTGTGTGTGTGTGTGTGTACATATATACATTGTACACATATGTACATATATATATATATATATATATATATATATATATATATATATATATATATATATGTGTGTGTGTGTGTGTGTGTGTGTGTGTGTGTGTGTGTCTGTGTATGTGTGTGCGTGTGTGTGTGTATGTGTGTATTATATACTGTGCACATATGTACATGTATATATATATATATATATATATATATATATATATATATATATATATATATATATATATATATATATATATATATACTGTACACATATGTTCATGTACATATACATATAGGTAGGCAATCGAGGTGAAGTTCCTTGCCCATTGGAACAACGCGCCGGCCGGTGACTCGAACCCTCAAACTCAGATTGCCGTCGTGACAGTCTTGAGTCCGATGCTCTAACCATTCGGCCACC
>NC_051403.1:5530398-5532898 GCF_015228065.2 Penaeus monodon | reverse complement strand
GAGCGGTTGAGGCAAGTAATGATAATAACGATGATAAGGAGAACAGTGTGAAATATTAGATTGATATTTTGATATGGCTACTGTCGTTACAAATGCTGTCGGTGTTATTGATTTTATTGTTATGATCATTGTTGTTGATTGTTGATCATTGTTGATATTGCTATTGTCAATATTGCTGTTATTGTTATTATTGTCATTTTTATCATCATTATGTTGTTATCTTTTGCATTACGATTACCAATATTATTGCCATTATTATCACTATTATTATTATTGCCGTTATTATTAATATCATCATTATTGTTTTTGTTATCATTATTATTATTATTATTATTATTATTATTATTATTATTATTATTATTATTATTATTATTATTATCACCATCATTATTATTGTTATGATTATTGTTATTATTACCATTATCATATTCATTAACATTCCTATCATTACCATTATTATCATCATTTTTATAATATTGTTATTGTTATATCGTTGTTGCTGTTATAATAATGATAATAACAATAATAGTTATGATTATAATCATTATTGTTACTATTATTATTACTATCCCATCACAATTGTTAACATCATTCGTAGTAGTATTAGAAGTATCATCATCATCACCACCATCATTTCTATTACAGATCAGATCTCTATACAATATCCGCTTTTACACCGAGCTGATCATCATTACAGCGGCCCTTTTTAGAAGCTGCAGTTCACAATATTGTTGAACAGACGAGATGTGAAGGGAGGAGAGAGGATCACGAGAGAGGAGTTTCAGGCGGGCCGCTTGACTGTAAGAGAACGTGTTGGAAAGATCGGGTGAGTGAGGAGGAGGGAGGAAGAGGAGGAGGGAGGAGGAGGAGGAGGACGGGGAGGGGGAGGAGGAGGAGGAGAGGGGAGAGGAGAGGAATGTAGGGGGAGGAGATGAGGAGGAGGAGGTAGGGGAAGAAGAGAGGAGGAGGAAGGGAAGGGGAGGAGGAGGAGGAGGAGGAGGAGGGAGGAGGAGGGAGGAGGAGGGAAGAGGAGGAGGAAAGGAGGAAGGAGGTGGAGGAGGAGGAGGATAAGGTGGAGGGGGAGGTGGAGGAGAAGGAGGAGGAGGAGGAGGAAGAGGAAGAGGAAAAGGAGGAGGAGGAGGAGGAGGTGGAGGTGGAGGAGGAGGAGGTGGAGGAGGAGAAGGGGGAGGAAGAGGAGGGAGAGGAAGAGGAAGGGGAAGATGAGGAGGAAGAGGTGGAGGGGGAGGAGGAGGAGGTGGAGGAGGAGCAGGAGGAGAAGGAGGAGGAGGGAGAGGAAGAGAAGGAGGAAGAGGAAGAGCAAGGGAAGGGGCAGGAGGAGGAAGAGGAGAAGGAGGAAGAGAAGGAGGAAGAGGAAGAGGAGGAGGAGGTGGATAAAAAAGGTGAAGGTGGATTAAAATATGAGAGGGACGAATAAAAGTGGAGGATGAAAATGATGACGAATTAGAAAAAAGAAGAAGAGTGAGAAGAAAGAGAAAGAGGAAGAGAAGGAGGAGGAGGAAGTAGAAAAAACGGAAAAAAAAAAAAGAAGGAAAAGGAGGAGGAGACGGAGGAGGAGGAACCAAAGGATGACAAACGAAGCTGGAGGTGAAAAAGACGAGAGAAGTTATAAACGGAAACAGGATACGAAGGAGAAAGAAGAAGAAGAAGAAGACGAACAGGGGGGGGGGGAGGGAGAGAGGTGAGACCATGGTACCCGGAGATGGGGGAGGAAGGGGGGGGGGCGGAATCCCTCCTTTGGCCTGCGAGAAAGGTTAAAGATATCGTAAATTCCGAAGATGAAGGGGAATTCGTCACTGTCATGGCGCCTGAACTGGGCAGGATATCACGCATTGGCAAGCTGTTCGCGCGCCTCCCAAGCACACGCGGAATCTTGCTCAGCCCTTCAACACTTTTGCTTTTGGGGGGGGGGGGGGGGTTGAGGGGGTTTGGGGGTATGTGGGGGGGAGGGGGGAAGAAGGGGGGAGTTTCTGGTTCGAGGGGGGGGGGGAGCATTACTGTGCTTAATTGTGGAGGAGTGTGTGTGTGTGTGTGTGTGTGTGCTTGTGTGTATGTATGTGTGCGAGTGTGTGTGCGTTCGCACACGTGCATGTGTATGACCGTATATGTATACTCGTACACGGGTGTGTGCGTGTGTGCGGACATGTGAGTGTGAGATAGTATGAGCATCTGCACGTATTTGCTAAAAGATAAATAGAGATAAACACGCAGAGACGTACAGCCTCTCCCATTACGGCCTTTTCCCAGTTGGCGCATCGCTTTGCCTGCTCATTCCTCAACTAAGAAGTGTAACAAGGACGCCGCCCTGTTTGTCTTCTCTGTCTCCCATTATTTTGCGAAATAAATCGTGCTCTTCCCATTTTCCAGCTAGATTACGCTCCCATAAGCCTAATATTTTTGACAAACTATGGCAGATTATTTGCCGCCAAATTTTCTCGAATCGATGGGAAACGAGCATATCCCATTCTCCCTCCTCTTTCGA
>NC_051403.1:5520398-5522898 GCF_015228065.2 Penaeus monodon | reverse complement strand
TTATTCTTTCTTATTTCTTGCTTGTTTGTTTCCCTTTTTTTTGTTTTTTGGGTTTTATTCTTTCTCTTGTATTTTATGTTTTGTTTTGCTTTTTTGTTTTTTGTTTTTTGTTTTTTGTTTTTTTATTCTTGACTATATATATTTTAATTTCTTGTTTTCTGCTTCTCATTCCACTGTATTTTATCTTGTTTCTCTATCTCTCTTTCTTTCTTTTCTCTCTATTTTTTCTTTCTTTTTCTCTTTTGTCTTCTTTTCCTTTTTGTTCTTCTTGTTTTTTTTTATTTTTTCCTTTTTCTTTCTCTTTCTCTTTCTCTTTCTTTTTTCTCCTTCTATCTGCTCTGCTATTTATCTATTTTTCTCTTTCTCTTTCTCTTTCTTTTTCTCCTTCTATTTGCCCTGCTATTTATCTTTCTCTTTCTCTCTTTTTTTTCTCTCTCTCATTTCCTCTCTCTTTATCCTCACCATCCTTCCTCTTTATCCTCACCATCCTTCTCTTTATCCTCACCATCCTTTCTCTTTATCCTCACCACCTCTTCCTCTTTATCCTCACCATCCCTTCCTCTTTATCCTCACCATCCCTCTCTCTTTATCCTCACCATCCCTTCCTCTCCTATATATTTCCCCTCCGCACACGCAGCAAGGCAGTGGGACTCCCTCATAGGCTAAGCGTGATCGCCGTGTAAATGTAAGCAGGTTAACGTCTGGCTGTCAGGACTCCCGGGAAATGAGAATAGGTTCCGCTGAATTCTTTATTTCGTTCAATTATGTGAGAAATGAGAAGGAAAAAAAAGCTTGTGTTATCCATATTATGTTTCGTTCCAGTTCTTGCGTAGTTTCCTGTTTTGTTTAGGTGAGGTTGTATCATAACACTAGCAGACAACAATATATATATACATATATATACGTACTCATATATATACATACCCATATATATACATACATATTCTTCTTCTTTTAACGGTAGGTTCATGTCTGAGCCGCCGTGGTCACAGCATGATACTTAATTGTAGTTTTCATGTTGTGATGCTCTTGAGTATAATATATATATATATATAAATATACTATATTATATACTGATATATTATATATATGTGATGATATATATATATATATGTGATATTATGATTATATAGTATATATATATATATATATATACACACACACACACACACACACACACACACACACACACACAAGCACACACACACACACACACACACACACACAGCACTATATAATATATATGTATATATATATTGTATATATATAACTATAATATATATATCATATATATTACTACTATATATATAATATATATGTTATATATATACATTATATATATAATATATGATATATATATATATCATTGTGTGTAGTGTGTGTGTGTGTGTGTGTTGTGTGTGTGTGTGTAATAATATATACTATATTTATTATATTTAAATATATATTATTATATTATATTATATTATATTATATGATAATAACTAGATAATAATAATAATGATTGTTGTGCTGACGAGGGTTCGTGAAGAGTTGACGAGGCAGGTGGGCCGAGCAGGCGACTTCGTCAGGAGGGTAGCAGAGGTATTACTGGTCAGCACGACGTGGTAGGGCAGGCATGATGAATAAAGGCGTGAATCAGAAGAGGACTTGGTAGGATGGCTGGGCGTTAAGGGAGACGAGGAGGCACTCCGGCAGGAGTGCTTTGTCGGCAGATAGCAACAGGCGTCGAAGAGGGGCGAAGCATCGCAGGATAGTAGGTGAATTAGCTGTTGACGTTGTGAGGGTCTTAAGCACCGCTTGCCACCAGGTATCAACGAGAGAAAGAGTGGTCTTAGTGCAGGTGAATGAAAGGGGTCTTAGTTTGTAGGGTTTATTATTGAAGGTAGATGTGAGATCCCCAAGAGACCCCCCGTGTCCTCGGGGTCAAAGTGGTGGTGCTGGACCCTGCGTGTCTGCCGTCTCTCTCTCCTGTCTGACGAAACGTGTCCTTTTATGCGGCGGCTTCCTTCAAGGGCGGTTGCTTACTTTCGTCGCAGTGTCAAAAGAGAGAGCAGAGCGGGCACCTGCGTCCATGTGAAGTGGAAAACGTACTATCCGGCCTTGCTATGTATTGTTTACAATATATATTGTGTATGTGTGTGTGTGTGTGTGTGTGTGTGTGCGCAAAAAAAGAAAAAAAAAAAAAAACATAGACCTTTGTGGTATACGGACGAAACTCCACAAATCGGAAACGCCAAGTGACACCCGAGCCCCCCCCTGCAGCAAGCCTGGAAGCCGAGCGGCGCCGTGCGGGGACTCCGAGCCGGCGGGACGAGGAGGCGGACGAAGAGGTCAGTGCAGCGGCGGCGTCGAGAGGACCCTCGGGAAGCCGGGCGGGGGAGGAGGGCGAATAAAAAGGGAATATTCGCTGCTAGAAACCCCAGCACAAATGCGGCTGACATACGTGTGGCGGCCGTTTGGGGGCCTTTTGTTCTGCACTGGGGAAGTGTTGCTATGC
>NC_051403.1:5510398-5512898 GCF_015228065.2 Penaeus monodon | reverse complement strand
TTGTTCCTATCACCTAAATACACAGGCTTTGAAATATGGAATTTGTTCACCATTATGTGAATTTACCGTGGTTTACAAATAATAATCGCGCTGTTCGTAATTATGATTGTCTGTGTCATTGCAACATCAACATTTGCATATTTGATTTATTGATTACTTTCCCCTTTTAGACTGTCCTTAATGACTATCGTGAATGTCACCATTAGCATTCTCATGATCATTTTCTGTTAACAGGTTCTCTATGTGTATCTATTTATCTCTTTCTCTCTCTCTCTCTCTCTCTCTCTCTCTCTCTCTCTCTCTCTCTCTATATATATATATATATATATATATATATATATATATATATATATATATATATATATATATATATATATATATATATATATATATATATGGTAGGAAATGCACTAGCACTAACTGGATTTATTTGAAATGAGACAACAGTTTCGAAATCCTCCTGGGTTTAATGTGAGGAGCAAGCTGTTGTCCTTGCAGCAGACTCCCTCTCTCCACGCAGCTGGTGGATCCAGTGGAACGGCAAGGACTCCCTCAGTTTGGCACCAGCGGCGTCGCAGGAGTTGCCAGAACGACGTCGCAAGCAACAGTGAACTCTCTTAGGGAGGACTGCAGTGGGCTGTTTTGTATAGGGTGGACTCCCATAGCCTTTGAGCATGCGCGGACTGAACTGCAAGGCAGGAGTCAGGCACCACTATCGTATCCACGCTAGACTCACCCAGCATATGCAAATCCGTGCATGTAAAGAAAATACGAAAGAAAAATAAATATGGAGATGGTGTGTGTGTGTGTGTGTGTGTGTGTGTGTGTGTGTGTGTGTGTGTGTGTGTGTGTGTGTGTGTGTGTGTGTGTGTGTGTGTGTGTATGTGTGTGTGTGTGTGTGTGTGTGTGTGTGTGTGTGTGTGTGTGTGTGTGTGTGTGTGTGTGTGTGTGTGTGTGTGTGTGTGTGTGTGTGTGTGTTTGTGCATGCATATATTACCATATATTTAGATGCCCCAGATTACGCGAGGAAAGTTTTTCAAAGTGAACATACTTTTTTCATATCTTTGACACGATTTATTCACGATTTTTATTTCTGCTTTCATTCGTTCTTTTAATGTGCTCGCCAGAGCAATCTCTCAGGGATATCCTGAATTCCGGAAATTTTCAATATCTGTTTTAATTCATTTTGCAGATTCTAATTAACATTTTTCCGTTCTCTAAGCGAAATTAGAATATCAATGAATACGTTTCATTTCAAAAAGACAGTTCCCATAATCATAAATACGATGTCTGTACATGAAAAGGTTAGATGATGTCCTAAAATACTATACTTGTGCGGTGTGTGGTAATATATGTTTAAAAAATTTTTAAAATTTGTCTTTCAGGAATATATATAATAATATAAAATTTTATATATATATATATAAATATATTTATTTTAAAATATATAATATATATAATTAACAATATATATATATATATATTTATAAAATATTATATATATATATATATACATATAAAGTGAACAAGATAAAAGTATACATAGGGGCAGACATAACGAAAAAAAAATCATGACAGTAATAATTGTCATTATTCTGACATTATCATCATCATGAGTTTTATTATCACTGTCACCATCATCTTCAATTATTATTCCTAATATCATGTTCATCGTCAGTAGTAGCAGTTGTTTTATCATTATTGATATTTTGTTATTACTACCATGGTTATCATTGTTATTATTATTATGAGTATTATTGTTCTTGTGATTATTATTATCATTAATGTTGCTATAATAATCAAATGTTACAATCATGAGTATCTTAATCATTATTATCATTGACATTATTATCCTCATCATTACCATTATTTTCATTAGCATTATCATTAACGTTACTATTATTATAGTTATTATCATCTCTATCATTAATATATGTCTGTGTGTGTGTGTGTGTTTATCAGGAATCTTGCAGAGGAGGTCGAAAGCCATTTCCTAGTAAACGACCTTCGTCCTGCCTACCAAGCCCTGAGAGAGCTGAACTCCAAGTCCTTTTCACAATCGACTGCAGTCTGCTCAGCAAGTGGCCAGATCATCTCAGATCCTGTGGGGGCGCAGGAGCGTTGGGCTTAATATTTTGAACAGTTGTACCAGGTTGATCCACCAATAATTAACTTGGATGTGTAGAGATTCCTTTGCCAAATCCGCCCATCAGCGAGGATCCACCCTCCCTGACTGAAGTCAGGAGGGCGATCTCAAAGCTGAAGAGTGGTAAAGCACCGGCTATTTGCTGCATCCCAGCTGAACTGTTAATGGCTAGTGGAGAACCTATAGCAAGGGAGCTTGCATGCTGTCCTGTCTGCCATCTGACAGACTGGTACCATTCCCCCTGGCCTGCTGAGAGAAGTGGTCATCCCTCTGTGGAAAGGGAAAGGGGATCGGTTGGACTGCAGCAATCACCGAGGCATTAAATTGCTCAGTATGCCAGGCAAGGTTCTCGCT
>NC_051403.1:5492898-5502898 GCF_015228065.2 Penaeus monodon | reverse complement strand
ACGTTTATCCCGTGAGTCAGTGTGTAATAATAGAAAGTCAGATTGACGTTATGTATATACTGCACACCAACCCATACTTTCCTTGGGAACTGTGATGGTTTCGTCCACTAAGAACAATCATAACGACAGAGCTGTTTATAAGAATATAAAAATAACGATGTGGCGCGACTTTTTTGGCCGTGTGTAAGTAGTGGTGTGCGCGGTTTGGTATATCATTAATTGGTTATTTGTGGCACGAACTTCTCGTTTTCACCCTGTCTGTTCGTACATGAATATTTGCCAATCTTCCATTATATGTGATAATGCCAGTGATAACTTTGCAATCTACCGGGAGTCAGGACGCAGATCTATCATTGTTAGCCACATTACCTGGATTTTTCTACTCTTGTAAGGTGGTCTGTCTGTATTTGCAAGTCATTCAGTAGTCCTTTGGTTCTTAAAATATTCAGTTTTTAGTTTAGACATATTCTCAAACCAAAACGCAAGTCTTCCGAGCTTTCCAATATGGTAGCCATCGTTTTAAGACCCAAATTCCTGTTTCTGTTGCTAGAACTGGACTGTTGTATCTCACTTTAATCTGAGAGTAAAATCTCTGGGCAAGCAATCTGTTGTGCCTAAACTCTTCCGTCTTATTTTCGTGTCTTTTTCAGCTCCTTGCTTTAATTCCCTCAATCGTTGTTGCAATGACTTTGATTCAGTGTTTTTCTGGTGTTCTATTTTTTTTTTTTTTTTCATATTCTTTACTTTTCAAAATTTCGTTTTTTCTTTACATGTTTGTTCTCTTTCTAAAGACAAGGGTTCTTAACATCTGTTGTTATATTTTTATTAATCTCTTTTTATTATCTTAACGATTTATTTTTTCCCTCCTCGCAAATTATTTTTGTTCTTTGAAAAGTATTCTTTGCCCTTTCTGTTTGGCTGACATCTACTGGGAAAAAATAATTCTTTGTGAAATAGCTTTCTGGCAGGTAATTTTCTTCTTTTTTTTTGGCAATGATAATAACTATATCACTATGACTACTATTCTAACGACTGAAGATCCAAGACCTGTGTTTTGATACAAATTCATCAAAATAAGTATAAGATATGACCACTGAAACATATGCATATACTTTCTTCTCGGTAGGACAAAGGACTTTGGTTCTTCTGCACCGTGATTATCTCAACGCCACGCAGTTCCCGCTGTAGTGAGGTTCAAGCTTCGAAAAAAAAGTTAAAAAAAATAAAATCCAGAGTCTTATTTTACTTTCTTTTTGACATAGAATAAAGCAGTGTGAATAACCGAGTTTTCTTAACTTCTACTACTATTACTACAGTGATTATGTTACTATGATTATCACTGCGATGATCGATATTATGATTATCAGTTATATGTTTTTCTTTCTTTTATTATCTATTTATTTTTGTTTTTCATTTTTTTGCAGTATTATTAGTGATATGACAATTGAAGCTATTGGCGATGTGCGTTGTTTTTGTCGTCCTCTGTATTATTATATATAAATAATCAGATTCAGATTTTTATTGATAGCGCTGTTATTAATATCAATAGTAGACGTGGAACTGGTAATATCATTATCATCACCGGCATCACTGTTGCTCGTATTATCATTATCATCATCACCTTCATCATTATCATTATCATTATCATTATCATTATCATCATCATCATCACCATCATCATCATCATCATTATCATCATCATCATCATCAACACCATCACCACCATCACCATCATCATTATCAATTCTATAAAAAAAAAAAAAAAAACATTTAACAATACATATTGCTGCTACTATCTTTATCATAATTACTTTCTTAGTATCATTCATACTAACATTATCCATAGTATTTAGTAGTGCTATCACCCGAATATTCTTCTTTTAACGATAGGTTCATGTTTGAGCCGCCGTTGTCACAGCATGATACTCAATTACAGTTTTCACGTTGTGATGCTCTTGGAGTGAGTACGTGGTAGGGTCCCCAGTTCCTTTCCACGGAGAGTGCCGGTGGTACCTTTTAGGTAATCATTCTCTCTATTTATCCGGGCTTAGGACCAGCACTGACTTGGGCTGGCTTGGCCACCCAGTGGCTAGGCAGGCAATCGAGGTGAAGATCCTTGCCCAAGGGAACAACGCGCCGGTCGGTGACTCGAACCCTCGAACTCAGATTGCCGTCGTGACAGTCCCGAGTCCGACGCTCCAACCACTCGGCCACCGCGGCCTTGACGATCATGGGTTTCCATGATTTTTCTTGGCAATTTAGAGCGGTGGTTTGCCATTGCCTTCCGCCCGGTGTTTTTTTTTTTTTTTTTTTTTTTTTTTCGAGTCACCATCTCTATTTACCCGGCACTGACTTGGGCTGCCTTGGCCACCCAGCGGCCAGGCAGGCAATCGAGGTGAAGTTCCTTGCCCAAGGGAACAACGCGCCGGCCGGTGACTCGAACCCTCGAACTCAGATTGCCGTTCAGACAGTCTTGAGTCCGACGCTCTAACCATACCCGAATATTACCATTAGCATTATAACGATAGTCTATCAAATCGCTGGACATATATCTATCACCAGTATTATTATTTCACAAAGGAGTGATATTATTTCCCAATAGTAATGAAGCTTTAATACTCTTTAAGCCATATCTAAAAACGGTCGTGGTTGTATTCAGGTTGGTGCTATTGCTCTTGGGTATGTCGTAGAAGCTGTAGAAACAGTAATAGCACTAGGAGTACTACTAGTGGTATCAGGAAGATATATAATAATTGTAGAAAGTTTCTCGGTTAGATATAAACCGCCAATTCCCTTGGCATTAAGAAGTTTGAACAACTACGGACGTTCTGCTAAACTCGATGGACTCCAACGCACTACGAGGCTATGTAGCTTTTCTCAAATTTTATTTTGTTTTGTATTTCGGCTTTGAGGATTCTCTCTCTCTCTCTCTCTCTTTCTTCTCTTTTTTTTTTCTTTTTCTTTTTGTCATTTCTTCTTTATTCTCTTTCTTTGTTTTATTCTTTTACTTTTACTTTTGATTTCGATTTTCATTTCTATTTTTTTTTCTTCGTCTTGTTATTTTAGTCAATAATTTATTCATTTTCCCCCTTGCTTTTTCTCTTCTTTTCTGTTCTTTTTCGACTTTTCACCTCGCCCGCATTTCATTATGAATAATCATCTTCATATTTTACTGCACGGATGACTTTCTTCTACATTTTGCCTTACAGTGTTGTTATTTTTTCTGTGTTTAGCTTCATATAAGCTCATTAATCCTTTTATATTATCCCTTTTGCATTCTTTGTGTATTTTTCTTTTGCTGTAAGATACGCTACAACGCAAAAATGTAAAAGCATTGCGGGAACATAGTATGTTTACAAGAGAACTCAATATTGCACTTTTTTCTTTTCTTTTCCATTTTTCTTTTTGGGAATTTACAGTTCGTATTATTGTGTTATGTATTTAAATACGTTTTTTCACGATTTTCAACTAGTGGCGCGGGGTCGTTCCTATTTGGCCTGGTCTTCCCACGGTATTTTTCCTGGTAATAGTATGGTATGCGGCCCTTGCGTGTAATGGTATTGACTATGGCTGTTTCGCAAAACGAATGTGTACCATGTGTGTTCCTTTTAAAAGTTTGTCTGTTTAATATATGCTAATTGGTCCATAAGGAACTACGAATTTGTTTCATGGTAGGTAAATCAGTGTAAAATATAACACTGCAAAAAATAAACAAATAAGATAAAATAAAAACAATTACGAGAGAGAGAGAGAGAGAGAGAGAGAGAGAGAGAGAGAGAGAGAGAGAGAGAGAGAGAGAGAGAGAGAGAGAGAGAGAGAGAGAGAGAGAGAGAGAGAGAGATAGAAAGAAATAGAGAGAGAGAGAGAGAATAGAAAGAAATAGAGAGAGAGAGAGAGAGAGAGAGAGAGAGAGAGAATGAGACAGAAATGTGGTTGGGAATGACATGTTACTGAAAATTCATTTTCTGTGGACTGAAACAAGTTCGTCTTTAACAGACGCGAACACATAGCAACGTAGCGGCAATTATAAAAGCAAGGATAAAGGATAAGTCAGATACGCGAAGCTGAGCCTCACCCGGGCTATGCCTATGTGGGGAGTCCGGCTTGGGCTGACTAATGCCGACTCGAACAGCGTGAATCAGCTGGTGCTGACTCGACTGAGCTTAGTCTTTACCCACTGTGGTGCCAACCACAGCAGTAACCTCCAGGCGACAGTTGAAACTTCTTGCGTCTGGGCGGGAAGCGTCCCTCGGATGAGAGGCCGACACGTTGCCACTGTACTAGCTCGTAGGCTAATTATAGTAGCTGTGGTAGTTTCGTAGTGTCGACAATGTCAGTCCTAGAGTCCGGAAGAACGTGGATATTGTTAAATGGTCATTTCAGAACATTTTCAAGTTTTAATGATGTAAAGTTCCCAGAGACGCAGCCAAAGTCAACAAGTGAATATGTCATAGTTCTTGGAAGAAGATTTGTTACGCGGAAAAGGGATGATGGATAATCTTCCCTGTGGCTTTTGCCAAATCTCAACTAGAACCGTGAAAAAGAAATAAACCCTTTCAAGGCTAGGCTAAGCTTCTGCCATGATGAAGAAGGGATAATTACTGCAAGCAGTGAATGTTTTGCCTCCAATAATCATTAAAGAATATCGTTGCAAGAAAAAAAAAGACTTTCTCCCTTAAATAACGCTTAATCTAAATGTAGGGAGGTTCCTGCTGCAGTACTGATAGAAGCATAAAGCGAAAGGACTGTACGTAATTAAACAGAACTTTCATGACAAGGATTGCACAGAAGCTTGGTTGAGGTACAAGCATTTTAGTCAGTAGGGACGGAAGACCTTCATAGCATTAATAGCATATGCAGTGACGATATAGAGCGTGCGAGAACATTTGTTTTAAATAAAGTGAGCTTTGCTACTCCACAGAAAATCAGATAAGGACAGCCGTGCAGCCGATAGTCGCTCATGGCCACTTAAGGATGTCATAAGTGATTCATCTCATGCATTTCAGACAGCGTTTCGCGTAACTCATAGCGTAAACAGAAACGGCACCGCCTCTTGCTGATTAAAGATTTGGCCATATGTATGCAACGTCGTGAACAGCCACTGTTTGAACCATAGAACGAATCAACAAATAAGTAATTTTCTGAAGGAATCCAAAACGAGACTTTACAAAATACAAAAAGTGGATCTTAAAGCCAAGTCACTCCTCGGAAAAATCAAGGAGCTATGCCCGGGTGACGAATTACCTGTCTTTCTCGTCCCTTCCGGCCGCTCTCGCGCGCCATCTCGGATCGATTCCGAAGACTCGAGGCTTCTTTGTGGGAAAGATTTGAAACACCGAGACAGAGGGATAACGACACGTAATGCAATGAGCATGTTCTACTGTAGTTTATTTAATAAAAGACGTTCTCTTAAGGTGGAGCGCGGACATCAGCAAAACAATCATAAAGAAATGTCGTAGGGATGGTAGTGGTAGATATATTTTTGTCGGATCGTTAATAAAATGTAGGGTTTTAACATCAGCAGTGCCATCGTAGACACCATTGCCATTTCCCATTCATAGTGCCAGTTTTTTTACAAATCAATTAGTAGACATTTTATCCAATGTCACGTCAATACCTGCATGCAAAACACAACACACATTCCTAAACATACATAGATCACATAATAAGTAAAGAAACCAGACAAAAAAGAAAAGAAAAAAAAAAAAAAAAAAACACACACCGGAAAGAAAGCTCAAGACCGGCCTAATTTTTTTTTTTTTTTTAATAAATAAAAAAAAAGGAGACACAAACCGCCACAGATAGAGAAATACAAAGAAATAGATTATGCATGCGCCCCCCTCCCCCTACCCCCCTCAACCCCCTACCCCCCTCTCGCCACGCCTCCTCAAGACATATTGGCAAAGCGCGAAGATGCACTTATCTCCAGCCACGCATCCTTCGGGGCGCTTGGAGAGGGAAACAGACAGGCTCCATAAATCAGAGAAATGCAGAATGCTGAAAAGTCTCTGAAATTTATGAGTTTTCTACTGGTCGTCAGCTCCCTTTTTTTTTTCTTTTTTTCTTTCTTTTCTTTTCTTTTTTTTGCATAGCCTACGTTCTTTGTCCCTTTTCTTTCTACTTTCTCTGCTCTCTCTTTCCTTCTTTTCTGTCTTCTGCTCCTTCTCTCCTCTTCTTCCTCTTCCCTCTCCTCCTTCCTCGTCCCTCCTCCTTCTCCTCCTCCTCCTTTCCTCCTCCTCCTCCTCCTCTCCTCCTCCTCCTCCTCCTCCTCCTCCTCCTCCTCCTCCTCCTTTCCCTCCTCCTCCTCCTCCTCCTCCCTCCTCCTCCTCCTCCTCCTCCTCCTCCTCCTCCTCCTCCTCCTCCTTTCCCTCCTCCTCCTCCTCCTCCTCCTCCTCCTCCCCCTCCTCCCCCTCCCCCTCCTCCCCCTCCCCCTCCTCCTCCTCCCGCTCTGTCTTTCTATTCACCGCCCACATAAAGAATGGAGGACCTGCCTGGCGGGATATATATCTTTTATTGGAAATTTTACCAATACATTGAACTTGAAGATTAAATAACAGGAAGAAAGTGAGATCTTGTTGAAGTCTCCCAGCTTTTGGCCGATCTGTTTGGTCGTACCTACGCGCGCACACACGCTGGATCAAACTTTAGAACCAGAGAGACGCACACACGCGCAAGTACGCACGAACGCTCGCGCTCATGTACGCACACAAGGACACATCCATAAACACACACACACACACACACACACACACACACACACACACACACACACACACACACACACACACACACACACACACACACACACACACACACACATACAGAAACACACACACACACACACACACACATACAGAAACACACACACATGCGCGGACGAGAGAGAGCGCCCAAACACACCGACGTACGCACAAACACATACTCAGAATTACACACACAATTGCACATAATACATGTACATTTGCAGTATATGTATCTGTTTTATATCATGTGTTATGAGGTAGACGTAAACCTATAAGATTAATTTCATACAAATCTTTGCGTAATCTTTCAGTGAGAAAGCCTGGCGTTATATGCCAAAATTCAGCAGTAAGTGACTGTAATTAGGCCAGAGCATGTAATAAACTTCACGGCCACACATGGAAATAATCTGCGAAATTGCTTCAGCAGACTGAGGCCTTTCCGCAGAAATTATCACACAATTTGAAGACGAACAAAAAGGGAAAAGAAGTGATCAAAATGGCCGAGAAATAAATATGAAAAAGCATTTCTTTTTTCCAAGCAGGACGATAGATATTCGTCGTTGGTGAAACAGTTTTTCCTTTCTGGTGTTCGTTCATTACGCGTGCCGCCGAAAGCATGAGTTGACAGCGGGATGGCCGTGCTGGAGATTGGTCTGCTGCTCAGTGCATCCGTTGCTGTTGCTTGTGAACAATTACAGAGGCATATATATGCTGCATGTGTATAAGCGTATGTATTATCGCGCGCGCGCGCACATATATATGTATATGTATATATATATATATATATATATATATATATATATATATATATATATATATAATATATATATAATATATATATAGATATATAATATATATATATATATATATATATATATATATATATATATATATGCATATGTGTGTGATGTATATATAATATACATATATATATATATATATATATATATATATTATATATATATATATATATATATATATATGATGTGTGTGTGTGTGTGTGTGTGTGTGTGTGTGTGTGTGTGTATGTGTGTGTGTGTGTGTGTGTGTGTGTGTGTGTGTGTGTGTGTGTGTGTGTGTGTGTATGCATATACATATACGTATATGTATATAACCGTATATACATCAGAACGAGCGCGGGGCCCCGGTGCAGCGAGAGCCTCCGCGGCGCCGTAATCACAAGCAATACTTTATAGCGGCGCACAAGACGCGGCCGTCTGTAATTAATGTCAGGTTCACGAGACGAGAAATAATTAAGAAGAGAGAGAGAGGCGGAACAAGAAGTTTGCAAAAACGCTCCTTTCCCAAACTCCAAATTTTCGAGAGATTGCAAAAGTCTGCATAAAATATGAATGCTGAAGATTGTAAAAGTTTGTATAAATTAAGGTTATGAGAGGCCGTAAAGCATGGTATATTATGATAAAGAGGCGGGAGCGCCGTCCCCGCCGCAGGTGAACAGCGTCTCGCTCCGTTCTTCCGAAGAGGAACGGGGGTCCACCTGTTCACCTGCGGGGCGTCGGCTGCGGTGGAATAGCGGTCAGCCAGGTGGACCGGTGGGCTAATGAACGCCCGGGAAACGAGAGTGTGTTCGCTCATATCCTGACGGCATTTGCGAAGGACAGTTGCACGACGAGCAGCCTCCGCGGAGGTTGACAGAGAGCCACATCTCGTTCCCGTGACCGCGCGGCCGAGCGCCCCCTCCCCGGTGCCTCGCTGACCCCCTTCACTCGCGGCCCTAAGGAACAAATTTCGCCGCAGTTACCCTGAATTGTAGAATTGTGGATCCGAGAATTTCCCCGAATTTCGCCTCTCTTTTTTTTTCTCTCCTCCTCGAGTGTGATGAAAGTTGAACCTAATAGTTTTCTGATGTATTCCGTTTGGAGAAACTTCGCTCCTGACGGCCGCCGTCGCCACTCGAAGGAATCCGCCGCCTGTTTGTTCGGAAAGAAATTGGGAGCGATTTTGGTGTCTCTATCCAGATATGAGGAGTGGCAGGCCCTTCGTATTGTGTACTACCTATATTAGCCCTTCCATAACCTTTATATATATATATATATATATATATATATATATATATATATATATATATATATATATATATATATATTTATTTATTTATTTATTTATTTATTTATTTATTTATTTATTTATTTATTTATTCATATTGTATAATATATATACATATTGCATATAATATATAACACACACACACACACACACACACACACACACACACACACACACACACACATATATATATTCCGTAATTCAGCATTCGGTTTCTAGCCTTCACATAACGAACATTACTGTAGGTTTTCTCGGATCTACTTATGATACATACATGCATTCTTGCATACAGACAGACAGACAGACATAACCATATACTTGCATAAATAGATATACATAGGTATGTAGATAGATGGATAGACATATGAATATAGAGAGATAAATAAACAGATACGGATAGTTAGACAGTTTCAGATTTAGAGAGATAAATAAAGCGCAGACAGATAATTGGTAATCGATAGATAGATAGATAAATAGCCATAGTTAGAAAAATATATGCATCTAGAGGAATACACATGGACAGATAAATACACACAGATAGATACATAAATAGATATTTCCTGGATAAATTCAGTTATGCTGCCAGTCTCGGTCTCAGAAAAAGAGAAACTGGCAACTCACCCTGAACTCTGGCGAACTCCGATTCGCCGACTCTATTGAGAAAAAAACAATAATAAAATGGTTTAAAGTAATAAAAGGTACTCGATATGATTTTTAAAACATCAAACACATATAAAGATAAGTAATCAGGAGTCAGCTGATTAGAATAAGAAGAGAGAAGACGAATCGTATTATTCCGAAATCAGGGTGAGTTGCCAGTTATTCCTTTCCTGAGATCAGACGCACTGTACATCCGCTCATACCCAGATACAATAACTCTAGATTCCAAAATGACCGTCGGGATAGTACCCACGAATGATTCCTAGCAGTGACTTGTATTCTCAAGGCATCACAGGCAGCGGTTGAGGTCGTACATCTATAATAATGGACGGACATCTGTGAGAACGTGTATGACAATGTGTGTATGAGAAGGTTAATTCTTCAGTCGCTCGGAGGAAGGCAACGAGAAAGCACCTCTGTAGTATGTCTTGCTTGAGCGAGATTGAGCTTGAGTCATTATCTCTGCGTTCGAAGGCATGGTCGCCAAAGTCAGACGCGATTACGGCAGTTAGAGATGATAGGTAACTTGC
>NC_051403.1:5467898-5482898 GCF_015228065.2 Penaeus monodon | reverse complement strand
AAAAAAGAGTGGCCGATAGAGATTCGGTTCCACTGCCCACTAAATCCTGTCTGCCCAAATGAACCCGACAAAATGGTCACTTATTTAATACGCTGGAGATTCATGGCACGCAGGGAACAAGGGAGGAAGGGAAGGGGAAGACGAAAAGAGAGAAGAGAGAGAGAGAGAGAGAGAGAGAGAGAGAGAGGGAGAGAGGAGAGAGAGAGAGAGAGAGAGAGAGAGAGAGAGAAAGAGGAGAGAGAGAGAGAGAGAGAGAAGAGAGGAGAGGAGAGAGGAGAGAGAGAGAGAAGAGAGAGAAAGAGAGGAGAGAGGGAGAAGAGAGCGAGAGAGAGAGCGAAGAGAGAGAGAGAGAGAGAGCGAAGAGAGAGAGAGAGAGAGCGGAGATAGAGAGAGAGAGAGAGAGAGAGAGAGAGAGAGAGAGAGAGAGAGAGAGAGAACGTTTATGAGTTTTAAGAGCTGAACGCAGATCCGCGGGAACATTAAGTCTTATTAAAGTAGAATTGATAAAAGGGATTAAGAATTAAGAACAAGAAACAAAAATGAAATGAATGATCTCTCCGTGTCTCTCTCTCTCTCTCTCTCTCTCTCTCTCTCTCTTCCTCTCCCTCTCTCTCTTGTCTTCCTCCTTCGTTCTTCTCTCTCTCTCTCTCTCGTCTCGTCTCTCTCTCATCTCATCTCTTCCTCTCTCTCTCTCTCCCTTCTAATCTCTTCCTCTCTCTTCACTCTCACTGACTCTACTCTGTCCCTCTCTTCTCTCGTCTCCTCTCTCAAACCTCTCTCCTCAGCTCCCCGCTCTCACTCAGAATCTCCCCCTCTCAAGTCTAGTCACTCCCCCCCCCCCCCCCCTTTCTCGTTCCCTCCCACCTCTCTATCTCCTCTCTCTCTGACTCTCATCGTCTCCCTCCTTCGCTCATCACTCTCTCTTCGGTCTCTACTCCTCTCTCGTCTCATCGTCTCTCGCTAATCCTCTCTCTCTGTCTAGTTCTCCGCCATCCTCTCTCCCTCTCTACTCCCCTCGTCTCTCCATTCTATTCTCTCCGCTCTTCATTCTCTCTCTCTCGACTCAATCATCTCGTAGATCTCCGGGCTCAATCAAGCTCTCGTCTCGCCTCTCGGTCATCATCTCTCTTTCCTCACTCTCTCTCCTCTCTCTCTCTCTCTCTCACCTCTATTCCTCTCCCCTCACGCTCCCCTCCAAGGGTCCCCTCTCTCTTCCTCCTTCCCAGTCTTCTCTATCTCTCTCCAACCCTCTTTCAGTCCATCTCTACTCCCCCTCCTTCCTCCGCTCGTATCACCTCTCTCTCTCCTCTCCCTCTCCCTCTTCCATCCTCCTCTCATCTCTCACATCTCTCCTCCTTCGCCTCTCGACCTCGTCCCTCCAATCTCTCCACTCCTTCTCTCATCTCTCTCTCTTCTCTCTCTCCTGCCACCCCATCCCTCTCCCCTTCCCCCCCATCTCTCCTTCCTATCTCCCCCTCTCCTATCCTCTCAGTCTCTCCTCTCTCTCGCCTCTACTCTCCGCCCTCCTCCACTCCTTCCTCCTCTCTCCCCCTCTCTGTCCCCTACTCATCCTCTCCCCTCCTCTGCCCCCTCTCTTCTTCACTTCTCTCTTCCTCTCTCTCTTCTCCTCTCTCCCTCTCTCTCTCTCTCCCTCCCATCCTTCTCCCCTCTCTCTCTTCCCCTCCTCCCTCTCTTCTCTCTCTGCTCCTCTCCCCTCCACGTCCTCCCTCTTACTCCGTCACCGTCTCCTCTCTCCCTCCCCCTCCTCTCCCCCACTCGTCCCACCCTCTCTTCTCGCTCTCTCGTCTCCCCTCCCCTCCTCCTTCCTTCTCCTCTCCTCTCCTCATCGTCTTCTCGACCAATTCATTCATCGTCCCTAGCAAAAAAATCCGTCCTCCTACTCTCTCCTCCCTCTCTCTCTTTTCCCCTCTCCGCTTCGCTCTCAATCTCCTCCACATCTCTCTCCTTCACTCTCCTCTCCCCCTTCTCTCTCTCCTCCCTCTCATTCCTGGTATGGGGCCTCCCTCCTCACCCCTCCGTCCTCACTCGATTCCCTCACACTAATTGTCCTCCAATCCTCTCATCTCGGCTCTCTCTCCTCTCACTCTTCTCTCTCTCGTCTCCTTCTCTCTTCCTCCTCTAACTCCCCATCTCTCTCATGCTCTCTCTCTCTCTCCTCTCTCGTCTTCATGTCATTCTCGTCCGTCTCTCCTCCTCTCTTCTCTCCTTCTCCAGTCCACCTCTTCTGTCATTCTCCATACAATCTCTCTCATCCCTCTCTCATGGTCATCGCCATCCTCTTCCTCCCCCTCTGCTCCTCTCAGCTTCTCTCTCCTCCTTTTCTCTCTCCGATCCTCCTCTTCCTCTCCTCTCCTAACTCCCTCTCCTCCTTCCCCCCGCCTCTCTCTCCTCTCTCTCTCCTCCTCTCTCTCTCTCCGATCTCTCTCTCCCCGCTCTCTCTCTTATTCTCTCTCTCTCTCTCTCTCCCTCTCCTCTCTCTCGTTCTCTCCCTCTCTCGTCTCATCTCCCTTCATTCTTCTCTCCTCTCCCCTCCCTCTCTCATCTCTCTCCCTCTCTCCTCTCTTCTCATCTCGCTCATTCTCCTCTCTCTCATCTCTCACCGATCTCTCTCTCCTCTCTCCTCTTCGGACTTCATTCTCTCCTTCATTCCATCTCTTCAGTCAGTCCCTCTCACCCCCTTCTCTCTCTTCTCTCACTCCGTCTCTCTCCTCCTCTCTCCTCCTCCTCATCATCGTCTTCTCTCTCCTCCTCGCTCCTCTCTCTCTCCCTCTCTCTCTCGCGTCTCCTCTTCTTCTCTCTCCTTCTTCTCCTCCTCCCCGTCTCTCTCTCTCTCCTCATCTCGGTCCCTCTCGTCCGTCTCTTCCTCTCTCTTCTCTCTCTCTCCACTCTCTCTCATCTCCCATCTCTTCTCTTCCATTCTCCCCTCTGATCTCTCTCTCTCTCTCTCTCTCTCTCATTCTCTCTCATCGCATCTCTCTCGTCTCTTATCATTCTCTCTCTCTCTCTCTCTCTCCTCTCTCTCTCCTCTCTCTCCTCTCTCTCCTCTTCCTCTCTCTCTCTCCTCGTCTCTCTCATCCCTTCTCCTTCTCTCTTCTTCTTCTCTCTTTTCGTCTCTCTCTCTCTCTCTCTCTCGTCTCCTCTCTCGCTCTTTCTCTCCTCTCTCTTCACCTCTCTCTTCTCCTCTCTCTCTCTCTCTTCTCTCGCTCTCTTCTCACTCGATCCTCTCTCTCTCTCCCCTCCCTCTCTCTTCTCTCTCATCGTTCTCTCTCTCTTTCTCTCTCTCTCTCTCTCTCTCTCTCCTCTCTCTCTCTCTCCCTCTCGTCTCTCTCTCCTCTCTCTCTTCTCTTCCTCTCTCTCCTGCCTCCTCCTCTCTCTCACGGTCTCGACACTCTCGGTCTCGTCGTCTCTCTCTCCTCTCTCTCCTCTTCTCTCTCCTCTCTCCTCTCTCGCCTCATCATCCTCTTCTCTCCCCCTCTCTCATCCTCCCTACAATCTCTCTCGTCGTGCCCGTCTCTCAATCTCTCTACTCGTCCCTCTCGTCACCTCTCTCTCTCTCCCCTCTCTCGTCCTCTCATCTTCCTCGCGTCTCGTCTTCCCCTCGTCTCCTCCTCATCTCCCGCCCTCTCTCTCCTCTCCACTCTCTCTCTTTCTCTCTCTCTCCTCTCTCATCCTCCATCCTCCGTCTCTCCTCGATCTCTCCTTCCTCATCTTCCTCCTCTCATCTCTCTCTCATACCATCTCTCGCTCTCCATCGTTCACTCTCCCTCCACTCTCTCTCTCTCTCCTAGTTCCTCGATACTCTCTCGTCAGGTCTCTCCATAACTCTTCCATCATTCGTACGCTCACTCCTCTCTCTCTTTCTCTCTCCTTCTCTCTTCAGTTCAGCTCGTCTCATCCATCCGTCTCTCTCATCTCTCTCTCCTTCGCTCGTTCTCTCCATCAACCGCTCTCGTTCCACCTCCTCTCTCTCGCGGACTCTCTCTCTCTCTCACTCTCTCTCTCCTCCGTCTCCTCTTCCTCTCCTCATCTCTCTCTCTCACTCTCTCTCCATCGCTTCCATCTCGGTCTCTCTCTCTCTCCTCGCCTCCATCTCATAGCGCCTCTCGGGTTTTAGTGTAAGTGGGATTTATGTGTCGCATTTCCCTCGTCCTTTTACTCTGTCGCTCTCCAGTTATCTCTCTCTTGTCCTTTTTCCGAGTTTGTTCTTTTCGTTCTGACTTGTTTTTCCTATCTCGCTTTCTCTCTCGCTTTCTCATATTTTCCTTCGCGCTCATTTCCTTTCACTTTGGTTGTCTCTGTCTTTTTATTTCATCTTTTCCCTCTCGCTTGCTCATTCTGTATAAATACACACACATACACACGTGCGTGGGTGTGGGTGTGTGTGTGTGTGTGTGTGTGTGTGTGTTGTGGTGTGTGTGGTGTGTGTGGTGTGTGTGTGTGTGTGTGTGTGGTATATATATATATATATATATAAGATATATATATATATATATATAATATATATATATATATATATATACATATATATATATATACAGTGTACCATTATATTATATATCTATTATATAGTATATATAATATATTTATATATATTATATATATATATATATATTAATATATACATACTCAATCCCTGTGTGGTGTGTGTCCTGTGTTTCAATGTCTGTTTATTCTCAAAGAAAAATACAGCAACTCTAAGAGTGAACTAGACAACAAAAAACAGTGAAGCATTAAAAAAAGAATAGTCATATAACGAAAAAGAATTCATAAAAAAAACACGAAACATGAGAGCGTGTTGAAAAATAAAAACAATTGAAAACCTTGCGCTTGAAGGCGAGTCACCAATGGCCAGAATAATGAGTTGTATATAAAAGAGAGAAAAGAAAATCAAAATATTAGTGTAGCATATATCTAGAATATTCGAAAATCCGAATACCAAAATCTGACAAGGAACGAAAAAAAAATATATATCTATTTGCATAAGATGAAAGCAATTCGATTTTTTTACATCGCTATCTTAGAGCCTTTTAGATGGATGACTTCTGGAATTCCTGAAAGAGAGACGCTGTATTCGCCCCAAAGGAGTGCTTCAGAACCGACTTTGGGAAAAGAAGAAGGAAGAATTTCAAGAAATTTCGAGGATTAGATCATCTTTCACTCACTTTTTCACGTCCCTAAGACCAATCTATTAGCTATTAACCGAATCCTCAATCTAAACTTCATTCTCAAGAACCACAATCCTTTCTCTTCATGTAAATTAACTGGGATAATGTACCGCCTGGCATTTAAGGAGGATAAATAAAGATTATCAATTTAATTCATTATTAATTTAATTTCTGCACTAAAAACGCTGCGTGGGGCGAGTGCACGCGGATTCCTCCCTGCGGATTCGTGGTTTCTGTCTTGCGCCTTTTATACTTTCCGGGATCCGATTTTTGCTAAAAACGATGGCAATTTTGTAAGTGGAGCCTTTCCAGACGCCGAGGTAGAGACTGCGTCGAAACGCTGATATAATTGCATGTTTGTATGCATGTATACATACACACAGTTCGATTATTTACTTCGTCTGAAGAGGAATTCTTAACCTCTCCGAAACGCTGAATTCATCTTCAGTTCATATTGTAGGTTGTGTTTATATATATATATATATATATATATATATATATATATATATATATATATATATATATATATATATATATATATATATATATATATATATATTAAGTATCATGCTGTGACCACGGCGGCTCAGACATGAACCTACCGTTGAAAGAAGAAGATACATATATATCCCATATATATATATATATATTATATATATATATATATATATATATATATATTATATATATATATATGAAGAAAAAGAAAGAAAAAAATATATATATAACATTCATATTCATATTTACATATATACATACACATATAAATATAAAATATATATATATATATATATATATATATATATGTATGTATGTATGTATGTATGTATGTATAAATTTACGTACGTACGTATGCATGTATATTTACATACACGCAGTAAAACTTGCTCCGCTCCTTCCGCACCAAAACCCGCGCTGCGAGTTTCCTCCGCAGTCGCCTTGACCCCACGCTGCTTCGCTATAATTACACATTTATTTCTCCTTTCTCTCTTCTCTCTTCTTTCGTTCCATTATGCTTTCCATCCGCTTGCATCATCTCCACTGCAAGGCACCGACGCTCACTTCCTCTCAACAAGTAATAGTATTAGTATTGCGAGTTATATCAAATTATCTTATCGGTTATCAGAGGTTTTTACATCTATGTGTGTTGTAAGTATCAAGGGTATCACATTGTTGAGTACGTTAAGCTATTACTATCATTACTAATATATTTTATCACATATAGAGCATCGGTTATAGTATATCATGTTATTTATAAGCAAATCACATTTCCATTTGCAGATCGACGTTTCCGCACTTAAATATACTTACAATTTCCTTGATTTATTGTCGTATATATATCAGCATTTTACTTAAATAAAATTTAAAAAAAAAAATTATCTCCATCTGTTGCTCTCCTCCTCCTCCTCCTCCTCCTCCTCCTCCTCCTCCTCCTCCTCCTCCTCCTCCTCCTCCTCCTCCTCCCGCCATTTTCCTCCCCTTTCCCTCCGCCCTCTCCCCTCTACCCGAGCCTCCAATTTCGACAAGATTTGGTGATTACAAGTAATACAAAACTTTTTTTTCTTTTTCTTTTTTTAATGAGGGACATCCCTAGACCATCAGCTGAAGCCGGCCTTGATTGCGGCATACATCACACAGGCCGCGAAGATGCACAGAGACACTTTAAGTTGTCCTGGGGAGGGAAGACCCGCAACTTCCCTCCCCCTTTCCCCGCCCCCTTCCCTCCCCCTTTCCCCGCCCCCTTCCCTCCCCCTTCCCCCGCCCCCTTCCCTCCCCCCTTTCCCCCGCCCCCTTTCCTCTCCGTGCCCCCTCGCCCCCCAGCGCGCTTATTTCAAGTTTACGCAAAATTCCTTTTAAAATTTTGTGACATTTATCATGTGTGCGGAATTTACATACCGCCTCCCTTCCCCCTCCCACCTCCCCGCCCTTCCCTCCCCCTCGCTCTTCTCTCGCCGCGAAAAGTCCTTTTTTTAAGTACGGTTTCTCGGAAGATTTATTATATATGCTTCTTCACCACCGTTTTTTTTTTTTTCTTTTATTTGCGAGGGAAAGAAAACGGTTTATATGCGAAAACAAACATTTGTTGGCGCGTTATTTTCCAGTAATATTGCTTTTGCTTAACCAGGGAAACTTATTTGGAGTCCCCTGAGGAACTGTGATTTTACGAGACGTTACACAAATTTTGCTCGAGTGGGAAGACCAGACGCGGAATTCAAAGCGCCGTGGTATGTACTTCCGCATTCTTACGGTCAACGAGGAGGGAGGGGAAGCAAAGGGAGAGAGAAAGAGAGGAAAGAGAGAGAAGGGGGAAAGAGAGAGAGAGAGAGAGGGGGGGAAGGTATGGGAGAAAAAGAGAGAGAGAGAGAGAGAGGAGAGAGAGAGAGAGAGAGAGAGGGGAGGGGGGAGAGAGGGAGGGGAGAGAGAGAGAGAGAGAGAGAGAGAGAGAGAGAGAGAGAGAGAATGAGAGAAAGAGAAAGAAAGAAAGAGAAAGAGACAGCCAGATGCACAGACATACAAACGGACAGAAAGTAAATACAGGTAGAGACTACAGAGAAATAAGAAAGAAAGAACGAGGGAAAGAGATTGAGAGAAAGAAAAATGACACAGAAGCAATAAGAATGGAAGAAAAACGCCGAAAAAAAGGGAGATAAACAAAAGGAAAGAGAATAACAGAAAGATAATAAATATAGAGTTCAAAAAAGGAAATAAGAGATGACACATAAGCGAATGCAAAAGGAGAAAGAGTGAGGGAAACACAATAAACAAAACAAAACAAATAAAAAATAAAAAAAAACAGCGAGGGAAAGAGCGAAACAACCACGGAAGGAAAGGGAGCGAGAGAAAGAACATAAGCAGATAAAGAAAGCGAGTGAGAGAAAGAGCAAACCAGACACAAAGAGAAAGGGAGAGAAAGAGCAAACCAGACACAAAGCCCCCCCCCCCCTTTTTTTTTTTTTTAAACCCGGAAATTTTTTTCCCTTTTTTTTTTTTTTTTTTTTCAAAAAAACTTTAAAAAAACAAACTTTTTTTTAAAACCCAGAAAAAATTTTTTTTAAAAAAAAAAATTTACCCTTTTCGTTTTAAAATAAAAAACAGGGGGGAAAAGGGGTTTTTTTTTGGGGGGGGGGGGGGGGGGAAAAAAAAAAAAAAAGGGGGGGGGGGGGGGGGGGGGGGGGGGGGGTGTTTGTTGGGGGGGGGAAAGAAAAAAATAAAAAAGGGGGGGGGTTTTGGGGGGGGGAAAAGGGAGGAGGAAGAAAATTTTAAGCAAAAAGGGGGGGGGGGGGGGAAAAAAAAAAGGGGGGGCCCAGGGGACAGGAATACCCGGACAAAAAAGTAAAATACGGTAGAACTCGAGTGGGAAAAAAAAACGGGGGGAAGGGGAAAGAAAAAATCAAAGGGCAAAAAAAAAAAATAAAAAAAACGCCAAAAAAAGGGAAAAAAAACAAAAGGGGGGTAAAGAAAGTTAATAAAAAAAGATTTAAAAAAAGGAAAAAAAGGGTAAAAATAAGGAATCGGGAAAATGGGAAAAACCCCCCAAAAAACCCCCCCCAAAACTTAAAAAAAACCCAAAAAAACCCCCCCCTTTTCCCCCCCAAAAAGAAGGGGGAGAAAAGGGAAACCGACCAAAAAAAGGGGGAAAAAAAATAAAAAAAAACCCCGCACGGAAAAAAGGGAAAAAAAACAAAACAAAAAAAAAATAAAAAGAAGAAAAAAAAAAGGGGGGGAAAAAAAAGAAAAAAGAAAGGGAAAAAAACAAAAAGAGAAAAAAAAAGGGAAAAGGGAGAAAAAAGAAAAAAAAAAAAGGAAAAGGGAAAAAAAAACAAACCGACAAAAGGGAAAAAAGGGGGGAAAAAAAAAAACCCCAAAAAACAATAAAAAAAACCAGGGAAAAAAAGAGCAAAACCCACAAGGAAAAAGGGGGAAAAAGAGAAACCAACACAAAGGGGGAAAGGAGAGAAAGAGCAAAAAAAAAAACCCCAAAAAAAGAAAAAGGAGGAGGAAAGGCAAACCCAGACCAAAGGGGAAAGGGAGGAAAAAAAGAAAGAACAAGAGAAAAAAGGGAAAGCGAGTGAGAGAAAGAGCAAACCGACAACAAAGAGAAAAAGGGGAAGAAAAGAAAAGAAAAAAGAGAAAAAAAAAAGGAAAATAGAGAAAGAAAAAACCAGCACAAGAAAAGGGAGAAAAAAAGAGCAAAAACCCCAAGAAAAAAACGGGGGGAGTGAGAGAAAGGAAACCCCCGACAAAAAAGAAAAAGGGGAGAGAAAACCAAAAAAAAAAAAAAAGCAAAAAGAAAAGCGGTAAAGGGAGAAAGAGAAAACCCAGACCCCAAAGAGAAAGGGGAGAAAGAGCAAAAAACAACAGATAAAGGGGAAAAAGCAAAAAGGGGGAGAAAAGAGCAAACCAGAACAAAGAGAAAGGGGAGAAAGAGATAAAACAAGAAGATAAAAAAAAGCGGGAGAAAAAAGGCAAACCCCCAAAAAGGGAAAAAGGGAGGAAAAGAGCATGAAAAAACCCCAGAAAAAAGAAAGCGATGAGAGAAAGAGCAAAAAACCAGACACAAAGAGAAAAGGGAGAGAAAGAGCATGAACAAGCAGATAAAAAAAAGCGAGTGGGAAAAAAGAGCAAACCGACACAAGAGAAAGGGAGAGAAGGGGAAATAAAAACAAGCGATAAAAAAAAAGCGGTGGAAAAAAAAGCAAACCAACAAAAAAGAGAAAAGGGGAGAAAAGGGCATGAACAAGCAGTAAAAAAAAAGGGGGAGTGAGAGAAAAGAGAAAAAAACCGACCAAAAAGAAAGGGAGAGAAAGGCATGAAAAACGGGATAAAAAAAAGCGAGTGAGGAAAGAAAAAAAAAACCAACACAAAGAAAGGGAAGAAAGAGCAAAAAAACAAGCAGATAAAAAAAGGGTGAGAGAAAGAGCAAACCAGACAAAAAGAAAAAGGGGGAGGAGAAAGAGGAAAAAAAGCAGAAAAGAAAGGGGGAGTGAGAAAGAAAAGGGAGCAAAAAAAAAAAAAAAAAAAAAAAAAAAAAAACCAGACACAAAAGAAAAAATTTTTTTGGGAAGAAGGGGAAAAGGAAAAAAAAGGGGGGGCATAAACAAGAGATAAAAAAAAGCAGTAAAGAAAAGAGCAAACCAGACACAAAGAGAAAGGGAGAGAAAGAGCATGAACAAGCAGATAAAGAAAGGGTGAGAAAAAGGAGAAAACCAGCAAAAGAAAAGGGAAGAAAGAGCATGAAAAAGCGATAAAGAAACGATTGGAGAAAGGGAAACCCCAGAACCAAAAGAAAAAAGGGAGAAAAAAAGACATGAACAAGCGTAAAAAAAAGCGAGGAGAAAAAAGGGCAAACCAGACACAAAGAGAAAGGGAGAGAAAGAGCAAACAAGCAGATAAAAAAGCGGTAAGAAAGAGAAAAACAACCAAAGAGAAAGGGGGGAAAAGGCTAAACAAGCTAAAAAAAGCGAGGAGAGAAAGGCAAACCAGACAAAAAGAAAAGGGGAAAAAGAGCATGAACCCAAGCAGAAAAAAGAAAGCGGGAGAAAAGAGAAAACCCCGGGGACCAAAGGAAAGGGAGAGAAAGAGCATGAACAAGCAGATAAAGAAAGCGAGTGAGAGAAAGAGCAAACCAGACACAAAGAGAAAGGGAGAGAAGAGCAGCAACAGAAAAAGAAAGCGAGTGGAGAAAAAGAAACCGACACAAAGAGAAAGGGAAGAAAGAGCTGAACAACAGATAAGAAAGCGAGTGGAAAAGAGCAACCAGACAAAAAGGGGAAAAGGGGGAAAGAGCAGAACAAGGTAAAAAAAAGCAGTGAGAGAAGAGCAAACCCCCCCCCCAAAAGAGAAAGGGGAGAAAGAGATAAACAAGCAGATAAAAAAGCGGGTGAGAAAAAGAGAAAAACCGAACAAAGAGAAAGGGAGAAAAAGCTAACAAGCAGATAAAGAAAGCAAAATGGGGGGAAAGGCAAACCAGAACCCAAAGAGAAAGGGGAAAAAGGGGCTGAACAAGCAGATAAAGAAAGCGGTAGAGAAAGAGCAAACCAGACACAAAGAGAAAGGGAGAGAAAGGCTTTAACAAGCAGTAAAAAAGCGAGTGGAAAAAGAGAAAAACCAACAAAAAGAGAAAAGGGAGAGAAGACCCTGAACAAGAAAAAAAAACAAAGCGAGTGGAAAAAGACAAACCAGACACAAGAGAAAGGGAGGAAAGACATGAAAAAGCGGGATAAAAAAACGGTGAGAGAAAAGAAAACCCAGACACAAAGAGAAAGGAGAAAAAGAGAATGAACAAGCAGATAAGAAGCAAAGGAAGAAAGAAAAACCAGACACAAAGAGAAAGGGAGAGAAAGAGCATGAACAAGCAGATAAAGAAAGGGGGGTTGAGAGAAAGAGCAAACCAGCACAAAGAAAAAAGGGAAGAAAGAGCAAAAACAAGCGATAAAGAAAGCGGTGAGGAAAGAGAAAACCCCAACAAAAGAAAAAGGGAGAGAAAAGCATGAACAAGAAAAATAAAGAAAAAGCGAGGGGGGATAAAAAAAAGAGCAACCAACACAAAGAGAAAGGGGAGAAAGAGCAGAAAAGCAAAAAGGGAAAAAGCGGGGGAAGAAAGAAACCCAAACCAGAACAAAAAGAAAGGGAAGAAAGGGAGCATAAACGCGATAAAAAAGCGAGTGGAGAAAGGAAAAACCAAACCCAAAGAAAAAAGGGAGAAAAAGAGATGAACAAGCAAAAAAAAGAAAGCGAGTGAGGAAAAGGAAAAAACCAACAAAAAGAAAAGGGGGGAAAAGAGCATGAAAAGAATAAAGAAAGCGAGTGAGGAAAGAGCAAACCCAGAACAAGAAAAAGGAGGAAAGGCAGAACAAGCAGAAAAGAAAGCGGTGGAGAAAGAGAAAACCCAGACACAAAAGGGAGAGAAAGAGCATGAACAACAGTAAAAGAAAGCGATAGAGAAAGAAAAAACCCCGACACAAAGAGAAAGGGAGAGAAAGAGCATGAACAAGCAGATAAAGAAAGCGAGTTGAGAAAAAGAGAAAACCCAACACAAAAGAAAGGGGAGAAGAGCAGAAAAAAGCAATAAAGAAAGCGAGTGAGAAAAAAGAGCAACCAAACCCAAAAAGAGAAAGGGAGAGAAAGACATGAACAAGCAGAAAAAAAAGCGGGTGAAAAGAGAAAACCAGACACAAAGAAAAGGGGAAAAAGAGCTAAACAAGGGATAAAGAAACGAGTGAGAGAAAGAGAAAACCCAGACACAAAAGAAAGGGAGAGAAAGAGCTAAAACAAGCAGAAAAAGAAAGCGAGTGGGAAAAAGAGAAAACCAGACACAAAGGGGAAAAGGGGAAGAAAAGCAGAAAAACCCGATAAAAAACGAGTGAAAAAGAGAAAACCAGCAAAAAAGAAAAGGGGGAAAAAGAGCATGAACAAGAGAAAAAGAAAGGGGGAGAGAAAGAAAAACCAGACACAAAGAGAAAGGGAGAGAAAGAGCAGAAACAAGCAGATAAAGAAAGCGAGTGAGAGATAGATCAAACCAGACACAAAGAGAAAGGGAGAGAAAGAGCATGAACAAGCAGATAAAGAAAGCGAGTGAGAGAAAGAGAAAACCAGCCCAAAAGAAAAAGGGAGAGAAAGAGCTGAACAAAATAAAAAAAGCGAGTGAAAAAAAGAGCAAACCAGAACAAAGAAAAAGGGGAGAAAAAGAGCATGAACAAGAAAAAAAAGCGGTGAGAGAAAGAGCAAACCCAGACAAAAGAGAAAGGGAGAAAAGAGCAGCAAGCAGATAAAAGAACGAGTGAAGAAAGAGAAAAACCAGCAAAAGGAAAGGGAGAGAAAGAGCGGAAAAAAGCAGATAAGAAAGCGAGGAGAGAAAGGCAAACCAGACACAAAAAAAAGGGAGAAAAAGAGCTGAACAAGAGAAAAAGAAAGCGGTGGAGAAAGAGCAAACCAGACACAAAGAGAAAGGGAGAGAAACAGCATGAACAAGCAGATAAAGAAAGCGGGAGAGAAAGAGCAAACCAGACACAAAGAGAAAGGGGAAAAAAAGAGCATAAACAAGCAGATAAAGAAGGGGGTGGGGAAAGAGAAAACCCAAACAAAAAAAAGGGAGAGAAAGAGCATGAACAAGCAGATAAAGAAAGCGAGTGAGAGAAAGAGCAAACCAGACACAAAGAGAAAGGGAGAGAAAGAGCATGAACAAGCAGATAAAGAAAGCGAGTGGGGAAAAAGACAAAAGAACAAAAAAAAGGGGAGAAAAAAGAGCTGAACAACAATAAAAAAAGCGAGTAAGAAAGAGAAAACCGACACAAAAAAAAGGGGAGAGAAAGAGCAGAACAAGCGTAAAAAAGCGGTGAAGAAAGAGAAAACCAGCCCAAAAAAAAAAAAAAAAAGGGGGAAAAAGAGCTAAACAAGCGAAAAGAAAGCGATGAGGAAAAGAAACCAGCAAAAAGGAAAGGGAGAGAAAGAGCTGAAAAAGAGAAAAAGAAAGCGAGTGGGAAAAAGAGCAAACCGCCCAAAAAGAAAAAGGGGAGAGAAAGACAGAAAAAGCAGATAAAAAAAGCGAGGAGAGAAAGAGAAAACCAGACACAAAGGAAAGGGAGGGGGAAAAGAACATAAGCGAAAAAAGCGTTTTGAGAGAAAAGAAACCAACCCAAAGAAAAGGGAGAAAAAAAGGCAAACCAACAAAAAGGGAAAAGGGGAGAGAAAGAGCATAAGCAAAAAAGAAAGGAGTGGAGAAAGAGCAAACCAAACAAGAGAAAGGGGGGAAAAAGAGAAAACCAGAACAAAGAAAAGGGGGAAAGAGCATAAGCATAAAGAAAGCGAGTGAGAGAAAGAAAAAACCAAACAAAGAAAAGGGAGAGAAAGGCAAACCAGACACAAAAGAAAGGGGGAGAGAAAGAGCGAGCCCGCAACACAGCGGGGGGGCCCACAACAAGACCGAGCGGGGTTTGAACGCGCCTCTTGAAATTCAGTCCCCCCGGCAGCATCACGATCCCCTTTTCTTTCCCTCCTCCTCCTTTTCCCTCCCTTCCTCCTCTTTCCCCTCCCCTCTCCCCCCTTTCCCCTTTTTCCCCTTTTCTCTCATATTCCTCCTTTTCCTCCACTTCCTCCTTTTCCTCCTCCCCCTCCCCTCCTCTTCCTCCTTTCCTCCCTTCCTCCCCCCCTTTCCCTCCTCTTCCCCCCTTTTTCCTCCTCTTCCCCCTTTTTCCCCCCTTTTCTCTCATCATCATCATCATCTCATCATTTTCCTCCTTTTCCCTTTTCCCTTTTTCCTCCCCCTTTCCTCCTCCTCCTTTTCCTCCTTGTGCTCCTCCTCCTCCTCCTCTTTTTCCCCCCTCCCTTCTCCTTCTCCTCCCCCCTCCCCCTCCCCCCTTTTCCTCCCCCTCCTCCCTTTTTTCTCCCCTTTTCCCTTTCCCCCTCCTCCTCTTCCGTTCCCCTCAATTCATTTTTTTTTACTTTCGAGTAATTACAGAATAAATGAAAACGGGAAAAACAGAAAATCGAACTGGGAGAGAAAGAGAGAAAGCAAAATAGAAAAGAAGAAAAAGTAAAAAATTTAAGTGAAAAAAGGGAAAAAAAAATAAAACGAAATGGATAAAAAGGAAAAATAGAGAATCGGAGAGACAAAGAGAAACAGAAAATAAGAGTGAAAAGGAATAAATACCAGTGAGAGAGAAAAATAACCGGAGGAAGAAAAAGAGAAAGGAAAACAAACGAACGAGAGAGAAAAAAAACGAACGAGAGAGAGAAAAAAAACGAACGAGAGAGAAAAAAAGTAATTACGTAAGAGAGGATTTTTTTTTATTGCATATCTTACCTTTAGATGAAA
>NC_051403.1:5437898-5457898 GCF_015228065.2 Penaeus monodon | reverse complement strand
ACTATGGGATCTTGCTGAATCTCTATCTCCTTTATAATAATTCCTTTCCTTCTTAATATTGCTAACCCCCCCTCCCCCCCTCCGTTTCCATTTGCCCCATCTCTTCTCCAAATATTGTAGTCTCTGAGTCCTAATGTTACATCGTCCACGGAGGGATCCAGTTTCGATTCAGTGATGCATATTACATTTGGTTTATTACTTTCAATAATTGCATCTTGTTCTAGTAACTTCGTACATAAACCGTATACGCTTGTATAAACTATTCCTATATGTTTTTTTATAGAAATATTCCTTTGCTTCAAGGCAATGATGTCTTCTCCACAATTTAATTCCGACAGTAAACTTGTTTTGCTTGGTAGGCCTCTCACCCTCCTAATGAACAAGATCTTTTTCTCCTTCAGATCTTTGTTCGTTTTTGTTTTTTATCTCTTACTTTTTCTCAAGTATTTCTTTGTCATCTTTGGTCATATTTTCTCTTATCCAGATTTTCTTATATTTTTTCGTGTGTGGCCAGGACTTTAGCTTTCTTCATTTACATTCAGTTACCCTTTCCTTATTCATGAATGTCACCTTTAAAGGGCGTTTCTTTCCCCTTTCCCCAACTTCCTGTGGGCTATGATATTCTGCTCCGAGAATTCGGGATTTATGACCTTGAGAACATAGACAATCAATTTCTTGTCTTCGTTGTATCGCTCGATTGCATCTGCTGCAACCTTTTCTTCAAGTCCCAATATGATGACTATGTCCATGTTTACATCAGCCAAATTTGCACTATTCCTTGCGTGTTGCCCAAGGTGTGATTTAAATTCATTTTTCTTTGCCGTCTCTGCAAGCTGTGTTTTCATTTCTTCCTTTGATGTCTTTTCTAACTTTCTTTCCATTTCACTTACAGTTTCCTTTGTGTGTAGTATATTCACAATGATAAAACACATATATACGTATATATACATCTAAATATATATATATATATATATATATATATATATATATATATATATATATATATATATATATAGATAGATAATAGATAGATAGGTAGATAGATAGATAGATAGATAGGCATATAGATAATAGATAGATAGATAGATAGATAGATATACAGATAGAAAGAGAGAAAGACAGGTAGATAACTATACACACACACACAAACACACACACATATATGTGTGTGTGTGTTGTGATGTGTTGTTGTGTGTGTGTTTGAGTGTGTGGTGTGTGTGTGTGTGTGTGTTTGTGTGTGTGTGTGTGTGGGTAGGGGAGGAGAGTAGTTGTGTGTGTGTGTGTGTGTGTGTGTGTGTGTGTTAGCGTGAGTATGAGTGTGTGTGTGAGCGGGTAGTGTAACGTGAGTGTGAGTGTGTTTGTTTGTTTGTACGCTCGCGTTCGGTAGTCCATAATCCTCTTGATAACAAAGATGCACAAATTGCACCCTTGCATTTCCCACTCCCTTTTCGAATCTCCCTTTCATCGCCAGAGACAGGGATTACCTCATCACAGCGCGTCCAGTCCAAGGAGAATGAGCAGGACCTCGCAAAAAGACCATCGCCACCGCAGACTCTCCCGCCGTAAGGTCAAAGCGGCCCATTGGGCTTTCTCCACGGGGAAACCTAACTGTCTGTGGTTGCGCGAACGTTGAATGGCCCCCGGAAATCCCACTTGCATAATGTTTTTTTGCATGGATACGTGTGTGTCGATTGAAGTATGGAAGAGACACATATTGAAAGATAAACTAGGAAATAGAGGAATAAAACTGAGGTGGTCAAAAGGCGGAATTAGGGTAACGATACATGAACGTTGAGCAACCCCGAGAGCTAAAGTGTTAATAGAAATAAATTTAACACACATGCGAGAATTTTTTTTTTTCAAAAACACCATCTAAAAAAGGGGGGGGGTTCACATCAACAGACACATATGTATCCAAACCGGAGCATAGATCGCTCATGATAGGGAAGACTTATTGATCGTGTGAAGTGAACGTAAATTACATTGTGTCTCATCCCCTATTGATCGCAGAGCCAGACAGAAATCTGCGCCACTTAGTCATACATTAGTTCATTGCTATCTCCATTTTTTTAATATCCTTTTTAACTTGGAAAACACGGCAATTTTGTTTACCGATCATCTCATCAGATTACATATCATTGTCTCTTCGGCCATTGGGGTACCCGGAGCTCTCGTCGGCGTGAATGAATTAGCGAAGGAGTGACTCATGTTACCGCCTCTTTTTGCGTTCCACCCAGCTGTTCTGCTCGCCGAAATCTCTCTGTCTGCTTCTTTGCTTGCCTCTCTGTAAATCTATACATCTGTATTTGACACACATAAATATGTGTGTACACACACACACACACACACACACATATATATACACAACATACTATATACTAAAATACAACATAATAACTATATAATATATATATATATGTTGTTGATATATATATGATATATATATATATATATATATATATATATATATATATATATATTATATATGTATATATATGTATATATATATATTATATATATATATATATATATATATATATATATATATATATTATATATATATATGTGTGTGTGTGTGTGTGTGTGTGTGTGTGTGTGTGTGTGTGTGTGTGTGTGTGTGTGTGTGTGTGTGTGTGTGTGTGTGTGTGTGTGTGTGTGTTTGAGTGTGTGTGTGAGTGTGTGTGTGGTGTGTTGTGTTGTGTGTGTGTTAAGTGTTGTGTGTGTGTGTGTGTTGTGGTGTGTTGTGTGTGTGTATATTAGTGGTGTGTGTGTTGTGTGTGTGTGTGCGTGTGTTGTGTGTGTGTCGTTGTGTGTGTGTAGTGTGGATATATGACTATATACATTAAATCACAGGCGTCTGCGATCGATGTACGTAACTTCCTCTCTGTTCGCCTCGGCCGCAGCTTGACAGGATATCCCGTTGGAGCTTTAAAATAAATAAATAAATAAATAAATAAAAATAAAATAAAATGAAATAAAATAAAATAGAATCTGGCGATTGGCATGGCGGGTGGGGGAGGGGGGAGGGGGAGGGAGGGACAGATGACTAGAATTGAAGAAAAGAATACGGTCTTAATATATGGTAAAAAGAAAAAAATAGATGTACAGATAGATAAAAGGAGACTTTATTTATTCATACGGACATTAGAATAATTTATAAATGAAATCTATCAAAAGCCTTCGTTATGTATTGCAAAAAAGGAGTTAGCGTTATGATATACAAAAGGTCTGCCGGAAATTTATCAGTTTATATATAATGAGAAGGCAAGAGGAATTAATTGCAGAGACTGTCACCGATAAGATAAATATTTTTCTTTTAAATGCTTGCGCCATAGCGTCACGTTCCAACAATATGCGAAAGTGAACACCATCAAAACCCGAAACCAAAAGAAAAAAAAATAAAACAACACCCATAACACCATAACAACCAAAAAAAAAAACAAAACACTTAAAAAAAAAACCAAACAACCTAAAAAATTAAAAACAAATTAAAGAAAGCCCCCTTTTCCGAAGAGCATAGCGATCGGCGCGCGAGTTGTGGGCCAATCAGGTGTGAGCGAGCGAAGGAGAAAAAAACTCGCGTCAAATTTTTCTCCTTCAAATTCTAATTCTAAAGCCGCGGCCATGAGCGAATTCGTGTGGGGACTCAAGAACGGCGACCTGGACCAGGTGAAGGAGGCCGTGGAGAAGGTAAGTCGCCGGGAGGAGCGGGGGAAGGCGTTTAAATAAGGGGATTTCATCAAAACAAAAACAAAACCTTAGTCTTTTTGGAGGTTCTCGCTTGCTTGTTTTTCTTTTTTTTTTGTTTATTCTCCTTTTTTTCTCTTCGATTGTCATGCTTTTTATTGTTTTTTTGTTTTTTTTTCTGTTTTTTTTTTTTTTCGTGGCGTTGGTTTTGGTGTTTGTCATCTGGAAGTTATGTTTTTTTTTCTTTTTTTTTAATTTAACCCCTTAATGTGATTTTTCCTGTTTTTATTTCGTGTTTTTGTTTGTCTAAATCCACAAGTTTCCTTCCATCAACATCCTTCAACAAATTGGTCGTAATATTTAGGAAAATCCTCAGCTAATCAATTCTGGAAAATCATTCCATTGTTTTTTTTCTGTTTTTATGCAAATTTTTGGTCCTTTTTTTTTCTTTCCCAGAGATAATTATGTCATATGTCATTATCATTATAGTTATCATTTTAGTTTTTATGAGTTTTAACGTTATTATGGAGCGTATTTCTCTGGGATAAGCCTCTCCTGTTGTTGTTCTCTGTTAATTCTGCTTTTTAGTAATTGTGCACAAATTTCTCTTTATTTTCATCAAACAGAAGTTACGTAGAGTGTGATTAATGGAAATTGAACAGTTCAGTCTTATTATCTTAGAAGAAATAGGGAGGAACTTAGTAAGATGTTAGATTTGTAATGTAATGTAAAATTTTTTTTTTTTTTTTTTATGTGATGGGCAAATATATCTTATAATACAATTGCTCATTGATTTCCAGCATCATCTCATTTAAAGCTGCGCTGAATAAGCTTGGGGGGCCCTTTTGGGGTGCTTGGAAATAGTTACTAACATTTTTTTCTAAACAGCAGGGAGCCGATGTGAACCTGGCAATCGAGGGCCGGCCACCCCTTTGCCTGGCCTCCGACTACGGCCAGCTCGACGTTATCAAATACCTCCTTGACAAGGGAGCCAACGTAGATGTGAGTGATTCTGAGAATGAGAGGTCGGGAAGGAGCCAGGTTTCAAAAGGGAAATCTTTTTTTTTTTTTTTTGTATTTCCGGGACTCTCTTTGTATTTCTCTAGGCCGCGTTCTGTCCTAGGCTGCCTGATACTTGCCGTAACCTGTGACGGATAACTAGTCTTGGGCCCAAACAAAAGTGTCATCATATGCCATTTTTTTATGCTTCGAAAAAATTCCCAACGACCACTCCCCGTGTATTTTCTTAAGGCAAGTTTGGGCCTGGTTCCCATTTTCGAAAATCTAGGGAAGTTTTGCCACTCACTCTTGCAGATATTATGCTGGGGGGTTTCATCTTTGCTAAGCAAAAATTCGAAGGGGGAAAAATTTTTGAGACATGGGACATTCTGGGTTTGCAGATGATTCAAAAGGTTGAGAAATGGGGCTTCGAGCTTAAAGGGTTGGGAACGACAGGTCCTCAGCCCTTTTCCTGCTTATAGAGTATTTGGTGGAGTGTGTTGGTCTTTCCCAAAACCCCAAGCACAGGGCCTGATGGTAACAAGTCTTGAAAAATTTTACGTATTATTTATGTTGATATAAAATAAAAAACATGTATTTTTTAAAAAAGATAATCAAACAGGTCAGATACATCTCTTTTATGTGAAGATGTTCTTCTCATTCCCTTTCTACATTTTCATTATGATACGTTCATTCTCTCTCTTTCTCTTTTTTTTCTTTCTCTCTCTCTTTCTCCTCTTTCTCTTCTCTCTCTTTCCCTTCCTCTTTTCCCCTTCCCCTCTTTCTCCCCTTTTCTTCTCTCTCTCTCTCTCTCTCTCTCTCTCCTCTCTCTCTCTCTCCTTCTCTCTCTCTCTCTTCCTCTCTCTCTCTCCTCCTCTCTTCTTCTCTCTCTCTTTTCTCTCTCTCTCTTCCTCTCTCCCCTTTCTTTTTCCTTTTTCCCCTCTCTCTCTCTTTTTTTTTTTTTTTTTTTTTTTTTCCCCCCCCCCCCCCCCCCCCCCCCCCCCCCCTCTCTCCCCTTTTTTTTTTTTTTTCCCCCCCCCCCCTCCCCTTTTTCTCTCCTCTCTCTCTCTTTTCTTTTTTTCCTCTCTCTCTCCTCTCTCCCCCCCCCCCCCCCCCCCCCCCCCCCCCCCCCTCTCTTCTCCTCCTTTTCTCTCTCTCTCTCTCTCCCTCCCCTTTCTTTTCCCTCTCTTCTCTCTCTCTCCTTCTCCCCCTTCTCTTCTCTTCTCTTCTTCCCCCCCTTCTCTCCTTCCCTCTCCTTCTCTCCTCTCTCCTCCTGTCTTTCCCTCCCCTTTTCTTCTCTCTCCCTCTCCTTCTCTTCCCCTCCCCCCCCCTTCCTCCCCCCTCTCCCCTTCTCTCCTCCCTCCCCCCTTCTCTCTTTTCTCTCCCTCTCCCTTCTCTCCTCTCTTCCCTCCTTTCTTCCCCTCTCTCTCTCCTCTCTCTCTCTCCTTTCTCCTCTCCTCTCTTGGCCTTCTTCTCTCTCTCTGCTTCTCTCTCTCTCCCCCTCTTCTCTCTTTTCCCCCTTTCCCTTTTCTCTCTCTCTCCCCCCCCCCCCTCTCCTTTTCCTCTCTCTCCCCTTTTCCCCTTCTCTTTCCCCTCTTCCTCCCTTTTCCTCTCTCTCTTCCTTCTCCCCTCCTCTCCTCCCCTCCTCCCCTCCCTTCTCTCTCTCTCCTTCTCTCCTTCTCCTCTCTCTCCTCTCCCCTCTTCTCTCTCTCTCTCTCTCCCTCCTCCCCTCCCCTCCTCTCCCTTCTCTCCTCCCCCTCTCCCTCTCCCTTCTTTCTCTTCTCTTCCTCTCTTCCTCTCTCTCTCCCCCCTCCCTCTCTCTCTCTCTCCCCCTTTTCCTCCCCTTTTCTCTCTCTCCTTTCTCTCTCTCTTTTTCTCCTCTCTCTCTCTCTCTCTTCCCCTCTCCTCTCCCCCTCCCCCCCCTTCTCTCTCTCTCTCTCTCTCCCCCTTTTCCTTCTCTCTCTCTTCCTCTTCTCTCTCTCTTCTTCCTTTCTCTTCTCTCTCTTCCTTCTCTTCTCTCTTCTCTCCTCCTCCTCTCTCTCCTTCTCTTCCCCCTCTCCCCCCCCTTTCTCTCTCTCTCTCTTTTTTCCCCCTCTCTCTCTCCCTCCCCCTTTCCCCTCCTCTCTCTCCTTCTCATCTTCCCTTTTCTCTCCCCCTCTCCCCTCTCTCCCTTCTCCTTTCTTCCCCTCTCCTCTCTCTCCCCCCCTTCTCTCCCCTCCCCCTTCTCCCTCCCCCTCTCTCTCTCTCTCTCTCCTCTCTCTCCCCTCTCTCCCCTTCTCTCTCTCTTTCCCTCCCTCTCCCCCCTCTCTCCCCTCCTCTCTCTCTCTCTCTCTCTCTCTCTCTCTCATTTGTGTGCATGAGAGAGAGCGAGTGAGTGAGTGAATATCAGTCTAATCTCTGTTTACTGGGTCCCTGAAACTTAAGCAGGTTTAGGGGATTGGTTTTAGAAGTTGTCCACAGCTATAGTGAGATGTTATATACCAAGTTGTGGCTTACTTAAAACCAAAACAGTTACCTTATGAGTTTTAAGATATGCACATGTGACTGTCCTGGCACTTCTTGAAACTCCCCATTATTTAGCTTATTTAGCCCTTCAAGATACCTAATATATAATGTCCAAGAGTAATATATGTATGTGCACACTTCCCAGATAGATGTATTATCTATCTAGGAAGTGCAAGGGGTCAGTAAATCACTCATTGCATGTTGATTTTTGCATATTTTCTTATGAAAATTCACCAATTACTTGCTAGGTGTTATAGAAAAAAACAATTTTTTTTTTATTTTGTATCTTTCAAAAAATCTTCAAAGTTAGACAGTAATACCTTGAATGCAGAAGCTGTAGTTATACAGGGATTTGAATTTGCAACACAAGTATACATTGTTTCTCAATTTGATGATTTGCTCAATTTCATTTATTTATTTATGTAGTTATCTCCTTTCATGTGCTTTTTAGAAGGATATACTAATATGCATTTCTAATAGTCAACAGATAAACATGGTATCAGCGCACTTTTAGCAGCTATCTGGGAAGGACACACGCAGTGCGTCAAAATCCTCCTTGAAGCGGTATGTTGTTTTGTTTTCCTTGGCCGTAAAACTGGTTTTTGAAGTGACAAAGGAGGTAATCCAAAGTATAGTAGTTTTAGTTAGTTTTCCATATTGTTATGGTACTGTTATATATGTGTACTTCGTATTACAAATGCAGGAAATATATTAATTAAGAAACCTTATAAGATTTATCTTGCATGTTAGTTTGAGCCATTTTACCCTATGGTAGGTATGGTAATTTCAGCAAATTTGATTCTACGACTTTGATTATCTACTCTCGCAGGGGGCAAGTAAGACAGGCACAGCACCAGACGGCACAAGTTACTTGGATGCAGCTGAAAAGGACGAGATTAAAGCCCTGCTCAGATAAGCTTAGCCAACCAATAAGTTTCCGAGGGTGCGAGAGCCGGAAGTGTGTAGGAAGTTAACCAACCAAATGGCTTGTATTTTTGTCATAGAGGCATTATTAGTAAGAGAAGTCCTGTGTGTATTGTGTATAGGCCTATCAAGAATTGTCAGTCATTGGCTGTGAGAATGGTGATCTTTGAGTCTTTGTTTAATGTGGACGTTTGCAGTTAGATCCTCACAGCTCAAGGTAATGATCTAAACATTAGATTAGAATATTTTTTAATGATAATATTATTATTTATATTTTTATCATTCTCATCGTTTTTGTTCATTTATATTCACACTGAGAAAGGTTTAGAACGAAGGTATGTGCAAGTATAAGTCCAAGAAGTAATATCAAGTTTAACTACTAGTGTAAGGGTTGATGTTATTAATGAAGCATTGATTTTGAAAAGAAAAAAAAATGTATATCTTATCAGTATATAATTCCAAAACCTCCCCCCAATTCCCAAGTCTCTCGAGAAGGAAAACAAAAAATATCCCAGCCTGGAACATCCCAAGGTGGTGGTGGCATTCATGCACCCGAGACTAAGGGGAAATATTCAGGTGTTGGGATGATGGTACTGCCGTCCAGCTGTGAAAAAAACAAATTAAAGATACATATTCTCAACACCAGTCCGTTGACACATTAGGGCAAGGTCTATAACCCACACATAGGTTAATTGTTTTCCATCATGTATACAACTGAAAGTTTTAATTATCTTTTTGTTCGAAGAAGCAAAGGAATTATAACCTTCATGCTGGAGAAGTTTCAGCCTAGATTTTGTGTCTCTACTGGGTTTTGATGGTAATGAAGTCATTTCTGAGGCTCAGGATTCAGATAATAGGTTTGATTGGTGCCTGAGATGTTGTCCTCTTTTGCTGAACTTCCACCAAAATTTACTAGTTTTTACCTTGTGTGTCATTTATGGGAGGAGAATCTGCTTGTTTTTAAAATTCATGTGTAAAGTAGTGGATCAGTGGTTTCAACTTTTCATTAGAAAAAGAGGACGGGTTGATTCAGTAGCCTTATATTTGTAATCATTTGCATGATTAGTCAAGCAGCATCCAGATATTTTGGATGTATTTTTTCTTCTTCTTTTCTTTTCTTTTCTTGTAACTTCAATTAAGATTTTTAATGTTTTAAATGGCACAGCTTTTATTTTGTACAAGACAGAGAATGTGTATTCGTGGATATTATTAACAGTCAAAGAATATATATGATGCAAATGCATTATACTTTCCTCTTGAGATTAGGAGATTGGCATTAATAGATCAAAGTATGAAGTAAGGATTGTGTTGTTTATTGTCTTCAATCATTTGTCACATGAGATTTGAAAAGCAAGTAGTCAGATACTATATGTGAACTAAAGGAAGGGACTTATTTGTGGTACATTATATAGTGTCCACAGCTACTGGTTGAATCAGATCGCCTTTTCTTCTGCTGTACCATGCATGATAAAAAATATATATATTGCTGCAGGAGATGGAGCTTTGCATGAAAGTAGACTATGCTTTATAATAACTCTTAAAACCCATCTTATGTCTCAAGCTTGCAGTAACAGTAAAAACTATTATCCTAGTATGGCCTATCTCAGCTGTGATAAATGCACTAAACATTTATATTTGTACATACCTCCGTTATTACTGCTCTGTTGTGATGTGAGGGAACACATAAACAATTGGAAATGCTTGTTTAGATCTAAAAATCTATTTATGCCTCTTTAATCCTTCTTGTGTACCAGCATGTGAGAATCTTTCCATACTTGCTAGAGTATCTGTAAGGCAGAACACATCTTTTGTCAACTTTTTACACTCCAGTTCAGACTCTCTGCTCTTCATGCAACGCAGGTTTCTGATAAGCTTGTATAAGGCTTTTAGAAACAAGAAAAAAGTACTAAAAAATAAGAAAAAAAAAGGTTATATAAAACATACATATATTTTCCTATCCTGATACAGTAATGGAGTGGCTAAGTAGCTTACTCTAGTCCAGAGACTCGCTCCTACATTGGAGGAAAACACAACTTCTTACCCTGACCCTGTTGTGATGCCTTCAGTTAAATGTATTAGAAAGCCTTAAAAATAATAATAATAAAGCAACAAACTTGCTCATGTATGGCACACTTGCAGGGACAGATTGAGAGACACACACATGCATATGCAACCATCATACAAATTAGAAGATACATTTCTCCCTTTAAACTTTTTCCTGCACAATAGGCATCATAATGGTAAAAGACACTGCTTACCTTTTTTTTTCTTCTTCTTCTTCTTTCTCTCTTTTACATACATTCTGTACTGTATTGTCCTGTTTAAAAATGTTTGCCTTTTGTCTTTGAATGGTAATGGCAGCCTTAGTTTCCACACCTTCTTTGATTTTTATACTAGTATTAGAATCTTCAAACATCAGCTGATCCAAATGGTCTGAAGCTGTGAATTCTACTATCTAAAGAAACCCAAAGTAGGACTACATGTTTTCAGTGTAGTATCCTATGCTATTTATTTTGAGATTACAGAGCAGTTGCTTTGATGAGATACTGTTTTGTAGCTTCAGTAATGTTTATCTGTAAGGTAATCTTCCAACTTGACCATGTACTGCAATCATGATCTTGCAGAATCTTGGGATTAAGCAACTTGGTAAGCCTTCTACTTTTCACGTAGGAGACATTGTGACTATGGCAGACATGTATGACCAGTATTTAGGGCCCAAATTGTGTTGAAAATTTATTTCAAAACATGGTCTTGTACTAAGTTACAGGAAAGGCATATTATAGTATTTTTCACTGTATTTGTACTGTTTCAGTAAATGACAAAGATTTTACATGTGACAAAAGACAATTACTAATGGTTTCTGTAGACGTAAGATTGAAATTTGATTCAGAACAATTATAATGACAATAAATTATACCATTGATGTATTTGATATTAAGTCTTAATAAAATACTATCTTGTATAATATCTATTACCCATTTGCATGTTCACCAGAACTTTTTTTAATTGCTAGTAATATCTAAGATGATCATTTGTTAATCTTCGAAAAACTGGTTGCCTAAAGGACAATATTTTGTAAGGAAACTCATAAGGGCTGTGGCATCACAAATAGACCAGCCTCATAGGCATCAAATTACTGCTAAGTGTTGTTCCAGAATCTGGCCCTTGAGTGTCTTTGCCTATGCCTTCCATACTCTCACAGACTTTTGTTAAGTATTTGGTGTGACTTTGTATGTTGTATCTCCTGTGTGTTTTTTTTTATGGTCATCAATTATTATTGTAGTTTCTTGGAGATTTTTCATAAGAATATCCCTTGATTTTTATTAAAATGTTGATTAAATAACAACACAGAATTTTATTTTTTACCCAGTTATTATTTCTTTTTACACACAACTCCTTTAGCAGTGTTTAGAAGTAGCATTTAGTAGCATTTATTTTGTGTATTTTATTTAATATCTGTTACTTAGCTAAATTTTACCCTTATAGTTTCTTCATTTTTTTCATTAGATTATATTTTCAAAACCTTAGAATGTTTGCCAAACAGTTCAGAAATATTAAGTATGCTTAGAAAATACATAGATATTACTTGGGATAAAAGTAGTTATGTACGTTCTGTTATCGTTTTAACCCTCTGATGGTCCCCCACCAGTAGTTTATGTATAAAAGTGCACAGTGAGTCCAAGATTTTGTCCATACCTACATACATACATAATACAGAAGCATATTCTGTACTCTATACACACAAACACATATTTACATACATGCATACAAGCAAAGTACTATGAACACAGACATTGATGTGTATAATTTTGTGTGTGTGTGTGTGTGTGTGTGTGTGTGTGTGTGTGTGTGTGTGTGTGTGTGTGTGTGTGTGTGTGTGTGTGTGTGTGTGTGTGTGTGTGTGTGTGTGTGTTTGTGTGTTTGTGTGTTTGTATGTGTATGTGTGTGTGTGTGTGTGTATTTGTGTGTGTGTGGGGGGGGACACTTCTGTGCTGCTATTGTGAAGAAAAACCCACAATACAAAAACTAGTTTTTATATTGTGTGTTTTTCTTATATATATATATATATATATATATATATATATATATATATATATATATATATATATATATATATATATAATATATATATATATACACACACTGTGATGTACAGAGACAAATTCTTTCTGATGAAAAACTTTTGTGCCAAATTATGTCATGCCACAGCACCACCTGTCAGGATTTCCTGGATACCCAATCTCATGCTCCCTGAACTCCCTGAGCCCTTTCTTTCTGTGTGACTGAAGTATTCCTTACTTTCTTTATCCCTGAGCACACAGACACATGTAACAGCACCAAGGGATGTGGGAAGCAAAATAAAATGCCAGCAACACAATCCACTTTGTAGTATTGTATTGCTATAACAGTGATATAGCAATAAGGATTAGACATCTTGGACCACTTTAGCCTTTCCAAAATCTCATGTGCAATCATCAGTGGGTATAACAAATTTGTAAATGTTTATAATGTCAATACAAGGCTTTCAGTTATAAAAGATTTGATATAGGTTACGTTTGCGTCTACATCTTGCTGTCAATCAACAATCTGCTCTAGACAAAAAGGCATTTTATACTTTTAGAGGGAGAGAGAGACAGGTAGACAGGTATATGTTAATAAATACTAGTATATTTTATCCAGTTAATCTCCACAGATACTTAGTAAACTTTATCTAATTAGATATTAGTGCCAAATTTTATATATATAATATGTATACACATACACAGTCTGCTCAATCTAAGCTGTTATACCCCAATTTAGAGGCTTCATTGAACATATCCAGAGAAAACATATTGTTTTACTCTCTATGTCAAAGTGGCGGAAGTGGTAGGCAACCACAGTCTGGAACTTGTATCACTTTGCCTTACATTAAGCTTTTATTCAAGAATGTGCAGTCCAAACCACCCCCTTTTTTTCTTTCTTTTTGTGGTTTATCTGTTTTGGTTCATTATATATTTTAGTAATTAATAATGTATTTATGCTATACATGTTTTCTTTCATTTTTTATTTTATACTTACTTCCTCATGTGATTTTTGGAAACCTCAATCTGAAATTATGCACTCTTCCTCATATCACCTATTATAGCATTTTATATCAAATAGATTATGGCTTGCATATAAGGAAATATACTTGTAAATTAGCTGAATATGATGCAGAAATTGGTAAGTGATATTTTATTAACCTTTTGCTATAATTTTTGGTTCTGTACTCTATTTGCACAAAGCACTGATTTATGTGTCAGCACAATTTGCCAGTTAGTTTAGCACAAGGTGCCTGGTTTGTTCTCAAGACATTTTTATCATCTAATAAATAACCTTTGGAAAACCAGAGGGACTTTCTAATTCATTACTTTCTAATTCTTTACACTTCTTTTACCCTACATTTTGCATACTTCTTTCTAACAAATTTCATATAAATGTCTATATGACATTCTGAATTGAACTTTTACTTCATCTCTGCCAGGATTTGCAAGAGAGAAAAAAAAAAAGGTTCACAATAAAACCAACAAATAATATTTCAACCAAATTTATTGTTCCTCAAGTTGGCTCTTGCACTCATTTGTTTTTTTCATACTCTTACTTTTCTTTCCCCTCTTTCTACCTTGTTTCCTTTTCTTTGTGTTGTCGTTCTCACCATTTGTAAGTATGCTATTCGGTGTACTTTTCAGTCCTCCCTTATCTTCTGTTGAGCCATTTCTTTCATTCCCAGGAATTGCTTCTCGGATTTGTTTTTTCTGTGGCTCTAATGCATTGAGTGTTGTGCTGTTACCATTACAGCACTCATTCGTACTCCTTGCAGCTTCATCCACTGGAACCGCCACAATAACGCCATTGGCTCTCCTTTCCTTTATCTGATATTTTTCTAAATATCTGGAACAAAGATGGAAAATAATCAAAATTCATATATTTTCTTTTTGTCTGCCACTGAATGCAAGTCAAAGTCTGATAAACAAAGTCTATAAACATTTCAAAATCAATAAATACTTTCCTATTTGCCCTATCCTTTGCCTTCACATTACAGAAAGAAAAAAAAAATCAATATAAATACACTTCATAAACCCTAAATCTAAAACTTCTCACAAGCTGAAACGCATTTCATGAAACGCATTCCACATGTACTCTAGGCAACAAGCCCAAGTGTCACGTCAAGGTAACAGTCCTCGCCTTATATTTTTGGGATGTGGCCAAGGGTAATCACCCCTTCTGCTGAGGATCCACTCGGGAGTCACTGCCACCGACTGACACTGGGCGGCAATTTGTTTCTGGAAAATAAGTATATATGAACATCTCTTGCTTATTTCTTACAACTAGATTATTAATAGTAAGTATAGCCTAACCCCTCTGCGATCGTGCATATATGGGTACACACCTGCATGTGATTATTAAAATTCCTGGTAACGGAATTTATGAAACAATGGTAATCATTTTAACAAATTCTCAGATGGACGATATACCACATATTTCATTATCGGTTTCCTCTAAACACTAACTAGAAACATCCTTTTACAAGTAAAAAATGTAAAATGTAAAACAAAACAAAAGCTGAATTTACTGAAAACATAAAAGAAATGTATATAATGCTGCATTTGTTGCGAACATAAGGCAACAATAAATAAAAGACCACCAGTTAATACTAGGTTGAAGAGAGTCATGAGGAGACTTACAAGTTGACTTAATGGCCACCAGGGAGGATCACACCTCCCTCATCAGCACTTCTATGCTTTGCTGTTCGAGATCAAGTGAATACGTCCTGTTGGTTCAGTGACGACGGGCATGGCATGTACGTACATGCCATGCGCACTGTGAGTTTACTTTATTAACTGTTTTTACACTTAGATGGCTACACTTGTACTAAGTCACCAATGAGCCAGTTATGAGTACTGCTTGTCTTGCCCTTTCACCTTTTTCCTTGATTTACAAAAATAATTTAAGTTATCTTATTTTCCTGTCACTAATGTTTATAACATTATAGTAATTATAATGCCTTTAATAAAAATACCATCAATACTCATAGCATTAGTAAAAAAAAAAAAAAATTCGAGATAAGGTGAAATCAAGTAAGGTCACAAGGTCTATTAATTGACTCCTTTGTGGCAGAGCACTAACAGAGCCATCTATGTGCAGAGCTATTTCACACACACACACACACACACACACACACACACACACACACACACACACACACACACACACACACACACACACACACACACACACAAAAATAAAAAAATAAAATAAAATAAATAAACACACCACTTTCCCGGCGGCATTGAGTTAGTCCTAAAGTTGGGTCAGAAAGAGATGGGAGGATAGGGATAAACTTATAGACTAGTGTAAAGAGAAAAATCTGGTCATAAATACCTGAATTTAATATACACACCAGACGATGATATACATGGATTGATCCGAGTGACAGAGCCAGAAACCAAACTGACTATTATAAATAGTGCAGACATAAATTCTGACCACAATCCAGTGATAATAAAATTTTGATTTCTCCCCCAAAAAATTAATGAAAGGTAAGACTGACCTCAATTTTGAACTCAGTACAATACAGACTAATCAAGAGATGCAAGAAAACTTTAAACAAGAATTTTTTCAATATCTACATTTTGGCATTTTCATTGAGAATACATCCAAGCAGCACTTGCTAAACAATTCCAATAAAAGAAAAAAAGAAGCCCTCATCAAGCTGGTTCCGCCCAGAACTCAAAGACCTGCTACAAAAACGGCAAGTTTCAAAACAGAACACCATGCAACAGGAACTAGTAAACAATCTTCACAAAAAAAGAATGTTAAGAAAGCTAAAGAAAAGTGACTGCAGAAGAAATGTGATGAAGTTCAGAATCTCTGGTGTAATCCCAAAGAGAAGTTCTAAAGGATAAGAGAGATCACTGGTAAACAATCTTTTTCCTCCTAAAGTTGCATCAAGGCAGCAGACGGACGCATTCTCCATGAGACCGAGGATGTCAGTGCTCATTGGGAAGAGAACTATTGACGATGAACAAGAGCCACCAAAAAGATCTAGTCCTGGAAGCTATCACATCTGGTCCACCAATTCTGAAGTCAGAAATGTGTTGGTTCCTACAGCAAATGAAATCTGGGAAAGCTGCAAGGCCTGACGGTGTATACAATGAAATGCTCAGTCTTAGGAGAGAAAGGTATTGATCTCCTCTGGAACTTCCTAAATGATATCTATGAAACAGGCAAATTATCTAAAGCAATGATAAAATTAGTATTCAATACTCTACCGAAGGTTCCAGGAACACTTGAGTGCTCACAATATCGGCACAATCAATCTAATGTTGCATGTTCTTAAAATTTTACTGAAAATCATTTTGCAGAGAATCTGAAGACAACTCCTACCCGAAATACCAGAGATCCAGTTTGGGTTTATGAAGGATAAAGGTACGGAAATGCTATCTTTGTATGAGAATACTTTTCGAGAGAACCACCTAACACCTACAAAACATCTACCTGGCTTTCAAAGATTTCGATAACGCACAGCACTTACGAGATACGAGACTAAGTCAATCAATCTTCAAAGACCATCTTGCAGCAGTCCGCATATCCAATGGAACAACTAACTGGTTCCGCGAAGGTGTCCGACAAGGTTCTGCAATGTCACCTGACCTCTTCAATTTGTACTTTGAATTATCCTGCAGGAAATTGAAGATTGTGTGTGTGTGTGTGTGTGTGTGTGTGTGTGTGTGTGTGTGTGTGAGTGAGTGAGTGAGTGAGTGAGTGAGTGAGTGAGTGAGTGAGTGAGTGAGTGAGTGCGTGCGTGCGTGCGTGCGTGCGTGCGTGCGTGCGTGCGTGAGTGAGTACGTGTGTGCGTGTACATGCGCCTATGTTTGTAAGCATGTGTGCATTTGAGCATACATGTGTGTAATCAGAAAGTAACCAATGCTTAATCATTTTTAATGCAAAAATAATGAACATGGAACTACAAACTGACCTCATCATAAGGAGTTTTGCACTGGTATTTCATGGATTTCCTATTCTTGTTTGTACTGCTAGTCTCAGGAGCATTTTCAGAGGCTTGTGAGGAATTTTCAATTCTAATATCTTTTACAAACTGAAAAGAACGTTCATTTTGATTTTGTGGCTTAATACTTAATTCACTGGTAGTAACATCACCTGCAGATACTGCAACATTCCTGCAAAAGACAGCAAAGAAACATATCAGCACCTACAAAATAATAGCCAGTATATAATAATAATAATAATAATAATAATAATAATAATAATATAATATAATAAAAATAAAAAAAAAAAAAAAAAAAAAAAAAAAAAAAAAAAAAAAAAAAAAAAAATATATATATATATATATATATATATATATATATATATATATATATATATATATATATATATATATATATAATGAATATACATAAATAAATTTTAAAAAAATAATAATAATAGTAGTAGTAGTAGTAGTAGTAGTAGTAGTAGTAGTAGGTAGTAGTAGTAGTAGTAGTAGTAGGTAGTAGTAGTAGGTAGTAGTAGTAGGTAGTAGTAGTAGGTAGTAGTAGTAGGTAGTAGTAGTAGTAGTAGTAGTAGTAGTAGTAGTAGTAGTAGTAGTAGTAGTAGTAGTAGTAGTAGTAGTAGTAGTAGTAGTAGTAGTAGTAGTAGTAGTAATAATAATAATAATAATAATAGTGGGATACAAATATCAACATAAAACTGGTGTTTTAACACAGAAAAGACATCTCACTTCTCTAGAATTCCCGTAAGTTGTTTGGCTAAATATTTGGATATTGACGACGGAAGATCCGCTTCTCCCTTCCTGTTGCTCGTGGCATTTGAGGGACATCTCACTCTCTCACAAGCTCTTAACCCATGTCCTGATCCCCAAAAGAAAAAAAGAATATGAAGATTAATCATACATGCAGACTAAGACATACAGAGATTTTTTTTTTTTTTTCGATTTAAACTGAATTCCATTTCACAAAGCTTTTATAATGATCCAAAGTGAACTTAATCTAACTATGAAATTGGTAAGAATGATTTTCTGTGATGTTTGTGATCCTTCTGCAACTACTGTGAGTGGGTTCACTTGTTGATCTTTGTAAAGACGAAAAAAAAAAATTAATAATAAACCTGATTTGCATCATAATTAACTGAAATGAATGTATTTCAGCTTTAAAATGTTCATTAGTGACATTAAATATTTCCAAGCTTTTATATTTCCATGTCTGGCATTAGGTTATGGTACCATTCACAAGATTCACAGAAGTGAATATTACCAGACTGCCTTTCGTTTATTTCATTGTAAGGTACCTTCAGTCTTTTCTTTTATTCAACCTTTATACGAGGTCATTTTGGCATTCATTTGGGTAATTTGTGGGCTCTACCCACTGCTACTAATAACACAGAATATACAGAACAATTATTGTATGTTTAAAAGAAAATGCAAACCAGATGAAAGTTACCTCTCACTATTTGAGCTCCATCGACAGCTGTACATCTCTGGATTCTCTTTAACAGAAGAAAAGAGGGCCGATCATCCTCAATTTCCAATTTCTCTTCCTTTCCTTGAGGCTGATCTCCCACGCCCAAATCTCCCAGGCTCGTATTTTTGCCATAATTAACTGATAATGTCGGATCACATATAGCTCTGAATCTCTCGTCATCTTCAGAATCCGAGCTACTGGACATGGTGTCAATGTATTGCTTTTCGATAAAGCATGAAACAAGTTTGAGTTCCTCCTCTTGTTTATTCTTTTCTAATGTCTTTCTCCTTGGCCCTCTCCTTTTTTATTTCTATTACTTCTATTATTTTTGTTATTTGTAGGAAGTTCTGCATGTGTCTTTAAATGCAGCACTTTTGTGTTTGAGGAAGGTCAACACCTGAAAATAACAAAACCACATTAGGAATGTCTATTTTAAATCTTTTTTAGTTCTTCCTTTAGTTCTGCTCTAGAAAAATCAAATTATGGGCAGTATTAGTTTTTCTACATCTGATCAGCACATTAAGCACTATCTTTATTTTGCAGAAATTTTGGTTAATTCTTAATTCTTACAGATTTTATATGTAATGGGGACAATATGTAGTTGGCTGAGTTAGGCAATAAAACCTTTATGAAATGACAGAACAATACAAACCCAGACAAAGTTCTTCTATAGCAATATTTGTGCAAATGCCTCTGAAAGGTGCTATACATAAGAGATCAGAGAGGACTGCTCATTTTTCACTCATCTTGCATATGCTGATTTTTAAATACTTATTAATTTACGATTCTACTATGAAGTTTTTCTGTGCGAGCGCGTTTTATCGACCAGGATTTTTGACAGCACCAGGAGACTGTATTACTTGACAAGCATAGTGGAAAATATTTTATTATCAGTGTTGTGTTGATTCAGGGTGATTTTTTCCGGAAAATTTTCTGTGTATGACAATCAGGATTACAGTAAAAAAAAGTGTTTGAAGTGGTTGCCTTGAACTAAAAGAATATATTACATACATGCAAAAAACATACTGGTAATTACAAAATTATCATTCACCATGTAATAAAACATGGACTACTTGAAAGGTTGCAGTAAGAGTTATGTGTCATATTTGTTTTAATCCTCTATTATACTTCTTTTACGTGTTTTGGTAATTATTTACACTATTCTGTACAATAACCTTCTGCGCAAGTGCGTTTTGCCACCAGGAGATTTGACAGGCCATAAGATGCCATTCATTGAAAAGCACTGGTATTTTATTAAAGCCACAGGGATCCAGGGATATATATATATATATATATATATATACATATATACATATATACATATATACATATATACATATACATATATACATATACATATATATATACATATACATATACATATAC
>NC_051403.1:5422898-5432898 GCF_015228065.2 Penaeus monodon | reverse complement strand
AAAAATAAATAAATCATACCTTGCACTTTCGAGGATGCAATGTATTTGTGAGAGCTTCATCAATGGTAGCAAGATCCTTGATTAATTTTAGTACTTCACCATCAGGTTCTTGAGAGTCTAGGCCTGTTGCAAAACCACCTCCACGAGCAACTGGCAGCAGGTAGTAAAAACAGTGCAGCCGCACCTGAGAGGCAAGTCAAATTTTAGTGTAGTTACTGGAATATATTTATGGATATCTGTTTATTGCACGATTTAAAATAGAAAATATGATTCTTGGTTTTTATGCTGCAGGATCTCACCTCTAGATGTAGCACCAATAAACAAGTATGTGCCAACTCCTCAAAGTCCTTGGCAAGGGAGGTGAGTGTCTGCACAGAGGCATCAGACACAGGAGGCACTTCACCTGACACCAAGATGCCAGAGGATGATGATTTTACAGGTAATGAAGTTGCAAACTTAACTATACAAGTGCCAAACCATTCCTGTAATAAATATGTATTTGTAAATTTAAAAAAGTTATTTGAAGTATCAAATGTGCAGCTATTAGACATATCAGTTTTTGAGTTTACTTAATAAGAATAGCTTGACTCAAACACTTTTTAATTTTCAATCCCAATCTTACCAAACTTTCTTGTAAATGTGCCAGAGTCCGGAGCTGGGCAGGGTCAGCCAAGATCTCATGTTGAGGTATCAACTGGTCTCCAAGATTACCCGTCAAAATCTCTGCTTCCTTGCGGTTTCGCTCACCCACCTGTTATGAATGTATTAGAGCAATAAAGTGCCATGAAATTATACTGTCATACTTATGGGGCCATTATCCCATTTTTTAGTGGAAAATTTATATAAAATTCAATTTTTAAGTTATACTCACAAAAAAATCAAGGGAGGGGTGGGCAACAACCTCTAAAAGTTTCAGAGGGGTAACTCTACTAAAAGATCATTTAAATAGTATGGTTTCTGTGTATACTCCCACCACATTATCCCAACACTTCATTTTTTAAACATGATAAAAGAGGCACTTCATAACTCCATCAGCTGATTCAAGTTTAAACAGCATTATTAATGCCATGATAACAGTTGCATCAATGAGGCAACCCTGTCTGATAATGTAAACATCAGGTCATCTGTTTTTATTCCGTTACGGGCATCAATGAAAGATTTATAAGATGACCAAGTGTTGCAAATAAGATATGGCTACCTGTTAAACACAACAGAAGCAGCTGTCAGTCCCTGTATGGGATGAAAATTACAAAATAAATGTCACTCCACCACGCAACGGTGCCAAGGTCTGCGTTTCCACACTGCACGTATAAGCTACCAAAGTTTTTTTTTTTTTTTATTGATTTTACTCATTTCTATATTTTTTCTGTTTCTTTTTCTATAAACTCCATATAGGTGTATTTGCAGTTTACCTTTAAAAAATCATTTAAACTGGTGCATTATTTCAGATAGCTGCAAAAAAAGCATATACTCTTGCTTATCCAAAGCATTTTTCCTTCTTAAATGTAAGATACTGTACTTGCCTCTTCTGGGTTTTCTTCTCCTTCAATTGCACACTCAGATGTTACACCTGCTTGCAGAGCTCTCCAATTAGGTAGGTCTCTGCAAATTTATAAAATCCTCAGTAATATTCAAATGAAAGCAACAATCTTGCTATGTCCATTTTTGACCCAGAATTTATCATGCCTGTATTAAGAGCAACTGAAATACCTTAAAAATCTGCTAATATCCTCATCTTTAGCCCAGGTTGCTGAAATTATTCTCTTGTCCTCAGAGTCAGGTTGGGTGATCCCCCGGTAAGCTGCCTGACACGTTTCCCGATAGTTCATGAGGGTGTTGCACATCATAGACACAAAGTGGTCAGCATAGAGTGGAAGAGCCCCAAGTAACCACCTCAGTTCTTCAATACTTTGCCACACACTGATACTACTCTGTGTTGCCAGGGAAAGAAGTGCAATAGCAAAAGCTATTAGTATGACATTTCCTAAATGGTAAAAGACACACTATCTCAATTGAAAACAATCTGGATAAAGGATTAAGAATCTAACAATTATCCCAATTCATTCATTTGAAAATTATAATTACCATTAACAAAATCAGTGAGTTTTACCTGTAAGAGTGGTCGACTAATTTTCAGTGCCTTCAGGACCTGTGGATCTTTACATGTGCGCCACTGGTCGAGAGCTTTGGTGGCCTGTTCCAGCCTGCCTGCTGTCTCTACATGCAACTGGGCCAGGAAGGCATCTTTGATGTAGTCAGTGATGAAAACATAGAGTGTACAATGGGTTCTGAAAATGGTAAATGAAAATTGTTTGATGCAGAGGCATTGTCACTTTTTCTGATATGACAAAATCAAATGTTTATACTTTCACTCTAACACTTCTACTTTTCCTTTTGTGAAATGAAACTTCTGTAAATTTTAGTCTATACAATGAATTCCTTCACAAGTATAATTATTCCATCTATTATTTCTCAGTAATAACAAATCAGATTTACCCTGGAGAACATCCAAGGGCATCTTCTATCTCCCTGATGAAAGACAGGAGGGGGTTGAACACAGCCGTGATGTTGTGGGGTGATGGTGAGCAAACCAATGTCTTCTCATTTACTGATTTTGATTTGCTATTTCCTGCACTTGCTGTATTGCCATCTGTTACACATAAATATAATATAGGGACATATTTACCCATCAAATGTTCAATATTTCAATAGAAATGTAGAGATACAAGAAGCAATTGACCTTAATAAATGCTATTAAGTATCTATACTGAGGTCATACAATTACAATCTAAGAGTTATGTTAGTTGTCCAGTGTTTGCTTGTTTTCCAAGATTACTATATATTTCAAGACCGTATATTTGGACATACAAATCAAAGTTAACACAAACAATAAAACAGACAAACCTGTTGCATCTATTCCGTCAATGCCACCTTGCTCTGCAGCTTGTTCCATGAGGTAGGAGTTCATAGTCATGGCATGGTATGAGGCCTCGAACTTGAAGAGAGAATAATTCTTGGACCTGTAGAAAAAAGTTTTCCCTTGATTAAGATGAAAATTTTAAGAGCAATCATTGTTACTCTCCATGATTAAGCAAAAAATTCCAGAATAATTCACAAATGGTCATCATGCATATCAAACATGTGTTTTTGATATCACACGCACAATAAAGAATACATAAAGGGGGTCTTTTGACGTTACCTTAGACGTATGAAGACTAGGGAATCCCTACCAAAAATTTCAACCTTTCTAAAAAAATAACTAAAGGTTACTTGATTTTAATAGTCAATCATTATACGGCCACACATGCAAAAATCATTCCATATCACTATGTTACTAGGTAAATTTAGTAATTAGTTAGAAGCAAGTCATAACACAAACAAATAAGCAAGAACATAGGCAAAACAACAACTAATAGCAAGTATACAATGCAGTTAGTAAGAAGCAAGCCACATAATAACTAATAAAAATGTGAAAAGATAAACAAAAACTACAAACAAGCAACAAACAAAAACAGCAGTTACCTTGGAGTGCGTTTCTTTGTGAAAAATGACGATATATCTGTCGCAGCTTCAGTAAATGCAGCAGGGGCTTGCTGCTGGCTATTACCAAGCTGACTCAGATCAAGGTATTCACTTAGCAAAACTTGCATCTGAAATATACATATATGATTATACACATAACTATTGCTAATTTATAACTTTTAAATTCACCTAAGGCTTAAGATAACCTGTAAAATATGAGTCAATATTCAAATGAGAAGTTCTTATCTGGTGAAAGATATCTTGTCCTAGCCCAATACTTAACTTCAAGCTACATATCAACAACAAAAAACAATAAATAAATAAATAAATAAATAAATAAATAAAAATAAAATAGATAAATAAATATTAACAAAATTGTAAAATAGATAAAAAGACTAGTATATATCTCAAGCATGTAACAAAACTTATGAAGAAGCACCAGCTCTTACCGCAGCTTGAACCTTTGACCAAACATCAGGCATGCTATAAAGGTGAACTTCTATGCCATGTTTGTCAGCTGAAGAACGCATGCTGCCAAGAATAGATTGGTGAGCTGCAACCACAAGTCGAAACTGTTCAAAAACCACCTGGGCAAGAGAACAGAAAGTTGTGTAAAAGATTGTATATTCAAACCCTTGATATCCTTAGCTTCCATATGACATATTCCTCATAATTCTCTATTGTAATGAGGCTTAATCCAGTAGTTCTCTATAATAACAAATCAAAAATATCCAACGGTACTATATCAATACTTTTTTTTTTTTTTTATTCCAGTTAGACAAACTTGCTTCAGTGGACAAACACCTTCCCTGTCTGTTCACCTCTTTCCCCACATTTAATATTCATAATCCCTGGATCATCAAGAATCAAACAAGTTTTACTTCAAGATCATAAAAACTATGTTCTAAGATACACTACCTCCCCAAAAATGGCTGACATATCACTTTCACATACAGACACGTACATCAACCTACACTTCAAACAGCTCATCTGATCCTAATAAAGCAACAAATACTAACCTGTAAGAGTTCCTGCAAGAGTTTCGCGTCCCGGGAATCTGCTTTAAGGTAAGCGTGTCCTGATATGGGAGGGTCATCTGGGGGCGCTGGAGGGTGGTACTCCACAATTTGTTGTGTGGTGCGCTGGATAATGACACCTAGTTCCTTCTGCATACGACGTTTGATTGTCTGGGAAACAATTCATTTAAAATAAAGTAATAATGAAAAAGTCTGAAAGACACTGGTTTGAAGAACCAGATGCAGGAGAAATACGTTTATAAAGAATGAATCAATAAATTAAAGAATAATGAGCAGTTTATACAAATACAAAAAATATTTTTATATCAATAGATAATTTAACTACATTAACCCAATGGATCCAGGTGATATGACTGTCTCATCATGAAAAAAATTTGACTGAGGGCCAGGTGATGGGAATATGCTGTTATGGAAAAAATTGGCAAATGGCTGGGGTGATGAAAGTGCCGTCATGAAATATTTTGCTGGAGGCTGGAGTGGTGGGAATGACTTGCCTTGAGTGCCCAAAGTTCTTGGAGGAAAATTAGAATCAGGAAGGGACTCTCAATTTATTTCCACAAGCTAACAAAGGAATGTACCATGAGTGAGCAATGGCTTGGAGAGTGCCTTCTCCAGGGAGGACACAAAGGGTATTACATAAAATTGAAGTGTAAAAATATTAAAAACTGATACAAACAATAAAATGTTATTTATTGTAATTGCACAGAATTGCAGACTACCTTGAGAGATGATATAGAAGTATCTTGATACAGTATATCAAATGACAAATACTGATCTTGGAAAATGGCAAAAAAGCAAAACATGCTTATGCACCATAAGAGATAATAACATTGTGAAGGGGAGGCAAGAAATCTTGCCACCACACATGTATGGGCAAGGCCTACAAGCCCCATACTCAATCAAGTAAGCCTAATGCCCGAATGTTGAGCCGCGTTTGGGCAACATGACACTCAGATCTAATGAATCGATAAAGTACCTCTGAAATCCCCCCCACAAAAATACAATATGCATACAGCATTAAAGACAGAGTAATCTCACCTCAACTGCCTCTGGGAGCTTCCCTAAGAGAGCAAGGCACTCAACAAGGATGGCCATGAAATGCTGTGCATTTGCCTCAGGATCAGAACCACTAACATCCTCTTGTATAGTCTCACCCTCACCTAAACCTCTGTTTGGGAACAACAAAACAGTTAACAGATACAATTAGCATGAAAAGGAATAATTGTACTATACTGGTATATTTTTATAAAACACTTCACACTAAACCATATATTCACAGACTAATTAAATAATTCATAATACATGTATTTATATGCTATATATGACATACTTCACTTTATTAGTTGGAGCCATCATCTCAAACAGATTTTTACGTGCTTTATCAGCCTTTCCTGTGCCCAGACTCGCCCTGTCAGACCCAGCACGGGTGAGCGTATGTGACGAGTCTCGACCCGACCCCTGCCTTCTTAACGACAAAACCTCTTTGGTCCATCGCTGGTACAGGTGTCTATGAAGTTCTTCTATGAGGGTGTCATGTAGTTTCTATGAAATAAAGATAGTTCAGCTTATCACACAACCTTTACTACATATAAAAATTCACATTACCAATCCTATTGACAGTGTTAAATCTCTGTTAGACAACAAACTTCACATCAAGAACAAAAACTTATCTATAGTTACCTCCTTCCTGGCATGCAAATCTGAATTTACTTCCTTCAATGCCTCCACCATCTTCAGGTCTGTCCTGAGACGGTTTAGGGATGTAACCAAAAGCTGTGTTGCATGAAGGTAATGCTTTTTATTGATGTAACCACCTACTCGCTCACCAACATCTCGAACTTCATCTCTGGAATAAAAGATATGTAGGAATTAACCCGATGCTGACAGAGATGGCAATTACACACATACATACATACATACATATATATATATATATATATATATATATATATATATATATATATATATATATATATATATATATATATATATATATATATATATATATAGCTTCAGTAATGCATACACTCCATATATGTTTCATTTATGAAAAATAAAAATAAAAAGATTATTGGTATTTTGGTGGGTTTAGATTAGTTTTCTTTATGATTTAATGCATTTATTAAATGTCTCAGACAGGAATATTTCCTTTCACATCCAAAAAAAAGGTGGGGAAAAAGGATACCTTTACAAAATACGGTCTCTATTGAAAATAATTCTGACCGACTTGGTAATAATCTCATTGCAAACTACACTAAATGAGCATTTTTATATTTATATATATCAGTGAAAAAATCACTGGGAGAACGAACTTTGGCAAGTGTTCAAATTTATTACTACGGCCTGCTCTCAGTACATTGTTTACATGAGCTGTGCTACCTTCCAGCGGATGTAATTTTTATGCACCTCGAGATCAGTTGATTATGGTTCACACATTCATTGGAATGAACCATGACCTAATATGAAACAAATTTTCATTGCTTTTAACATTCCTTTGTTTTTGATATTTTACTATTCTTTATTTAGCCGTAATGAAGTTCACTTCACTTATTCTCTCATACATCTTTTAAAGAACAGAAAGGGAGAAAGAAATATACTAAACTCTCTCTCTACTTTAGAGTAAACAAGGACCTACATTTGCTCCAAAAGAAGCATCACATGTTTGTGCTCAACGCCCTCTAACCATCGCTCCTTCAGCTCATCACGCTTGCAGTGAAGTAAACGCTTACACGCTGCCAAGTTTTCCTTAATGGTCCGTATGCGTTTTCTGGAGTCTGCCAGCCGACCTGAGACATCTCCAAATATCTGTGAGAGAGAAATTGTTAGCATTCCAAAAGCCTTTTCAATTGCAATTAAAATATATATATATATATGTATATATGTATATATGTATATATGTATATATGTATATATATATATATATATATATATATATATATATGTATATATGTATATATGTATATATGTATATATATATATATATATATATATATATATATATATATATATATATATATATATACATATCTGTATATATACATTTATATACAAATGCATATGCATATATATGTATAAATATGTATACATATATGTATGTACATAAATACACATACATATATATACATAAACACATGCACATACATACATATACACATACATACAAATACATATACATATATACACATATAAACACACATATATATATATATATATATATATATATATATATATATATATATATATATATATATATATATATATGCATATGCATATGCATATGCATATGCGTATACGTATACGTATACGTATACGTATATGTACACGTACACGTACACATACACATACACACATACACACACATATACACATATACATACATATACACATATACATACATATACACATATACATACATATACACATGCACATATACATCCTATCTACACATATACATATGCATATATATATATATATATATATATATATATATATATATATATATATATATAGATAGATAGATAGATAGATAGATATATCATGATACTTAATTGTAGTTTTCATGTTGTGATGCTCTTGGAGTGAGTACGTGGTAGGGACCCCAGTTCCTTTCCACGGAGAGTACCGGTGTTACCTTTTTAGGTAATCATTCTCTCTATTTTATCCGGGCTTGGGACCAGCACTGACTTGGGCTGGCTTGGCCACCCAGTACATACATACATACATACACACATATAAAACATACTTGCATACATATATACACACATATATACATACATATAATACACATATACATATATATATCTTATATATACTTGTATATACATATATACTCATATATACTCTTATATACATATACTTTTTATATACATGTATATATATATATATATATATATTATATATTATATATTATATATTATATATCATATATCATATATCATATATCATGTATCATGTATCATGTATCATGTATTATATATTATATATGCATATACACACATACATCATACATATACACACATACCTCATACATATACACACATACATCATACATATACACATACATCATACATATACACACATACATCATACATATACATACATACATATACATACATACATATACATAAATACATATACATACATACATAAACTTGCATACTTACATTCTGTGTGTGTGTGAGTGTGTGTGTGTGTGTGTGTGTGTGTGTGTGTGTGTGTGTGTGTGTGTGTGTGTGTGTGTGTGTGTGTGTGTGTGTATGTGTGTTGTATGTGTGTGTGTTGTGTGTGGTATGGTTGTGTATGTGTGTGTGTGTGTATGTGTGCATGTGTGTGTGTGTGTGTGTGTGTGTGTGTGTGTGTGTGTGTGTGTGTGTGTGTGTGTGTGTGTGTGTGTGTGTGTGTGTGTGTGTCTGTGTATTTGTGTGTATTTGTGTGTGTGTGTGTATTTGTATGTGTGTGTGCATTTGTGTGTGTGTGTATTTGTGTATGTATGTGTATTTGTGTATGCATGTGTACTTGTGTATGCATGTGTATTTGTGTATGCATGTGTATTTGTGTATGCATGTGTATTTGTGTATGGATGTGTATTTGTGTATGCATGTGTATTTCTGTATGTATGTGTATTTCTGTATGTATGTGTATTTCTGTATGTATGTGTATTTCTGTATGTATGTGTATTTCTGTATGTATGTGTATTTCTGTATGTATGTGTATTTCTGTATGTATGTGTATGTGTGTATATCTATGTGTAAGTTAGTGTATGTGTATGTATGTATATGTATGTGTATTTGTGTATGTATGTTTATTTATGTGTATGTGTATGTTTATTTATGTGTATGTGTATGTTTATTTATGTGTATGTGTATGTATGTGTATGTGTGTACGTGTAGGTGTATTGATAAGATAGATAGATAAAGATATAGATATAGATACAGATATGTAAAACCTTTTAGATAGATTATTGATACAAGTCAAACACAAACCTGCATAACATCCTTGAGTGATTGATCATGCCTTGTTATGAGCTGGTCTAACCGCTGGTCACTTTTGCGATACTCTTTCTCCAGGCGAGCCTTCTCGCGATCCCTCTGCTCATTATTTTCACTTGCTGATAATGTCCGAATAACGGACATCAACAGCCCACTCTATAAAAAATCAAGACAAATTTTCTTTTATAATAACAGTAAAATAATAGGAACTAATTCAGTTCCAAAAGCAAGCTCAAATTATCTACAAATGATTTTGTTTGTCTATTTAGAAAATACATTACTAGCTGGGGAATGCTATATGAAACTTCACCTGCCTTGGGATAATTACTATCTCATAATGTTATTTTACATAATAACTCATTTCTCTGTTAGTTTTTAACAATTATTATTTACATGTTTAAAGAAACAATATTTGTTAGAGTGTTTAAACATATTGGTTAAACAAAGCATATC
>NC_051403.1:5405398-5417898 GCF_015228065.2 Penaeus monodon | reverse complement strand
AAATGTAGATTGAACATCATTGTTCACATATAAAGTCCTAGAAGCTGGAAGCAAAATTTCTAGCTAATGTAACACTGATATATTATTATATGTGTTATGTTGTTAATTGTTCTACATTTTGAACTTTAATGTAGACTTTAATTAATGTAGAGTCTAGTACATATAATACTTTGTGTTCATGATAGTTATGACTTCTATTTTTTAGCAACAGTTGTTATTTTCACTCTAAATCAAAAGCCATTAGATTCAATTGATTAAATGAATATGATCTAGTTCTTTGCCACTTTAAAGAGTAAACCCAAAACCCAAGAAACTTATTTTGATGCAAAATTCATTACAGATTCCCTCAACCATTAGCTTGTCTGTGCAGAAGTGTGCATCAGAGACCCTGCCTGAGGATACAGATCATGATAGAAAGGTAGTATCACATAGGTCCGCTTATACTAGTCCTTCAGCATGCCATAAAATTTGATTTTAGTAATGTTACCAGGATTTATTTGTAATGTGTATTATTTTCCCTTGCTTTCAGCTTACCAAAAATGTTAAATCTTTATATGAGCGAGATATGTGAGATAGCAGAGAGATCCATTCATACCTACTTTGGTTTTTGATCCATCAGCATGCCAAATAAGCCAGATAGAACTGTTCAGTCACAATTATTTCATTTTGATACCTTTCCCACCAGAGAGTAATTCAGACTCAGCTGGTGAAAGTGGTCACGGGAGCAGAGGTGGACAGTCGAGACAAGACGTTTCTCCAAGAGCTGCCCCACACTCTTCTCTACCTCAGTCTTGTGGGTGTGACTGAGGACTCACCTGATGGGGCTGATATTAGGTATGTGTGTTTGCAAACTAGAGAGCAATTTCAGGGATAATTTGAAATATATCTTATCTAATACGGTGTGGGCGGATTTATATTGATGTACTGGTATTATCTGCAGCACATTTTGGGTTATGCACTTTCTTATTATCAAGATATTCTTCTGTTCTTTAGGTATCAGTTCCCAAACTGGAGTAACAAGCTGGTTAAAGTTCGTGGGATGTTTATCACCGCAGCCCACACAGTGCAGGAAGTGACAGGGGAGCCTACTTTGTGGTATTTTATACAGACTTCTCTGACTTTGGGCCCTACCTTATTTACATTTCTTCTATATATTTGAGATAATCTTTAAGTTCCCTTATTTGCTTGTATATGGTATTTTTTGCAGGTTAAGAAAGTTTTTTTTTTTTTTTGGCAGCTCAACAGTGTTGATAGATGGAGAGTATTATCATGTTGCATATGTGAGAGAAAATAACGATATCTTCCTCCTTGCTCTTCCACATTCCTAGTAAGTGGTTTTCTCTCTCTCTCTCTCTCTCTCTCTCTCTCTCTCTCTCTCTCTCTCTCTCTCTCTCTCTCTCTCTCTCTCTCTCTCTCTCTCTCTCTCCCTCCCTACCTCTCCCTCTTCTCTCCCTCTCTCCTGTTTGTTTTTTCATTCTTTTGTTCTCTTGTTCTAGACTTTTATATATAATGTTATTATAAAATACAACAAAATTTAATTGAATTGTGATTTTCTCAAGGGATATATTTTGTAATGTAATAGAAAGGTGACTGAAACACATAATTTGAACTTTTGCAGTGTGTCAAGCCATGAAATAATAGCACTGATGGAACAGATTGCTAATCTTATCAAATTTGAATTTGAAACCTTGACCAAGTAAGTTTATTTTTAGTGTCAGTGTTTGTTTTGCTTTTGTTTTACTTGCTTTTTTGTGAGTAGAGTTCACTGTTGAGGAATGTACAGGTGAGAATGTGTTATTTCAGAGCCATTATTGATTATTTGATTACACAATTGATTAAATAGACTTAATTTTGAATCATACCTGTACCCTTCTCAACAGTTGTTTGCATTGCATTTGCATTTGATGTTATCAGAAGTTTTCCTAGTTATATTAGACTTCTATAATGCAGGATGAAAATATTTTTGTTCCAATAATAATGATAGAGTAGATACAAAGCAGCAGTGGTATAACATGGGCTATCAGCACCTGGGGTGAAAAGGTCTATAGTAATTAGTAAGTAAATACTGTAAAATGTAATGCAGCAATGTTGATTTGAAAAACTGTGTGGACTATTTAAACACCGGGAGAGCATATTATTTCCAATTTTTTTTCCCCTTTTGAAAATGGGCAATGCAAAGAATTTGGCACCCAAGGTAACCACTCCTGCAGTCCCACCCACATTATGCCACTGCTAAGAAGTTGGATAATATGATAACAGTAAAGATATGAATAAGGATTATAAAAACTGCTTTGATTACAAATACAGTGATAATAAAGTCAGATGAACACTGAGGAGAGAAAAAGCAATGATAAAAATAGTAAGGCTCAAAATGATTATAGTGATGATAATGATACCAATATTAACAACACAGTAATAATAAAGACCATAATGATAATTGCCTTCATCCCACTCTTTACCATCCACCCCCCCTCTCCCTGAAACCAAAGTGGCGTGGGTCTGTCCCACAACAAAGCCTACCTGGACCACCTCATGAGCCACATCCTAGGGAGCGTCCTTTCACAGGGGTGTAGAGGAGGTGGAGGAGGGAACGGCCAAGCCAACCCCTACCTGCCTCTCATCCCAACCGCGTCACAGAGCCTTATCTTCGCCCTCCCCACTTGGCTAATTCTCCAAGGGGATGGGGAGACGAAAGTGAGTTTTCAGAACTTGGGAAGCACGGGTTGTTGAGCAGTTGGTCTGCTGAGGTTGCAGCTTGGGCATGGAACTTCTGTCATTTTTTGTCTTTTGACTTATTTGGGCACAAATGAGAATATTGCTTATATGATGCTGATCTCCCTATGTTATTATTATTATTATTATTATTATTATTATTATTGTTATTAATATTGTTAATTTCATTTTTATTATTATTATTATTACTATTATTATTATTATATATTAATACTTTTAACCCAACATTGCTTTAAATGCTGTGCTCATTTTGGAATTTTTTGTGAAATGTCTCTGCACATAGATGGCTCTGCAAGTGCTTAGCCACAAAGGAGTCAATTAGTAGACCTTGTGGCCTGACCTGATTTCACCTTTCCTTGAATTTGCAGGAAAAACGTTTTATTTTTTACTGATGCAATCAATATCAGTGGTGTTATTTTTATTTTAGACATTATAATTACTATAATGTTATTGACATTAGTAGTGGCAATATAAGAAAACATGAAATATTTTTAAAAATCAAGGAAAAGGGTAAACAGGTGAGACAAGTAGTACTCATAATTGGCTCATTGGTAACTTAGTACTAGTGGCTCCATCTATGTGACATGCCATGCCCCTTGGTTTGGAATTAAACTATGCGTTATTTTTTTTTCTCTCTCTCTCTTTCTTCAACAATGTTATATTTTGAATTTGTTACATAGAGGATATGAAAAACAGCATGACATCTAATTACCTTTTTTGTTACTCTTCAGCTTCAGATTGATAATTGTCTGAGTGAGTTGGAGTCTGGTGATTTTGGGGATGATGTAAGTTTAATACAGTTCATTTAGAATAATGATGTGAGGTAATTTTGTGTATATGTTTTTTTAGGAAAGTTTTTAGTTTTTCTTTTTCATTACCATAGATTAATGTTGTGTTATTATTATTTTTTTTTTTGTTCATAATACTTTAGTTTATTTAGTTTTATTCTTGAATGCACTTCAGTTTGAGAGAAGAGTTGATGCTGCACTCATTTCTACCTCTCCCACTGTTATAATTGCTCGCCTTATGAACTGATTTGGAACTTTGGAAAACAATAAATTAAAGCATTATACAAAAAAAAAAAAATTGTCTCATGATTACAGGATTCAGACTGTGATGACTGTTCTTCCCTCTACAACATATTGGGTACCTGTCTGTTTTACAAGGTGTGTATAGAAACTTCTACTTTTATGGTTTTTGCATTTATTGTATCTTCATTAGAAAAAATATATATTTTAGATAAAGATAAGCAGTGGGGGGAGGAGGATTTTAGAGAATGTAACCTCAAAATGTCTTTCTGTCAAACCTCAGGGCAGATTGGTGGCTCCCATCTATGCACAGAGGACCTTCAACACATGTGGCTTTTCGTGCAACACCATGGGCTGCTCTCGCTAACCACCCATGAATCTGTCAGTCAACTTGTGGCTTGGAGACAGGTTTATCCCCCGGGCCAGCCGAGAGATGAGGGACCAAAACACTACTTGTTGATTGTTGCTACGGTGGGATTGCAGATTATAGATAGATTTGTCTTTATGCTTTCTCTCTTTCTGTTTTTTTCTTTCAAAGTTACTTTGAGTAAAGAAGAAATGAGAGACATGGTAATTTTTTTTCTTTTAAGAGTTTGTCTTTCCAAACAGAATCATATGCTGTTGGGACTTCTCTTGGAGGCTGGAGGAGTCACAGAATTGTAAGTATGATTAAGTTTTATATGTAATCTTCTTGTTTTCCTCAAAATTTCATAGGCAATCCACCAATCCATATTTACTCATTCATTCATTACCTTCTGTTTAACCCGGTACATCCAGAAAAATATAATGTTCTCTGTAATATTGTTTTGTGAACTGTCTAAACATAGATGGTCTAACAAGGCTCAGCTATCAAGGAGTCAGTTAGAAACCTCGTGACCTTACCTAAAGTCACCATTCCTTTAGTTTTGGGGAATTTTCTTTTATACTAATGCTGTCAATATCAATAATGTTATTATTATTGTAGATAATATAATTATTATGATATTATCAACGCAACTAATAGAAATATAAGATAAAAAATAATGTTTCTGAAAAGGATAAACAGATGAGATAGGTAGTATTAGTAACTGACTCATCAGTGACTAAGTACTTGTTGTACCCATCTATGTAAAGACAAGTTAATAAACTAAACTCACAGTAGACAATGGCATATACGTATGTGTGGCATCGGACTAATCAATCCAACTGTATATTATGTCCTAACTGATCATTTAGTTAATCCATCTATTTATCAGTCCACCTACAAGAAGCCCATATATTGACATACCAAACCTAGTCCCCTTTTAAGAGTGAAGAGAGTCTCCCTGCAAAAAATGAACACATTCTCCCATTCTTTGCAGTGTAGAAGATGGTGCAGGACCAGACCCATTCCTAGTGGATCAGGCCGAGGCTTCCTTGTATCAGCTTCATGCTCTTCATGTTCATACTGTCTGCGAGGAAAGGTGAATGTCTGTGCATGCTATACTGGGAAAATATGTCTTTTATCATATTTCATGTGTTTATTTACTAATATATGTATGTATATTTATATATATATATATATATATATATATATATATATATATATATATATATATATATATATATATATATACAGGTGTGTGTGTGTGTATAGATATAGACACACACACACACACACACACACACACACACACACACACCACACACACACCACACACACACACACACACTCACAGAACTGATATCTGCTGCAAGGAGTTTAACATCACTGTTCCTTTCCACACAGCTTGTTCAACGGGGGCATTGAAACCATTGCAGCCGATGAAAAGTTTGGCAGAGGAACACCCACAAAGAAGGCTAAAGAAAAGAGTGACGCAGTAGACGGTTTGTTAGAGTGTAGTTTCTTGATTTTTTCTTTCTTTCTTTCTTTCTTTTATCTTCTTCTTCTTCTCGCTTTGCATTTTACTCTTGCCATGTTTTTTCTTTCTTTCTTTCTTCTTTTTCTTTTTATTTTTCATTTTCTTTTTCCTTTTCTCTTCTTCTTGTTCTTGTTCTCTTTCTCTTCTTCTTCTTCTTCTTCTTCTATTTCTTCGTCTTCGTCTTCGTCTTCTTCTTCTTCTTCTTCTTCTTCTTCTTCTTCTTCTTCTTCTTCTTCTTTATTAGTAGTATCCATTTCCAGACTTGAGGTCTTCTAGTGCTTTCAGTTTATCGTTATTTATTTTTTTTTTCTTTTTCTTTTTTTCTATTTTAAGAGAATGTAAAGGAAGAGAGTACATAGCTACAACAATTTTGTCCAATAGCCATGTATTTGTATATATTTGTATATATCCATCTATCTACATATCTGTCTAACTCTATATCTCTCTCACACTCTCTCTCTCTCTCTCTCTCTCTCTCTCTCTCTCTCTCTCTCTCTCTCTCTCTCTCTCTCTCTCTCTCTCTCTCTCTCTCTCTCTCTCTCTGCAGCTTTCAACCATACTGCACCAGCAACCTAAGATGCAAACCCACTGACATTTCCCCACAGGCGGCATCAGACTGCCAGACGTGCCCTCGATCTTAAAGCAGAAGTCCTCCCCCCTGCCCGAGTCACGGCTGCACATCCACGACCACACAGGATGCGAGTGCGAGGGTAGCGTCGGGGAGACCAGCGAGGATTCCTTCACGCACAGTTCCCAGGGTTCGTCGCTCGCCTTGGAGGAGGACGAGGGGGAGGACGAGTCCGACTACGACTGGAGGATTTTCAAGGTGTTTGGGGGTGACGACGTCTGGTCCGTCTGATTGATTTCTTTGATGGGTCTTTATGTTCTGTGGTTCGTGTTTCTCTTGCTTGAGAGAGAGAGAGTGTGTGTTAGTGTGTGATGTGTGTGTGTGTGTGTGTGTGTGTGTGTGTGTGTGTGTGTGTGTGTGTGTGTGTGTGTGTGTGTGTGTGTGTGTGTGTGTGTGTGTGTGTGTTAATTCATTTGTTAACCCATTCACAACAGGAGTCCCTAGTGTAATACTGAATGATTCAGGGTACACACAGAGGGAAAATCAAAAGCACATGACTCAGCTCTCAGTGCTCTTGGCTTATTCATAAACAGTTTTTATATAATGAGATTAAAAAGCAGCTTCAAGAATACTTTTTATGGGCTACTTCTCAAAGAATGTAGTCAGGGCCGTACATGTGCACATATTTGAGCAGGCTTAGGCATGCACTAGATGAAGACAGCATCCCCCCGTTAGTTGTATAGTGTGATAAAATACCACCCAGCATCTCTGAGCATGATTGGGTTAATGATTAATATAACATAGAAATTATGCTATAACATTCAAGTAATGCGTAATATAAGAGATTGAATGCCAGATTCCATGGACAGAGACGATCATGGACATTACTAAACAGTTTTATATTTGGTACATGACTCAATTGTATACTAATATATAAGATAAACTAGTTAGTTATAATGAAAAGTATAATAACTGTAGTGAGAGATATCTCAAGCAGTCATTGGTAACAGAAAGTGAGTCTGGGTTTCTTCTATTCAACAACAGTCTGCCGAGAGTCGTGGTCTTCACCAGTATGATCTGGATATAAAGGCACCAACCAATAAACATCCTACCTCCCCAATTCGGTAAGGGCTTCCTACTACTTGTTATTGTGTATTTAAAGTGTTTTTTTCATCCTTATCTTTATTTTTGGATAGGTCACTGTCACAAATTTTACAGTTCCTTTCTCTCCTCTCTTTCCTTTTTCCCCCTTTCCTTCTCCTCTTTCACATTGATTATGTATACATTAGATTATTCATTTGCATAGCTCTATTTCAAGTTATTTCTTTTTTTTTTTTTTAGGATTACCAGTGGGAATGAGAGAGTTCTTTTCCACATGGTGCAGTTGGAGGTTGGGGAAGGGGTGATGGTCCAGTCCATTCCCCCTCCAGCTTCTTCATCTCCCACTGGCTCTCCCTCCTTGAGCTCTCAACCACACCCTCCTTCCCTCCAGGCTCAGGTTCTCAATAACTTTCGGTCTGTTTGTGCTCATATACACCATGTACTCCATGCAGCTGTAAGGGGAAAGGTACGTGTTCTACACCTCTAAGGAAGTTTTAATGTGGTTGACAGTGAGATAGGCACAGGGCATGTTCTAGATGTAGATGTATTTCTTTGATTCTGGCAAGACTAGTATTCAACATACTTTCCACACAGGAACAACATGGCATTTACGGAAGCAGTACAGGCCCTAAATGGCATAAAAGAACATGGTGTCTTATTTACATACTCACCCCCTGCAACTGACGGCACAAATGGAAGCAAAAGAAGACCTCCACCACTCTCTTACTGGGTTGTTGGGTAAGTTTGTGACATGTGTGGGGTGAGAGCCCTTGTTTATACATAATAGAGTATTAGTTCTCCTCTTTTTGTCTGTCCTTATTATTCCATAATCATCCCTTGAATATAGGAAAACATCTTTTAAAAAAAATTATATTACAACTTTATAAAAAATATTGTTCAGGCCTGTGCTCAAGTGAATGCAAAAAGGTATCATAATACTGATAAATCTCCTAGATATTCTAGAATTACCAGTACTTCTTGCTATGATTGTACTAATTATTTTTATGAATTTGCTGTCACCTTTGTCAGCTACTCTTAAAGAGGTTTTCTGTTGTTAAATGGTCAGGACCCTATCTAATCATAGCTTTTCAAAAGGACCTTCATTAAACACAATCTACAGAAAGTTTAGTGTCAAAAGATTTAGATGTGGCACTACTTGCTTGCTTGAGATTTGCGAAGTTCTGGCTTCGCCCGGGCCTTTCACTTATGGCCCGGCTGGCACTACTGTTTTGAAAGCTTATACTAAACCCATAATATCCACTCCAGTATTTCTAGGGCACTAGATATAACTTTCGTACCTTCCTTTTCCAGAAGACTACTGGGTCCACCATATCACCGAGAAATTTACATCTGCTACCATGAGGCCATTCCCCAGAATGTAATTGAATTAGCTTTCCGAGTGTCACTGGGATGCATCATTTGAGTTTTGGTTTGATGAGAATCTAATTCATATTTATATTACATAAGTTGGAAAGACAACATCATTGATAAAGTAGACACCATTTGTTTTTCTTCACATTCTGTGTGCTTCTTTCCATATTTTATATATATTCACTAACTTCCAACAGGATTTTCCAACACTGTACAAAACCAAGCACTGGGTATCATGCCCACTCAGTGAAAAATTGAAGTGCATGGCACATATTAACCCTGCTCGCTAAGATTTTTGATGTAGCATATTGGATTTTTAGGGAAATGAGACATAAAAGGATACTTTAACCTTTGACCACAGGCTGGAGAGTATATAGACCATTTCCCAGGAATAAAAAAAAAAAATTAAGAGCATGGACTATATAGTTGCTTAAAACAGCATGAATAATAGTTGAGAATTGCAACTATGCATGGGTTAACCCATAATTGATGGGTAGCATTCATAGAGGCCGGGGCCTCACTGCCGGGGGCTTATATCGTCGCCCGAGCATGCGCGACCACTCATGCCAAATACCAGCATCCCATGCCGTTTCTTCGTAGTACTACGAAGATATGTTGTATTTTCAATTTTCATTATTTTTTACAGTCTCTACTTGCCAAACTTCCTGATAAATCGAGACTGAAGGGTATTTTTGTGGTTATATAGACTCCATAGTTGATCATTATTTGGTCTATAGTCCGAATAAAATAAGCAGTGTGTGGCATCATGGAGTTGAAATTGTCGGTTTGTTGCATTTTTTTGTTTGTTGCATGGTAAAAATGAGAAAGTGTTAAAACCAACTTAATCACACTTTCACTGGCAAAAAAATAATCTTTTGCCGTGATTGTAACAAAAAAAAACTCATGGCACGTCCATGCATACTCTATGGCATGTGCGTACGTGCCCCCGGCAGATGGTCCCGCCATGCCATGGCATGTGCGTACATGCCACCCGTCGGCAATGGGTTAAGGGTTAAGCCTATTTTTGAGAGGCTGTATCTTCACAATGATTGTAAGCAGTGCCAAACAAGCAGACAGTTGTTTAACATACACATTAGAGGGGGCTTGTTAGTCATGGCATGGGTACATATCACCTAGCATTTGGGCCCAGTTTGCTAGGATGTGAGTAGACAGTATATGACATGAGTGGGTGGATGATTAATAAATGATCTGTAAAAACTGTGATTAAGAAATGCATAGAGTTGTTCAATTAAGAGGTTTCTTTGTTAATTGTTATTAATATGCATAAGTACTTATTCAAGTTTAAGAGAATCACTTTTATTCTTTCCAGGGCAGCTAGGGTTATTTTCAGTTATACAGTTACTGTGTATATCATACATATATATATTTTTATCATGTACTTATCACAGAAGACTAGAAGATTCAGTAAAATTTCTTTCCATTCGAGTAGGTAGACTAATGACTGTTTCGGGTTTACTAATGCAAATTAAAGAACATTTCTGATCTCTCATATGAAACATTCCATGAAAAGACTTACAAACAAAAAGTGCTTATTAACTTTAGTTAAAAAGTCTTAAATATGTCTGCTAAATATATCACTGTAATACTTTTTACTTACATTAGTTAATATTATTTTATACTTTTGTAATTTCATAAATAAATTCATACATTAAATTCTTTGTATTATTTATTTTTTGTCATGGATGTAAGGAAATAATTTACATAAGCTTGTGTCAGATTAGAAAGTGAGTGGGTAAATTAAAATGGTGACTTACTTGATATTTCTTACACTTGATTGTCTAGCATATTTATTTTGCTTTGTAATCATTAACCATTTATACTTGACTTTAATGTAATATAGAATGAGTATCTTGGTTAATATGTAAGCATTGATAATGAAAAAGTATTCTGAAAACAGGTATTTCACAAAATATTTTTTCATTGTTTGTTGAATTAACAAAATATGCTTCAAATTTAACAGGTAACTTACCATTATATCAGGTCAATCAAAAAATTAACAGAGAACTTTTCCATTGGTAGAAAGACAGTTTTTACCTAGTAACAATTAATGTTCCTGTATGTTCAAGGTTGAAAGAAAAAAAAAATTCAGAGCACCACTTTAATAAATCACCGTTGTAACAAACTGTACATTTCTTTACACACACATGCTAGCTAATATAATAATCGTTTGCTCTTCATCATTTACATACTTGTGTAAATTCCTTATAATTTTCTAGGTTCACACAAAATACATACTGCATGTTCCACCATATTACCAAAACAATAAATCTTGTGCAATTCATTACATTTAAAATATCTAAACTGCATAGTTACTAAAGGGTGTATTTATCTTACACAATCTACATCTAAACAATATCCAAAAGTAGCAGCAAAAATAATGTACCTCATTTCCAAAAGCCAAGCGAGATAAAGCCAAACCAGATTCAGTGGTAAATGATAGCACAACCTCGGGTCAACTCAATATCTGGAGCTAAAAAAAAAAAAAAAAATCAGAACCAAACCTAAGAGGGTTATGCATTTATGAATAATGTATTACTTTATGTACATTAAGCTTTCTTAAGAATACAATTCCTGATATGAGACAAGTACAGAATATAATAAGGTGCTGAACGAACCTTAGGACATCCAGCTTTTGCTTAGTGCATGGAAATACAAAGAGTTATCAGTGTCCACCACAAACTCACACAGTCTAAACACTGTGCTTTACAGACTTTAACTAACTATAACCTTACAAAGAGTGCAATCCCTTGCCATTAATTTTAGTTCAATTCAAATTTTGCAAGATGTCAAAAAGCATCATTGTAGATAATGAAATCAATCCTTTGCCATTTTCGTACTTTCAGTCATTACCAAGATATACTCGAATTTATCAAATGAATAGACTCAGAATATATATCCATAAATGTATCTTCCTCCCCTCTTTTGTTTTTCTCTGCTCATTTCAGCACGTCTATCTCCTTCTAACATTCTAACACAATATCCCCATTTCCTAGATCTCTTTAAAACCAATCTCTTCTCCTAACACTTTATATTTGGTGAATACTATCTCTTCCCTCAATTTCAGTACTCCTTAACAGACTTACACCAAGACCTACAGCTTCTGCACATAAGATACACAGACCTACTGAATAAACTTTCCCTTTCCTCTCCTAAGGGTGAGAAAGCCTTCCTCTATGTTGATTAGCATTTCACTTTCCTGATCCTCTGCTAGAACTAGACAACACAGGTTTCATGATAATATATAAATATGTATTTTTTTTCAATACAGCAAACCAATTATTTACTTTAAAGCAGTATGACATTTTAACAAATATAAGGGTGGTATAAACAAACAAAGAATATATATGCACATATATGTTTGCTATGATGGAAAAGAACTGAAAAAGAAAAAAAATAATAATAATAAAGAAGAAGAAAGGAGAAAAAGAAAAGAAATTTCTATATAAACCTAGATTGGAACACAGTAATTGTCCGTATGTATATAGATGTGTGTAATGTTTGCGCATCAGTGTACCTGTGCGGGTGTGTGCATCTGTATGCATGTTCATGTGCTCGTGTCTGTGTACATGTGATGTGCTTGTGTGTATACGTAAGTTTGTGTACAAACTCATCCCTATTACACGCTTGCATGCATACACATAAAATAAATAAAGATAAAAATATTGGCATATAGTAATACATAAAGAGCAGGTTACTAACAAAAAACACACTACATATACTAATTCCAACTTAAATATTTGTATAAGCCAGACACTTGCAATAAAATCAATGAAAAATAATCAACCAAAACTTAGCAAT
>NC_051403.1:5380398-5395398 GCF_015228065.2 Penaeus monodon | reverse complement strand
ATAGGTAGAGAAAATCCTTGTCAGTGTGCTTCTTGTCCGGCCTCATACAGAATGAGGTAAGTTTGAATCTGAGAACTGCTACCTCAGATTTGAACTTGTAGACTGGGCAGTTCCTATAAAACACATTATGAGAGCCACCAAAATTGGCACATGTGTATGACTGAGCAGAACAATTTGAATGGTCATGACCAGGTTAGGCACATAGAGGGCAGCATGCTGCGGAGTGACAGTGTTTGGTTGGGTGGCCAAAACGGTAACATTTCTGACACTGACGTGAAAAAGGGTCCATATGATCGGACAGGGGAGGACACTCCACCAATATAAACTTCATGGGAGAGGTCATGTCTGTGAAAGCTAATCTTGGCAATATTAGGGTAGGACTTATGATGGCCTCTGGGAGGAATAGAGTAGCACTGGAGTGCTACTGCATCATAGTCAACAAGGTATGCGAGCATCTCATTTTCACAGTCTGACAAGTCCTTGTCATAGACACGACAATCAGTTCCAGTACAATTATTCCCAGTTGTCAGAAATCCCTGAGAGCAATTAAGCTCTGGTGATATCTGGCAGTGGCCAGACAGTGGGTGCGGGATGTCCGCTGCGTTAAGCCGAACGCCCCGCTCCACGCGCTCTGGCGTGTTGCCGCGCGTACAAGCTGAACCTGCCAACCATGTGGTTTGCTATGACGTCCTATCACGTCACTCAGCAGGAACGGGTTAAGAGAGTAGTGAGGCTGGGCAGTGAGGTCAGTCAAAGCAGATAATGCATGAGCTTGGGACTAAGATGTAAATGTGACAATAATCGCAACAACTGCGAAAGGAAACTTTGCCTACTTGTTTTTGAAGACATTGTTGGAAAAGAAAGATATTGCCAGAATTATGGGGCTGTAATAGGAATCAAAAAGAATCAATCCCACTTGGCTGAGGTGGAAGCAGTAGGACAAGAGCAGAAAGAAGATGAGGTGGTATGGAGAGAGGTAGTACTGTTGGGGAGAGGACAATAAGGATGAAGAGTAGTAATAAGAGACATGAAGAAGCGTAGAGGAGATGGTGTGGAGAATGTTGGGAGAGAGGAAGGGGTGTATTATGAAGGTTGAGTAATGACCTGCGTGGTTGATTCAGAATGGATAGAGTCGACAGCAAACATTGAGGAGGGGGTATTATCATCAGTGGTCAGAGCCATAGTCAAAGGAGAGGCAGGGGTCTGGAAAGCAATGAAATCAAATGTAGATAGGCTAGTTGATGAAAAGGCAAGCCTTAATGCCCTTAATAAGGATAAAAAAAATTTCATTACTGGCCATAGTGAGCCTGAAATAAATGGGGAGAAGAAATGGTCTACCCTTCAGGGTCCCCATGAGGAGTAAGGGCTACGCAATTAACCAAGGGAATACCATACCCATGGCTTCCAGAAGCCATTCATGACTGACACAGAGCCAGGCTTTCATCCTTTCAGCATGGCTCTCACACCTTTGGAAATGGACAGAAAAAGTGGATGAAGAAGAGAAGGAAAAGGAAAAGGGGAGAAGAAAAGACCAATATGAGTTGAGGCGAGGGCTGAGGTCCAATTACAAAGACAGGTAAACAAAGAAACAGAGAGATAGATAGACAGATGGACCAATACATAGACATATGAACAGACAGATAAAGAGAGAGAGATATAGACAGATAGACAGATATATAGGTAGACTGATACACAGACAAAATGACAAACTGATAGAGACATAGACATAAACATATACATAGATATAAAGAGAGAGAGAGAGAGAGAGAGAGAGAGAGAGAGAGAGAGAGAGAGAGAGAGAGAGAGAGAGAGAGAGAGAGAATCATAGGATACACTGACCAAAAATTGCAACAAATCACTTTCTGAAAAATAGAATATTTTGTCTGCTTAAAAGTATCCTTTACAAAATCAAGGCATAAACCACATGATAAAGCAAAATAGGATATTTCTACATGTTTTTATAAACATATTATTAAATTTTTTCTTATCCACTCTTGAAAAATGACCTTTTTACATACCATATTCACTCTTTCTTTCTTGCAAATGACTCATTCAAAATACCTAACAATATATACATACACGTCAAAAACATATCTGCCAATGTCCTTATAAGTAAGTAAATACATGTCAATAAATTTTCAAAATCTTAAGTCTAACATAGTACCTCTGCTTCATTTCCAGCATTTCATCCAAGATCAAACAAATTCTTGGTAACTCGTTAAGAATGCCAAGTCTGACAATTAAAAGTTTCTTAATCATAACCAGAAACAACAAGACATTTTGGACAAATAGTCAGTGGATTAAACAAATACCAAACAGATATATGGTTTCCACAAACAAGCTACAATAATCCTCATGAAAAATAGCACACAGCTTCTTTTATGGACTGCAAGACCCCAAGAACACACACCATGAGGAAAACTTGAGAAAAATACACATCTTTTCACTACCCAATACGTTTCTTAAGCATTCAACTTGTTACCTCTTTCCTCGTACTCCAGGCAAGACCCCATCATACTCTTCTTCTTCATCTTGGTTCTCATACTCATCTTCATTATCTGGAACATCTTCAAACCACAAAAATATTTTTACTTTCCTGAAGCGGAAATACATTTCTTCATGGGTACACCATCACAATATGTATTATATTGCAATGAAATATCACCAAATTACAAAGATGCTTCAGCCAACTCATAAAACCATAAAAAATTTTGACATCAAGAGAGTTTTCCATTGATGACTGTGTTGCATACTTTTGATGTTTTGACCATCTTATCATTTTCTTAAATTGCTGCAAGTTCTTCTTCTTTCCTTTTTTTTTTCTTTTTCTTTTTTCACACATATTCACTGACAATGACATCCTCAAGGCTGTATATTCATATTTTTTCTCAATTCTTCAATTCATCACATTGTATATAACATTATTCTAGTTTTAACAAAATTTTCTCCAAACTATATCTAAATATTTGCAAAAGGATAGGGATCAAGACAGAGATTAATGAAGTGGAGGAGGAGGAGGAGGAGGAGGAGGAGGAGAGGAGGAGGAGGAGGAGGAGGAGGAGGAGGAGGAGGAGGAGCAGGAGGAGGAGGAGGAGAGGGGGAGGGAAGAGAGAAATGGTGAACTGAGGGAGGAGAGAAGAGGGAGGAGGAGACAGGGGTGGAGGAGGAAAATGAAGAGGAAAAAGACAAAGAGGAAGATGGAGAGGAGAGGAGGAACATTAACAGGAACAAGAGTAGGAAGAGGACGTGGAAGAAAAAGATGGAGAAACAAAAGGAATAGGAAAGAAGAGGTTGAGGAAGAGGAAGAGAAGGTAAAAAATGAGGACAGGAAAATTAATTTGTATGTGTAGGAGATTGTTAAGATTAACTCCCAACTTACTATTCCATTAAAAACAGTACATGTTTACATAAAAATCTTGTTGATGACAAAATTTATAGTTGGGAAAACTGCAGCCTAACTTTCATCACAAAGTGTTTTTTTTTTCTCTTATCAAATGCTATGGTCTATAATCTTCAACATGAATTAAACATGTTCCAAGTTACAGTATTCAGGAACCATGTTTAACCTATTGGTTGCAGATGGAACAATTTCATGACAATGAAAAATATTGAATAAAACCATATAATGGACTGTAGTGATGCCATAGCAACCTTTGACCACACTACAGACTAAGCTTGTTTTTCACTGCAAGTTCAATGTCACCCGACGTGTTGAGATACAGCTACCAGAAGCACACTCAGCATTCAATATTTCCTTACTTTTGGTAATGAATGACAAGGGGATGGGCAAACAACCAACAGAGCATGTTAACCCACTCAAACAGGATGGTGTCCTATCATATCAAGGCTGGGCTGATGTCACTGCGTCATGTGCAGTCAAGCCTACTCCTGGCTGTGTGCGCTAAACAATAGTGAGCTCATTTGGCCCTGGCTATGGTCACTGAGGAGAAAGCTCTCTTCTTACTTTACCCTCAAGCAGCTGACTGTGCATATCCCAGCACATAGACTGATAAAGTGCCTGGGACTCCACTGTGAATGGGTTGAAAGCAAGAAATGAGGCAATCCAGCTCACTTCTGCACCATAACAAACCTGTCCCTGGGTGCAGCCTTCTATTTCAGAATACTAGGACCAGTAAGGATTTTGTTAAGGGTGGTCCATTTCTTGTTACATGGTTATAAAAAAGAACATATTACAGGCATACAACTAATGGTGTTAAACAATACAGAGAAAATCCATTTAGGAAGAATATCCTGATAAATCAATGTTCAATGTATTCCTATCCATCATTTCTTATCACTGTCTTTAACTTTATGAAAAGTATGAAACAATATTCAAAATTACAAAATATCAGTAACTTAGGACTTTGTATTTACTGACATACCATGTTCACCATAATAATAACTGAAAAAAAGAAGACTGGTAACAAAACCTAAATATATCTACCATGCAAGTGACTGCTGTACATTGCAGGTTCTATGAAAATAAATGAATATCATGCAAAAAGGGACTACAAACTCCAACCTTACAAATACAAACCTTTAGAAATTCTGGGAAAAAGCAAAAAATATTTTATTGATCCAGAAACAGGATGTTATTCGGCAATAATAAGATTCTTAAGAGAAACTACAGAAATAATACGTCATCCCAAAAAACAAGAACAGTGTGAAGGTTATTCTAAATTCTCAGTAACATATATGTCTCAAAATATAAGACAGGAAAAAATATAAAATATATACTAACATACATAGGTCAGGCAAACCTCAAACTACATTCATATTTGAAATATATCTTCATCTAATGAAACGAAAAAAAAGAAGAAGCAAACATACCCTTACAAGATGGCTATAGTAAGAAAAAAAAAAAAAAAAAAAATTCAATGAAGACCATTCACCATAAAGATATATAAAACTATATATGAAAAAATACAATTCAAAACTCCACTTAAAATTCCAAAAAAAATTAACAAACCTCTTTTTCCCCTACGTTTATCCTTCTCTTTTGAGACTTCTGCTGCATGCAAGAAAAAATAAGCAGCTCAAATCTAATGTAAAATTTGCGTATTTCTTTGTGTGTATGTGTGTGTGTGTGTGTGTGTGTGTGTGTGTGTGTGTGTGTGTGTGTGTGTGTGTGTGTGTGTGTGTGTGTGTGTGTGTGTGTGTTGTGTGTGTGTGTGTGTGTGTGTGTGTGTGTGTTTTTATGTGCTTATACATAATATATGTATATGTCTTTATATATATATATAAATATATATATATATATATATATATATATATATATATATATATATATATATATATATATATATATATATATATATATATATATATATATATATATATATATATATATATATATATATATATATATATATATATATATATATATATATATATATATATATATATATATATATATATATATATATATACACATATATATATATATATGTTTGTCATGAATCTAAAAAAAAAAAGTCTTTAGAGGCCAATCATAATCCCAGCATTATTACCATAAAGATTTTGCGTACTTTTCTTCTCGAAAAATTGTTCCTTCATGATTTCATAGCAGATGCACATAAATAGCAACCAGAAGGGTCTCTCCTCTTAATTATATTTTTTAGAAGACTAAAATGGGAAAACAAATAAAATTTCACATACAAATGACATGAGAGGAGTTAGAGAGAATCTGAAAAACTTTGTGCCGTAGGTTATTACCTCCCTTTTTGCTTTGTATTTTGTTCTTATCAAGTTTATTCACAAGTTAACTGTCAATTTTCTTTTAGGTTATAATCATTTTCATATCTCACTTATACGTTAGAAATAATAATAATAATAATAATAATAATAATAATAATAATAATAATAACAAAAATAATAATAATAAAAATAATAATAACAACAATTATTATTATTATCATTATCTCAACATCATCATTATCATCATCATCATCATTATTATAGAAATATTCATAATAATATAATCAATAACCACATCATTATCATTACAACAGAGCAATCACATTAATACAAGAACAGTATAACAAGGCCCATTCCACAATACCCTCTGTATCATTTACAAACAAATTTCTGAACAAACTATTATGCCACACTTATAATAACACATTTCCACCATGGCATAAGACAAGAGGCAGCACTGAAGGTATTCCAGTTAAAGCAAAATAACACCCGTACATTGCAATATTGTCTGCAATATGCAATGTTTAAAGTAAATATAAGATTTTTTTTTTTCTTTTCAAAATCAAATTACATCTTTCAATAATCAGAGCAGTCTATCTATCTACTTTACATATAGAATGACTTTAAATGAAAATGAAGCAAAACAATTTAGTGCTAATAAAAAGAAATGTAAATGGTGTGAAAGATGTAAATCAAATAATGTTATTGAAATTAAAATGAAATATAAAAACAATGTCATTCATAAACTTTAGGTGATAAATAGTGTTGGGGATGATGGAGATGGTAAGTGAAAATGGGGGATAATTTACTAATAGTTTATTTGCAGGAAATAAAGATAGAATTAATAGTCTATAAAAATTGTTCATACAGAGAGCAATGGACAGTTATTATTGTACAATGGGGAACTGTATCTTAGGAACACATTTTTAAATATTTTGATATTCCCTCCACAAGTGTCACTGTGTGTACCCGTACATGTGTATGTGCATGCAGGTATTCATGTGCATATGCTTATACGTGATTTGAGTGCACGTGTACAAATTTACATATTCATGAACAAACACTGTATTTCAATTACAAAAGGCAAATGGTGGGGGTGGGTGTGGGGGGGGAGGGATGATGGAATGGCTGGCATCGCAAAGAGGAAATCATCGGCAGAAATCACCCCTACTGAACAAAGACAAGCTCCAACAAAAGTATATTTTGCAAGGATCAAAAATAGTCAACAAAAAATAAATGCATCATCTTACTAAACTGTTCTGAAAATCTGTGAACACTAAAAATATGAAAAAAAAAATAGAAAACATGCAGAAGAACACGCAGACATAACTGAAGAAGAAAAAAAAGTAAAAAAATTGGACAAAAATAATTAGTCAAACAAAATAAACAAAAAGAAACAAATCATAAAAAGAAATAATAACAGAAAATAAATAATAAAAAAGAAAAAATATATGAGGAGAAGAAAATGAGAAGAATAAAGAAGACAAAGAGGAGGATAAAGAATAATGAAAGAAAAAAAAAGAAAAGAAAATAAAGGAAGAAAGAGAGAGAAGAGAAAAAGAGAAGAATAAAAAGAAGAGAGAGAGAGAAGAGAGAGAAGAAAGAGAGAGAGAGAGGAGAGAAGAGAGAGAGAGAGAAGAGAGAGAGAGAGAGAAGAGAGAGAGAGAGAGGAAGGAAGAGAGAGAGAAAGAGAGAAGAGAAGAGTGAGAGAGAGTGAGAGAGATGAGAGAGAGAGAGAGAGAGAGTGAGAGAGAGAGAGAGTGAGAGAGAGAGATGGAAACAGTACAAGTTGTATGGAATACAACAACAACAATCATTATTACAAATGAAAAAAACTGGCAGTTCCTATTATTTGGCTTTTATATATACAGCTCCTTTTTTCAATGACAGACAGAGACGCACTTTCAGTACCAACAAACAGGGCTTAAGTGAACCAGAATTGTTTTCAGACAACTATACTTAGAAGAAAGGACGGATGACATATATAACTGGAGGAAAGAAAGATGATATTATCATAAGTAACTACCATAATCATATCTACTTGCTGGCAACAGTAGTTTTTCCTTTTATGAATGGCATACATAAAATTGGTCTGCAATAATAAATGCAAGGCAAGGGGCATATCTACCACCTTTATAATCATTTTAAGAGGGCACGTTGACCCTTTGGTCTCAGGTATATGCAATGTCCACTGTAATTTCGTAATATCAATTTTGTTCACAGACATTTTTACAAGCACTTAGTCACCAAGGAGGTAATTACTATGCTTACCTGACCATATTTATTTACATGTCACATGAATCTTTGCGGAGAAAAGGTGTTATTTCTAATACTATTATGATCTTTAATAACATTATCAATGACATCATCATCATAATATTAACAATACTAATAGTAATAAATATAGTTCTTAAAATTCAAGGAAGGGGATGAGATCAGGTAGGGCAAGAAACTAATGCTTGGTGTCTTAGCACTTACTGAGCCATTTAAATGAAAACAAATTTAATAAATCAAATGGACTTGTATTATTACCAGTGCTGGTTTCAAAACTTTTATGATGGAAAGGTTCATCTACTGTTGATGGAAAATCATCAAAACAACTGTACAAAAATAAACAATAATAAAAACAATAAAAAACAGAAAATCCAACATTAACTTCACTGACAGCCACAAGACACTTTTCTATTCCAGATCCATCTTCTATCAACTTTTTCTTCAAATTAATTCTTGAGCAAATACATGTATTCTAACTCTTTTTTGACTGACATTCTAGTTTACCCATTTCAGCAGGCAGTCCTATGGATAAAGCACCCGATATCTAATAACACAAAACAGCGGCATACAGCCCAACCACTATCAATAAATAAACATTCTAAAAAAGAATACACTATTCATTCTTAGCTTTCAAAAAGTATTGAATATCTAAAAAAATAAAAAAAAAATTACAACTTTCATCTACTAAGAGGGAGAACATCACATCAATACACACTTGCACAAGTGCAAAACCTCCTAAAGCCTAATCCTCCTGAACGTACCATCGAGGTGCTGGGGAGGAGGTGCTAACACATCGTTTACCACTTGTTGCCCTTCGCCCTCAGGTGGGTGTTCAGGAGCTTGGATGGGAGCATTGCCCACCGGAGGGTTTGGCCGCTCCACTACTGCAGGCCCTGGGGAAGGAGAAGAAAATGTTAATAGGAGGCGCACAAGTTTTGCCTTCATATAAAACGTGAGTTCCTATCTCCTTTACTCAGTATTTGTTGCACATATTTTGTATTCCTGTTATGCAAATTTTTTACCTTTCTATTATGTAAGTTTTCCATTCATATTATAAATTACACACATTCCACCAATAGGATGAATGAGTGTTCCAAAGTACACAAATGATAATGAAAATAACTGCATTAATGTGATCATGAATCATGATCCACCCTTAACTTCCAGCCGTGAGGGTCCCTTCATGGCGAGTCTCCAGGTAGGCAGGCCCTCGGACCATCTCTAACTCCTTGCAACAGGTTGAGCGGCCTAAGCCACAACCTCCTGGGTCGTCCCACAGGCCTCCTCCACCCAGGATTGTCTCGCAAAGAGACAACCTGATGGACAGGGTCATCCACAGGGAAACGAGCTAGGTGCCCATATAGCCTGAGTTGGCGATCCCAGATTATGATGTAACAGGTCCAATGCCAGTCTCACAGTGTAGCAGTTGGTTGGATACATGGTCCTGGCAACTGTACCCCATGATCCGGCGAAGGGACTTGTTACAAAAGGCATCAAGACGAGACTGGATAGTGTCCAGGTTTCACTTCCATAGAGCAAAACTGGCAGTATCAAGGCCTTGAAGATATGAAGCCTGGTCCTTCTGCATAGGTACTGAATGCTTTTGTTGATTGAGTTCATGGCTCCTGCTGCCGGACCAATCTGTCTACTGACTTCTTGGTTTGACAGTCCAGAGATATGCAAAGTATGCAAAGCTCTCTGTGACTTCAACATCCTCACCACAAGCATGGATTGACTGAACGGGTTCCCCTAACAGGCCCCCAAAGTCCTGAATCTTGGTCTTGGTCCAGGAGACCTCTACACCCAAAGGCTTCGCCTCATTAGTAAATGCATCAGGAGTGACACCAGTAACTCCAGAGACTCAGATAAGATCGCAACATCATTGGATAAGTCAAGATCTGAGACCTGGATATTGCCCAGTATTGCTCCACACTGACTTTGTTTAGTAGCTCTACCCATTATCCAGTACATGCAGGTGTTGAAAAGTGTTGGTGCAAGGACACAGCCTTGCCTCACCCCTGAATTAACAGAGAAGAAGTTTGACTGGTCCCCACCACGCTTTACAGCACTTTCAGTACCCATTTATAATCTTGCTATTAGGCCAATAATCTGTGTTGGAATTCCCCTAAGTCTCAGAATCTCCCATAGCAATTCTTGATGCACTGAGTCAAATGCCTTCTTGAGGTTGATGTAGATTGCAAGCAACCCACAACGAACTCACAATGGCATTCCACAATTATTTGAAGCACTAGGATATGGTCTACTGAGTAGTTTAATGGCATGGCAGTTGCTATAGTTCTAACGATCCCCTTTTCCCTTCCAGAGAGGGATGACCACACCACTGAACAGATCTGAGGGAATGGAACCAGGCTGCCAGATGGCAGTCAAGACTGCATGCAAGCCCCGAGCTATAGGTTCACCCCAGCCTTTAGAAGTTCAACAGGGATATCACATATGCCTGCGACCTTCCCACTCTTTAGCTTAGAAGTCACCATCCTAACCTCAGTTTTGGTAGGAGGTTCCTCGCTGATGGGTGGGTCCAGCACAGGTACTGTAACACCACTTGCATCCAAGCTAACTGTTGGAGGGTCTACCCTTTTGCTTGATCTTAAACAATGTAAATCTAGTAATGAATTTGATCCTTATCAATTATGACTACAGCATCTTTCACATCTCACTACCCATTGTCGCCAATGCAAAAACCACCTTCCATCCACCAAACAGTCTGAAACAGCCATACAAATAAAAAAAAGACAAAATAAGAGAGCAGAAACCGTCTTAACACACACAACATCACCAGTCCAACTTACCGTTATTATTTGCAAGCAGGTTGTTATGGTTGCCTTCACCCTCCATGCCCTCAGGGGGCTGGATCGGCAAGTTATTGTTAGCTACTGGGGGAGCTGGTCTTTCCATGACAGCTGGGCCTGCATGAAACAGTGGTAAGACAACTTGAAAATTGAAACAACCTTGGAAATTATACCAAACTACTATTTGACATAAATCAAAAGCAATAAAACAATACTATATAAATAGACCAATAAAAAAAATATATATGCTGAATATAACCGATTCTTCTGACTAGAGAAATACTCTTAAAGAAAAATCAATGCACGACAAAATGTATTCCAGCACTAATCCTTGTTGGAACAAAAACACAGGAAAAAAACATTTAAAAATATACTTACTTGAACATGCAAAGATGAGGGGAAAAAAAATCTATTGACCATGCAAAGTTGAGGAAAAAAAAAGGAATTGGAGATGAAAAGAAAAAGAGAAGAAAAAGCAACAGAGAACACAACAAAGCACAATTCATTAACAAAGAAAGAAAGAAAGAAAAAAAAGGAAACAAGAAAAATGTACAATGATACAGAAATTCAGCAAAATGCAACCACTTACACAAGATATGAGACAAATACATGCACAGGATTACTAACCTCCCAAACCTCAGTATCATGACTAAACAAAGCACATCATCATCTCTTCTTTCTCCTTTACTCACAAACAAAACATTCAGCATGCGATACATCCACAGATACAGAGAAAGAATTTACATGCCAAATGTTAAAGGATTTTCATTTATATATATATATATATATATATATATATATATATATATATATATATATATATATATATATATATATAAAATATATATAAATATATATATAGATATGTACATCTACATAAATAAATATACATGTGTATATTTACACATATATACATGTATACATATATATATAAATATATACAGATACATATATACATATACATAATGTATATACATATACATAATATATATACATATATATACATATATACATATATATATATATATACATATACATTCCTGATAAGAAATGAAAAAATATACAGATAAACTTTCAGGCATCAGAGCATTCCTGTGAGAGCATAAAAGCTCAGAACAACCCTACAGATGGAAGACAAGCCCAGGTTAAGGAGGAGACACTGAATTCTAGGGCCTTCTAGTAGCATGTGTGTGGTACCTGGCCTCCTTTGGGCTCACCTGGGACAGGTACAACCCTGGGCGGAGGGGCCATGTGACTTCGGGTGATCATCCCTCGCCTTTGGGCAGGCAGGGGCAATGCCCTAAACTTCGGGCAATCCTAAGATTCCTCCTGCTATTGGCACAAAATCATAGTTCAAATAAATGATCATGTTTGACAGTGTATTATTGACTTTCACTGACTTCTATGCTAGTGGTTCTCAAACCATCTCAAGTCATGATACTCTGGCAATGCAAAGGCATACTGCCCCTCTTCCAATACAAAAATAAATTACATACATCATGCATATTCACCAGATTTAGTAACATGACCCTTTTTTCATTCCTTTTCCCCATCATTCTTTCCCATGGTATACAGACCAATTACTTAAAATCAGGTATTAATCCTAATTCATCCATTTTCATTAAATAGTTCTTCCACACAGGTCATATATAGTCCCCCATTTGAATAAGTTTGAGAACCCCTGCTACAGCACTTTAACCCACTGGATCCGGATGCTTCACTGCCACCACATGGCCCAAAGTACAGGCATTAGTCTTACTTGAGCAGCCACTCTGATGGGTGTGCGGCTCCTAGGCTGGGCACACGCAAAGAATCGTGTATGGTGACAAGTATCCATGCCTCCCCTTTGAACTATTATCTTCTCTTTTTCTGCAGAAGTGTTTTTAGCTTTTTTGCCATCTTTCCAATGTCTACATTTGTCATCTGATTTGCTTTATCCAGATGGTCATAGATTTTTCCCTACACAGACTCCATATTATCTCCCTAGGTAGTAGCAATAATAATAACAATAAGTAACATTTTATTTTTTTTTAATTTGTAATACTATAATTTACTGATTTTCTGTAATACAACTTTCGCCACCAATCACAGCTTTGTGCACTTGTAGCGAGTCATTCCCGTCACCCTGGCCTTTAGCCAAAATGCTCACAACGGCAAGTTTGCATCACCCCAGCCCACAGCCATGTCACCTGCCGCTCAAGCCAAATTTTTCATGACATGATGGTCACATCATCCGGATCGTAGGGATTAATGTCAGTTTACCAGTGCAAATCATACATTCACAAATAATAACAAATAGTAAGTTATCTCTAAAATAAACCTTGAAGACTAAGCTTAGCAAACAAATCATTAATATATTCAAGGTATATCAAGTATGCCTGAATTCATATGGAGTCAAAGTCAAGTAAAATAAGAATATATGTATTATGCCCATTAGAGATTATTTCATAGTTCACTTATTTGATAACAGTAGAAAAAAAATCTGTATTTTCTGTTAAAAAAAAAAGATGCTTACAAATGAAATAAAAAAATCAAGCTGTACTTCTAATAGACCTATATCAAATACACCATGCATAATCAAGCACACATCAAGTACAATTTAAGACATCATATATCAACAACACATCAGGCTGCAAGTCATACAAAATTTTAGCTAAACAAACTGTACTATGCATTTGCCAAGTATAAGTATAAGCACATCATATCCAAGAAACCACCATTTTCAACACTATGAGTAGAGAAAAATTAGTCTATAATTATTAATAAAAAAAATCAAAAAAAATCCTCCTACTGCATATATAAATTCAAGTAAACTGCCATTACTTGGTGCTACATTTTAATGATGGACCCTTGATAACAGCAATGAAATAACGACACAAAAAATAAAGTGAAAAACCAAAAGCAAAAAACAACAAATAACAAAAACACGCTTAGACAGCCCACACATCTGCTGGCAGTCAAAGCAACTCACCAGCTGCTTGTCCATTCCCATGGTTCTCTGCAACATGATGGGGTACAATGGCCTGTGGGTTGGCTAGAACACCTGCATCTTGTTCATTTTCTGCAACATAAAATTGCCTGAGTTGACTGCAAAGTATACCAGGAAAAGACATAGTTCCAAAAGTGTTCGCAGTGTAAAATGTTATGTCTGTAAAGTACTAGGCTGTGATGGAGAACTCCAAAGTATCCTAACTTTGTTTTGAATAAATCTGACATAAAGGATATAACATGGAAATGACACTGCCAAGGAAGACTACTGCAATGTGGGCAGTAAAATATGCAATGATAAATAAAGTAACAAATGAGCTGAAAGCATTAGGAAAGTATAAAAACTAAACAAAAAATGCCTAAAGGTGTAAATCAAGGCATTCTTTAAAAGAAAAAGCTAAGTAGCAATATAACTAAGCGAGGCAGCTGTGATTAATAAAAATTATAGATGAGTGCTATAATTGTAATTGTAAAGTGAACAGATGGTCAAATCTTTTAAATGGTGACCAAAAAAATAAATCTAATGCACAGAAAAAGTACCTGTTGGTAAAATAACATTTTAGTCACAAGATATCATGCTTGGTGTAGTGTCCAGAGAGCAAGTGTACCATGGCCTGAGAAATCATTCAAACTCATTTCCTATAGATTTTTCTCTAGAGATAATTTTGCTTTCTTCTTTATACTTTTAATGACTTTAATTCTTAGGCCTAGTCATTTTTGTCATTTCCCATGCTTCCTCCCCTAAAATTTGAATCATACTGACTAATGCCACTATCCTCATTCTCCTTTCAGGAAATATAATTCATATGTTCTCCATTTTTACTTCCAGTATGTAGAGAAAACAGCCATACGTGCAAGCCTGGTAATGGAACTAAATATTCACAGTTGTCGTCCGTCTTCAACTGTCAGAGCACATTACTCATAATTTTGTAATAAATCAAAAACCAATGAAATCTTAAAGCCAGTGTTGCCCACATTCCTACAGACTTTCAAGTTCTTAAGTGCCACCAACAAAAATCACTGCAAGTCATCATATGTTTATTCCACTTTTTCTAAATATTACTGGTACGCCTATTAGTAGTTAAGCAGTCACAAGTCATCAGCATGCTTTTCCTCACAGACCAAGCTATGGATTACACAGTGCAGGAGAGTAAGTGTTCAGCCACTAGCACCCCAAAGGAGGAGAAGACATAGGACACGAGGTATGAACATCTAAATGCCTCAGATGGAC
>NC_051403.1:5372898-5375398 GCF_015228065.2 Penaeus monodon | reverse complement strand
CCTGAAATCAAACTGCAGTACCGCTCATTACATATAATTCTGACAAACCGACAAAAATTAAAATGTTTTTGGAAATCAGTGAATTCAGCAAAATTGACCCAGCTGTGCAAATTATTTGATTTTCCAAAAAGAAAATAATCTATTACATATCAATCCTTTATCTCTACATCAGTGTTAACCATGTAATCATTCTTATTTGTTCCTTAATTAGTTAAGTCATGTACACTACATAAATGAAAATACAGCAAAATCCTTGAGAATTTACATATAGAGTGCTATCAGACCTATTCTAGCCAATGAATCCTAAAACCAGAGATATTCATAGGACAGAAAAGTTTGTAGGTGAAACAAAGACTGGAAAAGGCCTTCCAAAACAAATGAAACATATCACACGAGATGTGGGTTTCTTCCATTATCCTCTTCCAATTCAACATGTTACGAATGATACTTCACCATTAAACAGGACACCAGCACAATCTATCCTAGTGGCTATGCTAATCAGTTATACACTGTACCATTCCTGTTCAATATACTGCAGTATTTTGGGCTACTGATGGTAAATATTTGAAGATGATGGCAGTGTTAGGGAGAGAAAAAACAAAACAAAAGGGACCTGGAAGAGATACATCAGGACGGGGAAAAGGAATAAAATTAAAAAGAATGTTTCAAGGAGTTAATCTTTGTACTAACAGATTCTTGGCATCAAGAAGAAATGGGAGAAGAAAAGGATGAGAAAGGGTGCATTTTCTACATACAATGAAAATATCCAATGAAAAAAGTGTGGATAATGTATCCCCTACAATAGAGAACATAAGTCATAGTCATACAGAAGTGGCAGCTTTTCCAATTCCATAAACTACCTCTACACTTCATGTAAGTCCTGGTACTGTCTTTAAATATATTTCAATTATCATATGACCAAGAGGACTGCAATTAGGATGATTTTATTTATATCTCATCAATCATTAGTGTCTTAATATTCTACATCCTTGCAAATCGCAAGCAAATTTCATTATCAAACTAATTCTGTATCTTGGCAAGGAAAGTATGGCTATCAAGGTGTTTTTGACATTACAAATTATTTATGATATATCAATATTTTCATAATTATTTTCATCGTAACATACTGTTATCATTATCATCATGACTATTCATAATAATTTTTTTTTAATTTATCAATCATTACCAACATTTATCATCACATATTATTATCATTCCTATAATCATTCTCTCAAACAATGTCTCCTGATAATAAAATATGACGATAAGTTTTAAGATATATTTTCATTCTTTTTCTTTTCTACGAGATTTAAATACAAAAACAATTGTGCAGTTCCCAAAACAACAGCCCCTCAATTCAGGAACACACACACACGCACACACAAAAAAAAGAATACCTCCACAAGCTGCTCCTTTGCTTGGCTTAGTTTTGACTCGTACTCCAACTGCACGTCACGCTTGGCCTGGACTATAATATCAGCTAATTCATCAGCTGCCCTTTGAGACTCCTCACACTCTTTCTTAAGTGTGACCAGTTCTGAATTACATGTTGCCAGGGAGAGTGTGAGGTGAGATCTTTTCACTGTCACCTACAAAAAGTGTCGAAAGTATGGGGTAACTGGGCTTGAGAGAGGAGTAAACGCACAATCTCAATCAGGTCTGGATATTCATGTAAATGTAACTATTCCAGATTTTTGTAGGTAGAGTCCACTTATGGATAGCCAAGAAAATCATTCCTGGAGTCATAGTAGTGTCAAATGTTTCACATAACAACTCTCTTCCAAAGATATGATGTTACAAGCAAAAACTACCTAAAAATACTGAATTAACTACCTATACTTTCAAAGTCAGGAATAAATGTGTGATCTAAAAAAAAAAAAAAATGTCTGATATGCAAAACCCATAATATTCAGTAAATGAACTAGTGACATTATGAAAATACTATTCATTCATATACACGAAATATAAATATAAAATTTCACAACCCAATACAATATATAAGTAATGTCAGAGACTTATAATTGCAAGTAAAAGTGCAAGACAGAGCCTGGATGAAAAACTTTTTAAAGGAATCCCCTTATGCATTTTCTTGTAGGTACAAGAAAATGCATAAGGGGATTCCATGTCCTTTTTGTCATCTTTAAAAAAAGTTTGCAGACTCCCCCCTCAAAACACACATACTAAAGATAATCTACTACATTGTTCTACAATATTTTGCCACCTACTTACTTCACTCACTGGTTGGGACATACGGTATTCGTGACAATCATCTACATCAAACAGTGATGCCTTTATTCAAGATGATAAGACCATTTCCTTTATATTTCAAATAAAAAATATAATGTGCCTACATATAGCATGATTCAAGTAACAAAATCTAATGATGTACTTATGAGACCATCTGGATAATAGTTTAAAAAAAAAAGCTTTAAAAACAATACAAGTTGAAAAAGGGACAATATGGAAATAAGTAGGCAGGAATGAAAGGGACAAAGGATTG
>NC_051403.1:5346967-5359467 GCF_015228065.2 Penaeus monodon | reverse complement strand
TTGGTTATGAGAGAGAAGCACGTTTACATTTGTGGAGGTTAAGAATCAGCATATCAATGGTCGTGGTTATAAGGAGCTCATATCTTGTGTGAGCAAAGAAAACACAAAACAAAGATTTTATTACGTATAACATCTCATCATTTACCTGATTATTATCCTCTTGAACGCCATGAGTTATTTATTTGGCTAATCAGGCAGTTAGTGTTTGCCATGGACGTTAGAAGTATTTTGAAAATGTTATTGTTCCCGCCGCTGTTAGTTTTTACAAATTCTAGGTCTGCAATAGATTTTAACTCGAAAAATATAATTTAGCGAATGTTCACACTCATAAGGGTTTGCAGTCAACAAGTTAAACGAAAAGTTTTTCTATTTAATTACTGTTAAGGGCAAGTTAACAACTCTACATCTATATCGTGATGTTGAGTTGCACTTTTAAATTGTCAATATTTGGCCGTGCGAAAGCATAGGAACAGTCCCGTCGCATGGACTTCTGTTTTAGGCCTAAAGTACTCCTGAATCTTTTCTCTTGCTGTCATTCACGCCTCTCCATCTTAAGACCAGTGCTTTCCCTTGGGAATATTTGCTGTTTAATGACTAATTCTGCTTCTCTCCCCAACATATTTTATGTGGCATCATGAACACTTTTACGTGTAGATCAACTGTAAAGTGTAGGATTTTTTTTATGGACAAACACACAAACAAATACAAGAGCTAAATCTTATTTAACCTTTGCTAATGTGTTAGTATTTGGTTTATTTTTTTCCTTTGGTGCTATTATCCCATTCATTTTAATGGCATTGTACAGACACCCAGTTTATGTGTTTATCTCCTTCCGGCCTCGAAAACCTGGATATTGCCTGCAAAGAGGAAACGCGATGGGAAGCTAGTGTCCCTTTACTAAACAGGGGGGAAGGGGGTAGGAGGAAGGCTTTAGCAAGGGATGTAGAAGCGGAGGTTAAACGGCGAGGAAAGGGAGAGGGTTCAGGGTATAGGCTAAGGAGGGTGAATGGGGTTTCCTACACGGCATTTGCAATTCTGTCAAATCTGCTTTTGAAGGAAACTTGCGGAAGAGATTTGCTTCGTCTGGCCGACATAAAGAGCTCACTTCCTACTGCACACACACGCACGCACGCGCGCGCGACACACACACACACACACACACACACACACACACACACACACACACACACACACACACACACACACACACACACACACACACACACACACACACACACACACACATGTATATATAAATATATATACATATGAAAAAAAAAAATATATATATATATATATACACATACACTTTATTTATGTATACTCATGTATCTACACACGCACGCATATTTACTTGTCTTTTTTGTGGACCATTTCATATTTAATTATTCCTAATATAATAGCCAGCATCAATAAGTAAGGAACCCACAGCCATTAGCTGTACTGAGCTGTGCACATACACACATACACCCGTGTATGCATAATGCTTACTCTACCTTGTATTATGAGAACCCTATCTGTTCCAGTCCTTTACATCTCTCCTCCAACTCGTCTGGATAGTTACATGTCAGCCAGAGAAGGGCCACTCACGAGTGCCAGGGCTTAGGGGGCGTTTCATTTTTGTCTGTTCGGAACTGTACCACTCACAGGACAAACACATTCCATGCAAACCGGTCAAGGGCTGATGGCTGCTTATGCGGAACATGCAACATGGAAGTTGTGAACTCCAGTTGTTTTGTTTAGCATTTCAAATTTACAGTTATCTGGTGGTAAAATACTGTCTTCTCCAAAACGGCAAATTATGGTAACTGTTTCGAATACCTTCGCATAAGCGATCAGGACGATTTTGGTATGGATGGATTCCTCTCCTTAGTACACAAGTATATAAATATTGTGCCTCAGACCCCCCACCCCAACTCCCACATACTTGGCCCCGATAGCAGTGGAGGGGCCAATAATATGAATAATTTACAGGAAATGTGTCTTTATAATAATAATATATACAGAATAAGCCATTATATTGTCTAATGAAGGGAGCTCTGCCTTTTGCACCATCCCCTCTTGTGGAGCTGACGCCCACTCTGGATGACAGAGAATCCTCCACGTATTTATAGCAGGGTAGAGCAGACAGCCGACATGCGGGACTTCTCGATGCCGAGTCTGTCTGATGCTCTATCCTGTCTTATATACGTGGTGGGTCTTTGTTGTTCTAGGCATTTGACTATGTATTGGCCTACTCTCTGTTTATTATACGTAATTTATCCCCTAATTACCCTGGCCCCATTCAAGCCCTTCCCTGCAATCGGGGCCAAGATTATGGGAATTAAGTGGTTTCCGCTGCATAATATCTACATTAGGTAATAGAGAGTTAAAGGAATCCATCGACACCAATCTTGTGTGATCAATCATGAGAAGGTATTCTGAGTATTTACCCAATAACAGGTGTGTTTCATTTGCTGTAGCTTCTCATGGCAGCTAGGCGCAAGGCCACACATAAGGTGTTCACAGAGATTATGTGTGTACTTTCTGTGCGGTCAGGGATGCAGAACTAAGACAGTCTTCCTTTGGTTGTTATGTAACTTATTTCGTGTTACTAAACAGGGGTGAACAAACTTTATTTCCTGTGCCTCCATGGTATTATGTGAACCACACATTAATTTTGAAACAATAAATATAAATATTTCAGTAAGATAAAAAGGAACTTGCTCTAGAATGACATATTATGAATCATAAGTACTTTTTACTCTCTTCAAATTCTTCATCCATCTTCATTATCTGTTAAAGCCAAAAGGAATTTCTTGTCTATCCTCTCTACAAGCAAAGATGCTGTTTCGGCTGAATTGATGTATTAGATTTAAACATACTTCTGTATGGTAATTAATTATATTTTGTTTGGCCTGTGTTTAAACCTGGGAAATAATGTCATATTGACAAATGAAACGTATGTTAGGAGGATGATGGAGCTCTGTAGGCTTATAAACCTTTTTTTGCTCTTAGGTGCCATATAAGCACCTCTAGGTATCAGTTTTTCTTTCTTCCTCTTCCCTGCCAAAAAGAATTCACTTTGTAATCCCAAATTGTCTTATCTTTGTGAGAATACAAAGATAAATAGCTAAATATAAATATTTTTTTTTTTTCTGATAATAGACATGACAGTACATGATATGCCCTTAACTGTATCTAAAATGTCATAAAAAGTTCACAAGGCATGGGTAAAATTAAACAAAATTATTTTAAAGTCTTTTTTTTATTGTATCTGATTACATCAAATGCCCAACAAATAATGAATTTCATATCATAGTTTTACTTGATATTTATAAAACAAACAAATTGGTCTCTTCTTTTTTTAAATCAGTGAGTACGTCCAATGAAATTAAAGTACATAATGCTTTGGTAACAAGTTTACTTTTCCTTTCATACAAAATATAGAATATAAAAGTAGAAAGAATGAAAAAAGTGAATACTGACTTCATAAAACAAACAAACAAACAAAAAAAAGAACCAAATAAACTGATACATTTAATTTAAAATGTATATTTGACAACTATTGTGCCAAAATAACACCTATTCCTAATGAAGAAAAAGCTTGTTTTCTATTACTGGAATACCAAAGGTCATGACTAGGAAATAACAGCATAGTAGTTATGGATGGATTTTGCCATCTTCCTGTACTAGCTGTACATTTTTGTATTTTTTATTTATGTTTATATATATTTATTTTCCCGTACCTTTTTGATGCACTGTTTTATCAGCAATACGTCTGTAATATAATCCTTTACATAAATTAAAGCAGTTATGTATAGGATTACACAGGTCTTTACAGTAATCTGGTGTTTCTTTTTTCCGACATAAAGACAAAATTTCAAGTATTTACCCATTGGTTCAATAAAATTTGAAATAAATAAAATATCTTCTGACTTGATAAACTAATAGAGAATGCTATTGTGCAATCAGTTGCTAGTGCTTTGGCTTGTTATTTTTCCTTATCTCATGCTTACAAGTGTTCTAACAAGCAAGCAGAATCTTTTGGTTTATAAATTTTAATTAATAAAGAAGTGGATGACAGTACTGGCCCTTGCTATCATACTAAATATGGGAGCAAGAATAGTAGTCTTACCAGCAACATTTCCCACAAAGACTAAAACCTCATCACAGTCTTGTATAATGACAGCATTTTTATAGACATGTACACAGACTTGCACACACACATACAGGAACCAGCACAGTCACACACATGAAAGCACATTTGTGCATTATGTTATAATGACCCTTACTCGTTAAATATTATTTCAGGATCCACAATTATTGCCTTTTATATCCGTATTTACACCAAGCCTTCAACTGAATCTCTCCATTGCCATTTACATTTCTTTTTATGCATTCATTTCATAGATTGTCTCAATGCTGCTTATCAGCATCTGTTGTGAAAAGAAACAAAAAGGACTGGTGACATAAAGACATCAAAAAGTCACTATTCTATATAATATGGCAAGTAGAAACTCTACCCTGCATAAATTTTAAGTCAATAAATAATTCTCTTTTCTAATGCTCACAATGTTGAGGCATTTTACAAATGCTTAAACTATACCCAGTGAATGAGAGACAGGAGCATAATAATCAAGGTAAGACTCATGCCAAATACATAATTTAACCCTTATATCCAAGGCTACTGTGTACAGTTGCTAATGCCATGTTACAGGGGTCTGCGATAGAAAGAGTTAAGTTTGCAACCATTCAGAACTAATAACATATGTTGTCTTGCAATGAAATATTTGCTCCTTCTCAGGGAATAGAAGTAAGCAAAAATACTGGAATGAATCTTCTCTAAATAAAAAAAAAATTGAGAATGTTGATAATGTTAACTCTTCAAGGAATGTTAATGGGGCCTCAGCATGTGTGCCCCAAGAGAAAATAGAGTGATACTCTGGGTGAAAAACAAAACTGATGCAAACACACTAAATTTCAGACTTGCATTCATTCTTCTGAGAGAGTGAGAAACAAATAAATAAATAGATAAAAAAATAATCTCTATCACTATTACAAAACTTCAATTCAGTTTCTGATACAGAGAGATTAATAATGTACAAGAAATTTTATATCCATAGTGTATATATATATATATATATATATATATATATATATATATATATATATATATATATATATATATATATATATATATATATATATCAAAGAAGAAATATAAAAATACTATCTCTGAAACTATGGCCTACGCAAATTTTAAGTTAAATGAAGTATCAGTGTTAAATAACTGCAGTGCGATTTTCCTTTATACTATCATACTTGTGAAGTTATTACATACAACTTATGTACAACTGCAATTCAACTTAGGCACAGTATCACATAAGCAAGCACAGACCCATCAAAGTATTTTCATCTTTTCCATTAATCTAGAACTTTTTCTCACACTCTTTGAGAATACTTTTATATATATATAGTGACTTTATTGTTGAAAAGAAATATAAGAAAATAAATTTCTTAATACAAACACATTGTAAGTACAACTTGAAAAATATGTTTTAACTCTTATTTTTCAGTGATACAAACAGCATCCTTGTGAGAAAATAGCAGGCATCTGACAGGTTTCTCTGCATAGCAACCTCTTAAAAAATTGGAATGAAGAAGGCTCGTCATGAGCAAAAGTGCATGAATGCTGCCATTTTGCATCGACCAAACATCACCCTCCCTGGCTTAACTTTGGGTTACAACCCTACCTTACATTTCTACTGTGCTTTGTACAGCATTACCAAACTGTTACAGTCCAAGTGGTTGAATATTGTAAGTAATGTCAACATCGAATTGGGTAACGTACTTTTGACAACTTATTCAAGCTCTTCTCATCATCCTAGTTTACAGATTCAAATGATTAAAGTTGAAGACACATTGCCACTTCAATAAGGCCCACATTCAACTCTGGCAGAGATCCAGCATGCTGATATACTTAAAAGCACCAAAACATTTCTCTCACTATAAGACAGATAAATGATGTGGCATTAGCCCGTAGTATCCATTCTCACTTTAGTTCTCTAACACTATTACAAAGCCCTGCCAACTATCAACTTATCATCAAACCCTGTATATTGTGCAGTCGTGGAGCAAAGTGACTATTCCCCTTGAATAATATATGAATCATTAAGTCTGAAACTTTACCCAAAAGACTGGTGTTCCAGACTGACAGTAAAAAATACAAAAGGCTTGCTTCAAAACTGCTGAACTAAAACATCAAAATCTCAACAAATGTATTCTAAATAACAGTAGCCAACATAAGAGAGAGAGAATGAGTAAGTGAATGAGTGAATGAGTGAGTGAGTGAGAGCAAGTCTGAATGAATGAGTGAGTGTGAGTGTGAGTGTGAGTGTGTGAGAGAGAGAGAGAGAGAGAGAGAGAGAGAGAGAGAGAGAGAGAGAGAGTGAGTGAGTGAGTGAGTGAGTGAGTGAGTGAGTGAGTGAGTGAGTGAGTGAGTGAGTGAGTGAGTGTGAGTGTGTGTGTGTGTGTGTGTGTGTGTGTGTGTGTGTGTGTGTGTGTGTGTGTGTGTGTGTGTGTGTGTGTGTGTGTGTGTGTGTGTGTGTGTGAGCAAGTGAAATTTCTGTAATATAAATCAAACTAAGAATTCTGGAACAAAACAACTTTTTTCTCAACCATCATGATATTGGAAAATTAAATTAAACTGAAGGTAACCAGAAAAAAGAAGAAAAAAGTCTCCCATGATTTAAGAAACTTATTAAATGGCACAGACATTGTTTTAAGAATGTTACATTACTGCAATTGATTAGAAACATTTTCAAGATTATTATAATTGTTTGTTATTTAACACAGTTCTTTTCACCATTATTCTTTTGATTTAGACAGAGTAAATGCAGTACAGGCTATTTTGAGATAAATTGATATTTTCTCTGTCCATTACATATTCATGTACCTTTATAAATGTTGTAATCCAAATCTCTTGTGCATAAATTACTTTCTTTAAATAAGAAACAAATTTCATGAGTTCATAATTTTTTTTTTTTTTTTTAATAGGACTAAAGTAAATAAAATTATATAAAATCTATCTTAGTATCCTATCTATATCTTATTATTGTCCAAAGTTGAGCAGAAATTGTGCTACAATATCACATTTATATCAAATATTTGCGCACACTGTCCCAAACATTTATAACAATATCTTTTCACTAGGTAGCTGGACTAACAACTAATCATTACAAATTATATACTTAATCACACCTTCATCTGTTTTCTATTATTTTTAATCTAATCCGTAGTTTATATCATCTGGGAGACACATGATAGAGAGCAATACATAATATACTGTGTGTATGCAAACAGATTCATGTATATATATATATTGACCTGCATGGCTTCTACACACATACATGCACACATATAAATTTGTGGAACTGTCCTTCATCATGAAGGTTCTAGAACACTTTCAAAAATATACTACCACCTGCAACCCTACTGGTTGTTTGCCAGCGCTGTGACAAGGGATACAACTGTTCTGTCGAGCCATGTGACTGCTTGGGGCATAACATATCCGCCATCATAGTAACCCAGGTGGCCTCCATGGTCTGTTTCTATGTAGAGTGAGTTACTATGAGTCTCTGTGTTGGAGGTGGGGAAGAAAACAGTAGTTATTAGTAAAGGAAAGGTCGATTAATTTATACATACATACATACATACATACATATATATATATATATATATATATATATATATATAATATATATATATATATATATACATATATATATATATATATATATATATATATATATATATATATATATATATATATATATATATATATAAATAGTATCTCTGCTTTTCCTAATTATTTTGTATTTGTAACTATAATATGTGTATCTTCATGTATTTACATCTAATAAGGGAATGGACAGAGGGAAAATCTAAAAGTATATATATTTTCACATTTGGTTATACAGAAAAGAAAGAAAAAGTTTGAAGTCCATCTGATTTCATATTTTGCTATGAAAAAGAGAAAGAGAAAAAGAAAGAAAGAAAAAAAAAGTATACAGCAACAAGAACTAAAAACAGATTAATTATCATTACATCTATTCTTTACTTACTGACAAATGCCTCTGGTATGCCTAACAAGTCAGGGTGGACCAAGGGATCATCACGAGCATTAATAAACACAATTGGAATGTGGATGTTGTGCATGTAGCTGGCTGAGCTGTCGTTGCGGTACAGCTCCTCCACACTCCTGAACCCAAAGATGCGCCTGTTGAAGAAAGGATCACTTGTTAAGTTATTTATAGACTGATTATATATATAGGTCTTATGATGTGTAAATGAGAGGGACTGATTATGAACACAAAATCTCAAAGAAAACCAGAAAACAGAAAAATCAAAATTCACGGAATATATAACAAGCTCTGTTCGTAAAAGTAACAAGTTATGAAACGCATTGTTATAAGATTTTCTTTTCATCTCGAAACACTGCTCGCAACACTTGGAACTAACATTTCAATTTTCAATCATCACTACTATCACACCTCCTGAAGTCCCAGTTCAATTTACAAAAAAAATAATTAATAAAAATAAAAAGCAAAACAAATAATATCTAGCGAGTCCTTTACAACTAACCTGGTGTATACTTCGTCAAGCTCTGGTAAGGTGGCGGCTGAAAGGACTCGCCGCTCCTCAATGTTACATTTCCGCTTAACCTCGTCAGTGAAGAGGGCCTCCTTGTGGCGTATGATAACGGAGCGCATGTTCTCAGTCATGGAGAACAGGTAGATGCGGGCTAGGTTGTGCCACTCAAGGAGGTACTTTAGACTCCTGTTTGCAGAGACGGTAAAAATGCATATATTAAAAAGTGAGGAAACCGCACAACATATACAAACATAAGTCTGAAAAACAGAAAAAAACAACAATATATATATGAGACCAAAAAAAACAACAACTGTATCGTCATTCTGTATCAATTCACTTATATTTTCTGCAAAGATGTCAAATTCTGACATCCATGGCAATAAAAATGTTTCAAGTGTTTCTATTTCTACAAAGACCATAACACTGTAAGTACTATAGGATAATGTTTAACCATACCATATGAAGATGTCTCTACTTCCAAATTTGAAAACTGTATTTTTAGAATTAAAAGAATATGGGTGAAAGATATTTTTCACAGCAATAACTTATTCCAAATCTACTTTCTATAAAGCTCACAAAATCACAACACACACACACACACACGAACAGCATAAAAAAAAAATATATACAAAGTTCAAACACCAAAAAAAGAAAAGAAGAGATAATAAAAGGAGAACGTTCGCACACTCACTTTACGGCATCATATCCCTGGCAGATGGAGATGGCTCCTACAATGTTACCTGGCCTGGCTCTACCTGGCTCCCCTAGATATTTTGTGACGATGTTTCCCCCCATACTGAAGCCCACCAACAGGAGCTTGGTGTCCGGATGGACTTCCAGGTACTTCATCAGCATCAGGTGGAACTCATCAGTCTGGCCTGCAATTAGGGTTCGGATGTAAGATTTGCATAGAATGGTAAACGAAGAGAGTAATTAACGAAGATGATGATGAAGAAGAAAGAGATGAATAAGGCCCGTGGAAATGATGAGTATGGGAGAAATATCAGTGAAGGAAGGAAGGAAGGAAGGAAGGGGGGGAGAGAGAGAGAGAGAGAAAAAAAAAAGGAGTGGGTTAAAAGTTGATGGGGATCATGAATAGACGAAAGAAGGAAAGAAAGAAAGAAAAAACAAAAGAAAAAGAAGGAGGAAAGAAAGGAAGAAAAGATATGGCGGAGGAAAGAGAGGAGGAGAGGCTAAGCAAGCTGAAAGAAAACCAAAGGAAAAATATACAGAACATCTCACTTTAATCCCATAAATAATTTCTCAGAACACAACATGTGTACCCTCTCATGATGCCCTTTGGCCCACTTACCATAGCGAAACACTCTGGGACTCGTGATCTTGACGTGTGGCAGAACTCCCAGGTGGTTAAGCACAATGCAGCGGTAGCCCTGTGAGCAAGCGAGTGACACCAGCGATCTGACATAGGTGCTCTCACTGCTGTTTGCGATGCCAGGACACACAGCGATGGTCATGTCCTCTGCAAAGAGTTGGGTATTAATTATAATGAAAATATACATTCTCTACGAATATCTCTGTATCTGATCTAAATAAAGCAAAACGTAAAAAGTATAAGTTATATCTCAGAATTTCACAAAAGAGTAATTCTTGTCTCACCTCTGTGAACAGTGGAGTTATTGTGAGTGGATTTTTAACTCAAAACTACACCTGCATAGGAGTATTCTTACACAACACATCATAAGACAATTAAGATAAAGATTATGGTGAAGTGTCTACACTACTGATCTAAGAACAACTATTGGGTTAAATTATATCATTCCAAATAACAGCACATACAGTTATGGCAACTCAAAATTTCTCCAGTCATATCTTTCAGTGGTGTGCACACACACAGACACACACACACACACACACACACACACACACACACACACACACACACACACACACACACACACACACACACACACACACACACACACACACACTTCAAAACACTGTTTCCCTCCAGTCACTACAGTCACCACTTAGCAGGTCATTCTACTCACCGTCAAACTGTGATGGCCCTGTGGGTTCATAAACATCCCAAGTCACAGTGGCTCCATCTTCCTGTCGGGCAGCAAACCTCTTGGCCATGACAGTTGGGCAGTAGGTCCTTCCTACAGTCGCGTGTACAATAGTCTGAAGATGGCCACTGCTGCCCCATAATCTCACTGGCACATACCTGCAGGAGAACCAAAAAGGAAACGGTTACAAGCAAGGCAGAGAAAGGTGAATTTAAGTTATGCCTCTCCCTCCCTCTCTCCTCTTTTCTGTCTGTCTGTCTGTGTCTGTCGGTCTCTCTCTCTCTCTTTCTCTCCCCCTCTCTCTCTCTCTCTCCCCCTCTCTCTCTCTCTCCTCTCTCTCTCTCTCTCTCTCTCTCTCTCTCTCTCTCCCTCACCCCTCTCTCCCTCTCCCTCCCCCCTCTCTCTCTCTCTCCCTCTCTCTCTCTCTCCCTCCTCTCTCTGGGGGGGGCCCCCCCTCGTCTCTCTCCCTTCCCCTACTCTCTCTCTCCCTCCCTTCTCTCTTTCTCTCCCTCCAACTCACTCTCTATCTCTCATTTCCTCACGTCTCTACATCTCTGTAACGATCTCCTTTCCACTAAGTCTGTTGACAGACACCCCCTCTGCCTCCTCATCCCTCATAAAACTCTGTCATAAAGTTCATGAGTGATGTTCCCTTTTGATTCCGGCATCAAAGATCACTCTGTCTTTTTTTTTAGGATTTCCCAGAAAGAAAACACTGACTTTATGAGGGCGATTGAATCAAGAATTTCACTGAAGATAAAATAAAAGTGTGGGGGGGGGGGGGAGGAAAACAACAGTCGATATTGTAGGCTGATTGGAGCGGTGTTCTCTCTCCCTGTCTCTCTCTTAATCTTTCTTCATTCTCTTGCCTCTCTCCTCTCTCTATTACATGTTTCTCTCCTCTGAAGGCGTATTTGTTACTGCCTCAGCGAATTGTGGGTCGACTGACCTTTTAACATCACGATCAGTCTTGTGTTGGAGTGTTTATTTCGCACATCGCATAATGAAGATCCGGTCTGTAACAGAGTGCATGCTACCCGCCACTTGCTTGTTGTTCTAGTAGTATATCGCTCTTCCTTTTTACTTCCAAATTCTTTTATTTTTTTGTCTCCTTTTTATCTCTGGTTCTCCCTCTTTCTTGTAGTTTCAGGTTTTACTTTTTCTGAGTAATGTTCTTGTGCTCGCTCTCGCTCTCTCTCTCTTCCTCTTTTTCCCTTTCCCTCTTTTTCCCTATCCCTCTCTCTTTCCCTCTCCTTCTCTCTCCCTCTCTCTTTCCTTCTCCCTCTCATTTTTCCCTCTCCCTCTCCCCGCTACCCATCTCTCTCCCCTCTTTCCAGCCTCCCTTCCGTGACCCACCAGGCCGACCCGGGATCGATGCCTGGGCTCGTGCTGTGTTGCATCCCCTCCCCACCTCTCTAGGGCTCAAGGTCAGAGGGGTCGCTTTGGAGAAGAGGGGGGAGAGGCAGAGAGGGGGGGGGAGGGAGCAGAGGAAGTGCCAACGCCATGCAACGCGCTCGCTCGCTCGTTCTTTCGCTGGCTCACTCGTTCTCTTGGTTGCTCTCTTAGTTGCTTGCGTGCACGTTCGTTCTCCTGTTCCGCTCTCTCAGTCGTTCGTTCTCTGCCTCGTTCGTTCTTGGTTAGTCTGGTTGGTTGCTTGGTTGCTGGCCGACGCTGCGGGTCAGGTTTGGCTGCTCGTTCGTGGAGACCAGACAAAGACGGAGGGAGAGGAGAAGGAGGGAGGGAGGGAGAGGAAGAGGAGGGGAGGGAGAGGGGGAGGGGAGAGGGAGGGAGCAGGGTGAGGCGGGGGGGGGCGAGGAAGGGAGGGGTATGAGGGGCAGG
>NC_051403.1:5345012-5346867 GCF_015228065.2 Penaeus monodon | reverse complement strand
TTTTTTTGGGGTTTTTTATTTTTTTATTTTTTTGGTTTTTTTTTTGTTTTTTTTTTTTTTTTTTTTTTTTTTTTAATTTTTTTATTTTTTTTGGGTTTTATTTTTTATTTTTTTTTTTTATTGGGTTTTTTTTTTTGGTTTTTTTTCCCCCTTTTTTTGTTTTTTTTGTTTTTTTTTTTTTTTATTCTTTTCCTTTTCCTTTTTATTTTTGTTTTTTTTTTTTTCTTTCTTTTTTTGATTTGTTTCTTTAAATTTGGGGTTTTAATACCTACCATTCTAAAAATTATTATGTAATATTGTATATTTTAAGTGTTTTATTAATATACTATCCCTTTAATTTTATAGAAATTTTATATTTTTAATATATCATACTTCTATTTTTTATATTCTTTTTTTATTTTTTATTATCTATTTTTTTATATATATATATATATATATATATATATTTATTATATGTTTGTATTTATAACTAAAATTTAATATTTTTTTTTTTTTTTTTTTTTTTTTCCCCTTCTTTTTGCTTGAAAAAAATAAAGGGAAAAAGGGGTAAAATTTGCAATTGGGTAGTAAGAATCCCAATTTTCTTCTTATGCAAAGTACATACGACTCTTGACTAATGATTAAAACAAAATGCAAACAAAAATATATAAAACTTTTAAAAAAAAATTTACAATTAAAAATTTTAAACAAACCTTATCTCCAGGCCCTCGGAGCTAATGCAACTTTGCCAAAGTTGGGCTCTTTCCCCGGTTTTTGGGTCATCAAAGTATATGGATATGCGAAATCTGTCCCCCAAAATGGGAACCGCCCCCTGGGTACTCAAGGCCATTCAGAGTAAAGCCTAAAACCCAATTGAAAAATTTAAAAAAAGGAGCCTTTCAGTTTTGAAAAAAACACACTCTATGGGGCGTTTAAAATCAGTCTGTCCCTTTACATTATCAGGGAAAAAAACAACTTTTTGGGGAATTTGGCTTGGGTTATGATAAGCAAAAAAAGTTTTTAAATGCAAAAAAAGGATTCATTTGTTTATAAATAAAATTTTCCAAAAATTATGAAAAAAAAATATGGGAAAAATTTAATGAATTTTATCTTGAATTATATTTTCTATTCCTTTTTTTTATATTACGAAATAACAACAAAAATCAAAGACATCTATATAAAACCCTATTACAAATTCCTACCCTTAAAAAACATTTTCCTTCCTTTTGCCAAAGAAATGGATTACTTGTACCCCTTAATTGTTATATCAGCATTTATAATACAGAATTTAAACAAAACTAACTCAGTGCACTGTGGGTCTTCAAAAGAAATTTAAAGACTGATTAAATTCAATATGGATAAATCACCAATAAGTGAGCAAAATCTGCCCTTGAATTAATTCTATACATCATCAAGTTCATTTCCTAGAAACCTGCAAATAAAGGGGCAGATTTCCAGGCAAATTTACATGGCCCAGTGGGGCTTTTCAAGGAACTTCACAAAAAAAACACACAAAACTAAGAAAGTATCATGAAAATATAACCCAAGTGATTAATAGTTATGATCAAAATAAAATGAATAAGAACAGTTACAACACACCCTCTATAAGAACATCAAATCAGTAAAAAAGAAAGAAAAATTACTGCTAAAAAGAAAATACATATCCACCTGAGGACCTCATCTTGCAAGGAGTCTGGGAGAGAGAGGATGTTGAGACCAGCAGCATCAGTGAACGCACCTCCAAAGCCAATGATTTCTTGGGAAACTCGTTTTCCCCTTAACTTCAAGTTCGGAGCAGGACCAGCTGCATGACCGGTAGTTTTTTAGTATTATTTCTGCCAGTTTAAGTGTAACGAACATTCACACTAGGTCTAAG
>NC_051403.1:5334624-5342412 GCF_015228065.2 Penaeus monodon | reverse complement strand
TACCACTCCATTCCACCCCACCCCCTCTCCCCCCCCTCCTACTCCAATCTCCATCCCCACCTCCCTCTCCTCCCCCTCCAACTCCAATCTCCATCCCCACCTCCCTCTCCTCCCTCCTCCAACTCCAATCTCCATCCCCACCTCCCTCTCCCTCGCAGCAAAGGCCAATAATCACATTGGTCACCACCCCGGCGTCGGCCTCAGGAAATCCTCTCGGCGTTTGTTCTGAATCCACACACGAAGTTTACAGTCAACTGTTACTGCAGCGATAAGCCAAAAACCTCCAAAAAAAAAAAAAAGAAAGAAAGGAAGAAAGAAAAAAGAGTAAATAAATGAATAAAAGGCGAAGAGTTTACTGTGTATCATCTAAAAGGTCTCCTGAGATACGCGGATATACACCAATCGATTCAAGAACACTAACGTATGAATTGGACGAATGAATGAGTGAAGAACCAAATGAATAAAAAAAAAGCAGGGTAGAGTAAGCATTACAGGAACCCGGTGTAGCAGGATTGGGTGCGTGTGCGGTCCGTTCAAAGATGAGATTTGATTTAGCGCAAGGATACGGAAACGTACAACTTGGACTGATATATACGATCTGTACGTTTGGGAAAGCGAAGTAGATCATCCTGACTCGCCAAGCGAAACGCCACTTGTGCTGCAGGATGCATATACAAGAGGAGAAAAGCATGCATTGAAAGCGATCTCCGCAAAAGCAGCACTTTCTCGCGTCCGCACAAAGGGCAAAGAATGCGAGAGGAACAATGAGCGTGCGGCCCAGACTCACGGCGCAGGAGTCACATCAGTCACACAAGAACGGCATTACTCATCCTCAAAGGCAGAAGGCGAAGTGGGAGGAAGATCTCTGAAGTAACAATGCCATTACGGTTTCGGAAAAATGGGGTTACCAGGAAGGGGGAGAGACGGGGTTCAGACTTTCTACTTTCTACTGCATCGGAGCACAGGGATACGCAAGCATGTAGGCAGACAGACAGGCAGGCGGGCGGACATACACACACACAAGCACACACACACACACACACACACACACACAAATAACACAAACACACATACATACATACACACACACACACACACACACACACACACACACACACACACCACACCCCCACACACCACCCCTCCGCACACAAAAATGAGTTGCCTGATACAAAAATCAATTTGCTTATGACCGACGCCGAGTCATCACCCCCTGCCGGTGCCCCTGATATTTGCAACGTCAAACCGGTGTTCTTCCCCGCGCAAGAGAACAGCCTGGCGTATCTGCGGCGGAGAACAGGGAAGCGCCATTACGGAGACACGGCGTGAACTGAAGAACGCGAGAGAACGTTCGAGAACACCTTCGAGTACAGCACAGGTGCCGACGTACAGCGCGCCTCACCCATAAAACAAGAATGGAAGCAGAAAAGGAGAAAAGAAAAGAAGAGGAAAAAGAACGAAAGAAAAAGAAGGAAGAGAAGGAAGAGGGAAGGAATATGATGATGATGATGATGATGATGATGAGGAGGAGGAGGAGAAGAAAGGATAGATGCTAAATATGACGAGAGGAGGAGGAGACGAAGACGTAAAAAGAGAGAAAAGGAAAGAGAAAAATGATCCGCACCACGTCAATATCCGATATCTCCATACCACACGGAAATTGAAACACTAAATACCACAACTCCCCCTCCCCCCTCCCCTCCGCCATTCCCCTACCCCTCTCCCCCCTCCCTCCTCCCCTTTCCCCTCTCCCCACCCGCTATCCCCCCTCCCTCCTCCCCTCTCCCCACCCGCTATCCCCCCTCCCTCCTCCCCCCTTCCACTTCCTCCGCCATCACACATGTGCAGAGGAACGGCAACACTTGTCAGTTCATTTACTCACGGCGCTCTGTTGTAGCCTGGCTGGACCCCCCCCCCCCTTCTTCCACCCCATATCACCGCCCTCTTCCTCTTTCTTGTTTTCTCTTACCCACATTATCGGTTTTCCTCCATCCCCCCCCCCACTCTCTCTCTCTTTTTTTTCTGTCTTTCTCTTTCTCTCTCTCCCTCTCTGACTTTTTTTCTCTCTCTTTCTCTTTCTTTTCTCATTCTTTTTTCTCTCTCTCACTTTTTTTTCTCTCTCTCTTTCTTTCTCTTTTTTTCTCTGTCTTTCTCTTTCTCTCTCTTTCCAATTTCTCTTTACCGGGTTTTCCTCCTTCTCTCCTCTTCCCTGGACTTTCCCTCTCCTCTTTATTATGGTTTCTCCTTTTCCAATACTCTACCAATCTTTCTAACTAAATCTTTATTTAGATCTTACCCCTTCCTCCTTATTCTCTCTCTTATTTTCTTTTTTTCCCTCCTCTTTGTTTTTTCCTCCCTTCTTCAATTCCTCTCTTCGTCTTCTTTGTTTTCCTCCTTATCCTTAATTCTTCTCACCCATTTCCTCTTCTCCCTCCTTCATTCTCCTCCCCGTCCCCAAACCTTCTCCTTCTCTCTCTCTCTCTCTCTCTTTTTTCTTTCCCTCTCTGTCTCTCCCTCTCTCTCTTCATACCCCTTCTCCACTTCCCTACCCATCTTTACTTTCTCTTCTCCCGCTCTCTCTCTCTCTCTTCCTTCTCCTCCAGCCCCCTCCCCCCTCCCCCCCAACCCCACAGCTCTCGCAACAGATGTCATTTGCCGTAAATCGCCAATCACGAGGCATACCCCCCCCCCCCTTCCTCCGCCAATAAGAATCCTATCCAATTTCTCTCCCCCTTGCCAACAGATACCCTTCAATCCATCACGGCCACTTAGTCTTTATTTTCGGTTTGTCTCGTGTTCTCTCTCCTCTCTTTTCCTCTCTCTTTCTTTCTTTCCTTGTCTCGTGTTCTCTCTCCTCTCTTTTCCTCTTCCTTTCTTTCTTTCCTTGTCTCGTGTTCTCTCTCCTCTCTTTTCCTCTTCTTTCCTTCCTTGTCTCTCTCCTTCTCTCTCTCTCTCTCTCTCTCTCTCTCTCTCTCTCTCTCTCTCTCCCTCCCTCCCTTCCTTGTTTCTTTCTCCAACCCTCTACTATCGCTTCACATGTACACCCAAGTTGTATAGGGTGGATGAGGGGGGGGAGAGGTACAGAGGAGGATTGATCTCTGGTCGTTTTACCCTATCCTTTGTTCATAAATATTCGCATCAGCTGACTGGAAGCGTGTAGAGAAATAGTGCTATCTCTCTCTTGCCCCCCCCCCCCCCCCCTCTCTCTCTCTCTCTCTCTCTCTCTCTCTCTCTCTCTCTCTCTCTCTCTCTCTCTCTCTCTCTCTCTCTCTCTTACTGTGTGTGTGTGTGTGTGTGTGTGTGTGTGTGTGTGTGTGGTGTGTGTGGTGTGTGTGTGTGTGTGTGTGTATGTGAATGAGTGTGCGTATGTATGCGTGTACACATTATTGCACGTTTGCATGTATACGCAGGTTGGCAGATGTGTCATTGCACTGCACTAGGTACAACAATTACCTACATCCTGATTACCAGCAAATGCGAAATACAACAACAACAACAAAAACAACTAAAACAGCACCGGCAACACTAATCATAATAATTCCAACATGAACGCTGACTACGGTGGTGCTAAACATTGCACCAAAAGTGGAAACGCTGCAACCTCGTGAACAAAACTGAACTACGAACACCTACAGCGACTGAAGGTCCGGAAACTCATGACTGATATCCGGATATTGATCCTAAGAAGTGTCCCTCTCTTCCTCTCCCCCCCACCCCCCTCTCCCCCATGGGAAGCCCCTTTGTAAGCCCCTCCCCTCCCTCCCCCAATCAGGCTGTAAGTGGCTGTTCAGAATGCACTTTTTTCCCCCGATGATCAAGTTTTGCAGATGGTTCACCGGTGTGTGTGTTGGGGGTGCGTGTGTGCGTATGTGTGCGTGTGTAAATATGCATATTTTCACTTATGTACACACGTACGTAGACGCTCCATCGATATAAAAAAAAGGATACGATAAAACTAAAATAGAGGTGATGCTCCAGCTCCCCGACATGCCTCACGAGCTGTTAGGATTGTCATGAGATCATCCGCGTGGAAACAATAGAAGAAAAAAGAGAGAGAAAGAAAAAATAAGAAAATGGAAGAATCGAAGGCTAAAGACGAAAACATAAAAGACGACGAATCAGAACAAAATCCAGAATAAAAGAAACAAGTAAGACGAAAAGACAAGTCTGGGTTACCAAGGCTTAATATTAGCAGCGTCATCGGCTCATGACACCACAAGGTGAGTCAGTGTTGTTTCAGGTTCGCAAGAGAAATCTCTCTCTCTCTCTCTCTCTCTCTCTCTCTCTCTCTCTCTCTCTCTCTCTCTCTTCCACCGTCACTCTCCCTCTCTTCTTTCCTGTCTCCCCTCTCTCTCTTCCTCCCTCATTCTCCCTCTCTACCTCCATTCACTCTCCCTTTCTCTCCTCCCCCCTTCTCTCCCCTCATCTCTCTCTCTCCATTCCTCCTTTACTCCCTTCTCTCTTTCCTCACTTCCTCTCATCTTACTCTCTCTTTCTCTTCCTCCCTCACTCTCACTCTCTCCCATCCTCCTTTACTCCCCCCTCTCTCTCTTCCTCCCTCCCCCCCTTCTTTTCTGCCTCTCCCTCTATGCCTTTATCTACATCGTCAATGCAACGTCAGGTTTACGGAGTAAATGCTGTTGTTGTGGTCAGGTCCTGAAACACGTTCTGGACACGCACGGCCAAGGGGCTCGTCGAATGATGGATGAACGTCCAAGTCTAAATGACAATTATGGGCCATTTTGCAGCCTTGAAATCTCATTGCAGCGAACACAATGAGGAATGAGATGAGGGTAGGCTGGGGGGGGGGTTACAGGAGGGGAGAAAGGGAGAAAATAAAGAGAAAGGAAGACTTGAATGAGCTACATGCAGAATTAATAATAATAATAATAAATGATAATAAGAGTAACAATAAGCGGGAGAGAAATGCTAAGACTGAATAAGGGATAAAATATACAAAAGGAGAGAGAGAGAGAGAGAGAGAGAGAGGGAGAGAGAGAGAGAGAGAGAGAGAGAGAGAGAGAGAGAGAGAGAGGAGAGAGAGAGAGAGAGAGAGAGAGAGAGAGAGAGAGAGGAGGAGGAGAGAGAGAGAGAGAGAGAGAGAGAGAGAGAGAGAGAGAGAGAGGAGAGAGAGGAGAGAGAGAGAGAGAGGGAGAGGAGAGGAGAGAGAGAGAAAGAGAGAGAAAGAGAGAGAGAGAAAGAGAAAGAGAGAGAGAAAGAGAAAGAGAGAGAGAAAGAGAAAGAGAGAGAGAAAGAGAGAGAGGGCAAATCAGTACTGGAATGTCGTGTTTCCCAATCACAGGCTCTGCACTCACGCCCTTGCAGTTCCGTCCCAGTAATGTATCTCAGTTACCCCCGCTTGCAACATACTACACAGCGTTCCGAGGTTGCTATGAAACTAATCGTTCTGGCAACGCGACTCAAACAAAACAGCGAGCGAAAAATTCCTTCCGGCTTTTCCTCGTCACCGCTACCGACTCCAGCAGTTAAATAAATTAATAAATAAAAATGAATAAGCATCAAGAAGAACTGCCACCGACTTCCAACAGATTACTCAGTGAATGAAAGAACAAACACTGCCAGCATCCAGAGGAACAACAAAATCGTCTGATGAAAACTACTAGATTCCACACCCAGGTCTTTACCACCCCGCGCCGAACCTAACACCTATTTTTAGCGGTCCCCCGCTTCGCATAGATAGGCCTAACACACCGACTCATCATCATTATAGATCGCCGTTGCTTGCGTAAACCCCCTTTTTAGTCCTATCTGTAACTCGCCATGATAAGCAACCTAAACGATACCGAGAAACGTAGACAAATCGATTACAGCATCCATTCTCAGCTCGTGATCATAATCTCGGGGGAGGATGAGGAAGAAGAGAAGGATGAGGAGGAGGAGGATGAAAAAAGGAGGATAAAAAGAAGGAGGAGGAGGAGGAGGCAGAGGAGGGATGAAGATGAAGAAGGAGGAGGAGGAGGCAGAGGAGGGATGAATATGAGGATGAGGATGAGGATGGAGATGAGGGAAGAGCGAGGAGGAAGAGGAGGAGATGGAAGAGTATAAGAAGGAAGAGGAGGAAGAGGTGGGGGAGAAGGGAGAGGAGGAAGAGGGGGGAAAAGGAGGAAGATAAGGAAGAAAGGAAAACGAAGAAAAAGACATGATAACCCGAGACGAGAGCAAGGAAGCAAGAGGGCGTGAAATGTGATGACCCTCGTACATTGGCAGTCGATAGTGAGCATTCCTTTCCTTTTGAGGAATTTCCGGGAACAGTAAATTGGATAAGCGTGAAAAAAAGAAAAAGAAAAATAAAGAAAAAAGAAAAAAGAAAGAAAAAAAAGTAAAAATTGAACACGCAAATGAGCAAAGACATATAATACACAAGCATAGAGGTCTAACTATAAAATGAAAATGTAATGTGAAATATACTGTAGACCAAAACTTTATGTATATTCTATGACTAACGTATTATGCATAATTTCACTGAACGGGAATCGCTGCTATTACTTTCAAAACTGTAGATTAAAACAGCTTCAATTCCAAATGAAAAGGAGTTTAAACTATTTGTAAAAAAGCAAGCCTGGTGAGGATGACTAATGATCATACTCAAATAATAACATAAATATGATGGTAAGACTTTTGATAGTGATAATAATAATAATAAATGATCATGATAATAATAACAATACGACTACTACGACTATCAACAATAACAATGAAATCATCGTTACAGTACAACAATAAAATAACAAATGACTAGCAATTGCAACCATGACGCAACAGTCACATCAGCAAAGCTATAACAATAACAATCCTAATGCAACGCGGATACAATATAGATATAGTTCACAATCCGGTTCGAACTGGAAAGAATGGACCGCGATACAGGATAAAATACGAGTTTCTTTAATATAATGATAATGATAAATGTGGCGATAATAAAGACAATGATGATAACAGCACAATAATAATGACAAGCAAACAAAAGCAACAAAACAAAAAAGAAGAAAAAGAAAAAAAAAAGAAAGAAGAAAGAGATGAGATATCAGATTCCGGTGAACTGAATAAGGGAACATGACAAAATTAAATATGAGAGAGAGAGAGAGAGGAGAGAGAGAGAGAGAGAGAGAGAGAGAGAGAGAGAGAGAGAGAGGGAGGGGTGAAGAGAGAGAGAGAGAGAGAGAGAGAGAGAGAGAGAGAGAGAGAGAGAGAGAGAGAGAGAGAGAGAGAGAGAGACAGGGACAGAGAGAAAAGATGAAAGAGAAGAAAAAACGGAATGTCACAAAAGAAAAGATTCTCCCGATCAGGCACGAGGGAGAAACCAAAAGATAAACATTAAAGACAAGAAAGGCTCAACGAAAACAAAGAGAGGAGAGAAAAACAAAGAGAAAAAAGAGAAAAAGCACAAAAACAGTGCCCCTTTCAGTATCAAGTGTGCAAACGAGCGGCAGGTCGGAGGACCTCACTCCCCCTCTCATCAACTCACCCTCCTCTCCTTCCACCTCCCTCCTCCCTCTCCTTCCCCACCTCCTCCTCCCTCACCTCCTCCTCCCTCCACCCTCCTCCACTCCTCTCCCTACCCCACTCCTCCTCCTCCTCTCCTCCACCTCCCTCCTCTCCTTCCACCTCCCTCTTCCCCTCCACCTCCCTCCTCTCCTTCCACCTCCCTCCTCTCCTTCCACCTCCCTCCTCTCCTTCCACCTCCCTCCTCTCCTTCCACCTCCCTCCTCTCCTTCCACCTCCCTCCTCTCCTTCCACCTCCCTCCTTCTCTCCACCTCCCTCCTTCC
>NC_051403.1:5277124-5304624 GCF_015228065.2 Penaeus monodon | reverse complement strand
TTCACTTATTCCATTCTAAACAAGTGCAATTAATATAATTCAGGTCAGACAGTCTTCCCAAACTGATCTTGGACACTAGCATAAAAATTCAGTTATGAAAAATACTTGTTTCTATGAAAAACTGTAAAGACTCCTTTCCCTAGACCTATTGTGAATGTTCGTTACAGTTAATAGCTGGCAGAAATAATACTAAAAACTACCGGTCATTTCAGCTGGTCCTGCTCTCGAACTTGAAGTTAACGGTAACGAGTTTTACCAAGAAATCATTGGCTTTGGAGGTGCGTTCACTGATGCTGCTGGTCTCAACATCCTCTCTCTCCCAGACTCCTTGCAAGATGAGGTCCTCAGGTGGATATGTAATTTTTTTGGGGGGGACACTTATTCTTCCTATTTTACTAATTTGATGTTCTTATAGAGGGTGTTGTTGTAACTGTTCTTATTCATTTTATCTTGATCATAACTATTTATCACTTGGTGTTATATTTTCATGATTACTTTCTTATTTTTGTGTTTTTTTTTTGTGTAAGTTCCTTGAAAAGCCCCACTGGGCCATGTAATATTTGTCCTGGAAATCTGCCCTTCATTTGTCAGTTGCTAGGAACTGAACTTGATGATGTATAGAATTTAATTCAGACCATGTACTTTTGCTTCACTTATTGGTGATTCATCTAGTATTGAATTTAATCAGTCTTCTAATTTTCTTTTGAAGACTTCCACAGTGCACTGAGTTATGTTTTTGTTTAAATTTCTGTATTATTAATGCTTGATATAACAATTAATGTGTACAAGTAATCCATTTTCTTTGCAAAAGGAAGGAAAATGTTGTTGAAGGGTAGGAATTTTGTAATAAGTGTTTATACTAGATGTACGTTAAGTTTGATTGTTATGTCGTATATATAGAAAAAAAGTGAATAGAAAATATAATTCAAGATAAGAATTCATTGATATCTTACCCATACTTTTTTTTTCATAATCTTTGGAAAATTTTTATTTAGTATAAACAAATGAATAGCCTTTCTATTGCTTTTATATAACATTTTTTGCTTATCATAAGCCAATGCCTAATATCCACACAAAGTTTGATTTTTTCCCTGATAATCAGTGAAGGACAGACTGATTTTAAACTGCCAACCATAGAGTGTGTTGTGTTTCAAAACTGAAAGGCTCCTTTTTAACTTTATCAATTTGGGTTTCAGAGCATATTACTCTGATACTGGCCTTGAGTACTCCATGGGACGGGTTCCGATTGGCGGAACAGATTTCAGCACTCATCCATATACTTATGATGACCTAAAACCTGGGGAAAGAGACCCAACTTTGGCAAAGTTTGCATTAGCTCCTGAGGACCTGGAGTATAAGGTTTGTTAAATTTATAATTGTAATTTCTTTTAAAAGTTTGTATATATGTTTGTCTGTCATTTGTTTTACTCATTAGTTCAAGAGTCAGTATGTACTTTGTCACTAAGAAGTAAATTGGTATTCTTACTACCAATTGCACATGTTTACCCTTTTCCTTGATTTTTGGCAAGCTTAAAAAAGAAGGAAAAAAATATATATATACATATACGTATACATTATATATATATATATATATATATATATATATATATATATATATATATATATATATATATATATATATATATATATATATATATATATATATATATATGTATATGTTTGTATATATATATATATATATATATATATATATATATATATATATTGCTTTAGTATTTTGATACAATGATATTATGATGTCAGTAATAATGGTAATAGTATCAATATTAATAGCATTAAAAAAAAAAAAATAAATAAATAAAATAAATAAATAAAAGATAAAATGAAAAATGAGAAATTTCAAGGAATGAGGAAATTAGGCGAGGTCATATAATACTTGTGGAACCACCTTTGCAATAAAACTCACAGTAGACAGTATATGCATCCACGTACAAAGGGTTAATTTATTTATAAAACCCAAGAAAGAATAAGGATATTTAGATGCTGGTGACTTTGTTTGTTTTTACTTCTTGTGTTTGGATAGAGTGGTATATATGAAAAATCCCTAGTAACAGATTCCAGTTTCATATCCGTGAAATTGGTATTAGCTATCCAAAAAGTAGATCATATATTTTTATATCAATAAAAGGTCACAAATTTGTTGTCTTGTCTTAAGAAAGAAAGAAAAAAAGAGATAATAATAGAGAAAAACAGGAACAAGTGAATGATTTTTGAGATTCTACTCTGAAATACTATGACAGGCTTGCTAAAGTTGAATATTTAAATTTTTGTCAAGCACTTCATTGTAGCATGTATTTCCCTGCATCAAAAAAAAGCACAAATAGATTTCTCTTCCCTCTTACAGATACCACTAATTAAAAGGGCAGCAAAGATCTCAAAGAAGCCAATCAAGCTGTTTGGCTCGGCCTGGGGAGCTCCAGCTTGGATGAAAAACAATGGCAAGATTTGGGGTAAAGGGAAGCTGAATATCAGTGAATATGCAACATGGGCTGATTACCATGTGAAGTAAGATTTATTGGCTGAAATTTCTGATCTTGTAGCTCATTATTATTATTAGAGACATTGCTTTTATTAACCAGTTTGCTACGGATGGTTTAAAAGACGCACATTGCTTGTGTTACTTGTTGCTTGTATTACTGTTCGTGGGCACTTGCCCATGGACAGTAAGTTTGAATGTCGTCCTGAGAGTCTTTTCTCTAATTCATTTTATTCCTCTCCCTCACACACACGCACACGCACACGCACACACACACACACACGCACACACACACACACACACACACACACACACACACACACACACACACACACACACACACACACACACACATCACATGCACACGCACACGCGAGGGGTAAGGAATGTAGTAAAGGATAGGGGGATATGAAGGACAAGGGCACGACCACAGAGGGGGAAACTCTGACGTAGACTCTGCCAATGATAGTTTCTCATTTTGGGTAGAGGGTAGGGCATAGTCTAGCCGATTTACATGATTGGTGGGAAGAGGGATGTGGGTGGAGCTATGGAATTTCTAGGGCAATATGCAGAGTCTAATATAGAGCCAGAACAGAATACGGGGATTACTCAGCAGCAATTAAAATAAAATGGAATTGTGAAGCCAATGTTGACGTCACAGTATATTCCACTGATGAAAAACAGCGTCATGATAAAATAAAAAATCCAAATTCTTTCTGAAAATCAGAGAAAAAAGTAAACAGGTTAGATAGGGTTGGACTAGTAGTTTGGTCCTCCATGTGTTGACTGCACTGAGTAAAAATGTAAAAATAATGTAAAAATACTTATTTGTGAATTTAAACCTCCTTTGGTCACTCATGGTCCCTAGTAACTGCTGCCAAATTTTTAATTTATTTTCCTTTCTTAGATATTTTTATAAGGCAAAACATGTTTTAAAATTTGATTGTGTCAAAAATATGCTCTTTTATATGTTGCATTTTACCATCTGGCTTGCTAGGAAAGGGTTAATGAAGAAAATGGATGGAAATAAACTCCAGCTCTCAATTACTCAGATTTGCTGAGAATATCTAAATGTTTAGCCTCAGCATAAAATTAGGATTCCCTAAACTATACATCTCTATAGAAGCAAGTTGATATATTACACATCTCAGTCACTTTCAACTTATAAACCCTACAGGCATGTCCTCTTTCTTAGTGAAGTGCCTGACTAAAGGCATACGCTTGTACTTTTTCTGTCACTTTTGGATTTGTGTGTGAATTTGAGGCTTTTTGCATGTATCTCATGCATGTTGAAAACCTCCCAGATGATGATGGAATGGTTGCAACCATTTCTGTCTGACTAATATTTATCTTGATCTTGTACTATGGAGGATCTGTACAACTAGAATTTTTTGTATTGATAAATTAGATAGAATTAGTTAATGTAAATATAGGTTAATATTCTAGAACATTTCTCTATACAATCCACATGATCATATTTCGTTAAAATAACGTGATATTTTTTAGAAAGTTTGTGTGATTTCTGGGACCTCACTTGGATAGTGCCTTGTTTATTTACATGGGCACTATGTCTGCTGCCTTGGTTGTGTGATAGCATTGGTCCATTTGCATAAGGAAAGTTACTCACATTATAGACTTAATTCTCTCTTTAATATTATGAATTGATGATACAGGGTAGTGGAAGAGTACCTTGTGAAAGAGATGGGAAATTCAGAAGTATGCTGAAAACCACAGATTCATTGACAACACTCAGTCATAGAGGGTGTGCCTGCATAGCAGTTTCACTCAGAAGTACTGTCAGCTATTTAAACTTATTCTATATTAATAAAGATACTGATTATTGATCCTCTAGGAAAATGGCCTCCAAAAAAAACATTACCTCTATTGGTACATGTCCCCAAAATATGATGTTTTCTGATGTCACTTACTTGTTCTAAATATCATTTGCAGATTTCTGGAGAGTTATGCAAAACACAACATCAGTTTTTGGGGTTTGACTACTCAGAATGAACCAACTGATGGCCTTGTCAAGAATTTCCAGTTCAATGCTATTGGTTGGACCCCACAGGAGCAGGTGCTTATGTTTGACTAATGTCTTGTATTATCTTGTATTATATGTTCTGAACAGCATTCATTGTGACAAATGTAAAGAAGGTATGAATGTGAATGAATATCTTCACAGTACAAGAAATGGATCACTGTCAGAAATTCATGTATTTATGATGGAGATATATTCAAAACTGATCACATACATCTCTTGCACTGTGAAGATATTCATTCTTGTTCATACATTTTTCTACTAAATAATATGTGAATATTGGTTTATCCCTTTGTTAGTTGTGGGGTTTAAAGGAATCAAATATATTTTTTCCTTTTATTATCCATTAATATACAGTAATGTAAAAGTGTTACTAAGAGGTATTTGCATCAGAACTTAGTTTACCAACTGTATGATAAACTTTGTGTATAAATCATACACAGCATATATTTCATATGGAGCATGTAAGAAGAATGATCCAATTAATGAAGCTTTACAGTCTGCACTATTTAAAATAAATCATAACTTGAGCAATGCATGAAATTTTATCATAATTTTATATCTTTTGTGTGACAGGCAGAATGGATAGGAAAACATCTTGGACCTTCCCTGAAGAACCATAGTTTATCCTTTGTCAAGATCATGATAATGGATGACAACCGACTGCTCTTACCCAAGTGGGTAGAGGATGTGAGTCATGATGTCCTCTTTATTGATTTTTACTAATTTCGTTAAATTGTGAGCTTTGGTTCACAGCGGAAGATGATATTGCTGAATATTGATTTTTGTATGTTACATATAAAAGAATGTAAAATGGAATTGGGAAAGGAAAATGTATTGTTTCAGGTAATGGCTGATAAGGAGGCACAGTCCTATGTCTCTGGTGTTGGTATTCATTGGTACTTGGACTTTGTAACTCCAGCCTTAGCCCTTGATCTCACGCATGAACGATTCCCTGACTTGTTTATGCTCTATACTGAGGCTTGTACAGGTAATGCGTTGAAGTCTGTGTGCATGTTTTTCCTTTACTGATTATTGTTTTGAATTTGAACTATTCATTTTTATGTGAAATAGATGTAGAGTATTGATGATCGATCTTATATATATAAAAAAAAAAATTTTATGGAGTAAATATGAAATTAGTTTGAAATCTTTTTTTTTTTTTCACTTCGACTTGTGTGTACCATTGAGTACATATAAAATATCAGATTTTAGATATCATGAGATTAATAAGTAAATCAATATCTTTATCAGATAAAAACTCACCACTTAGTATTCAAATAAAATTGTCATAGAGCAGTTTTGAAAGAAGGTGGATGCGTTATTTAACTAATTCACTGAGTTGAAATTACTAGTTAGAATATATACATATGCAGGGCAACAGATATGCAAATAATTGAAATATGGAGATAGTTTAGAGAAAAAATAATTTCATGATAGAAATCTACTTAAGAAGGAGCAAAATAGAAATAGAAGTCCCTCACTTGAAAAATCAGCCATAAAAGCTCTGAACTTTGCAGGTCAGTGGCCATGGCAACCACTTAAAGTTGTCTTAGGGTCGTGGGTGCGGGCAGAGGACTATGCATCGGACATCATTGAGGTATGTTCAAGATGACAAATTTTAAAGTCTGGTTGAAAAAGTATTGAGGTGTATGTTGTTGTTGTTGTTTTTTGTGATGATTTTTTTCCAGGTTAGTCGGAAGAAGACACCCCCTACCATTTTAGATAGCTTGTTAATAGAGATAACTTTAATGTTCATATATTTACCTAACTTGTCAAGTCTGTCATTAATATAAGACCTTCTCCAATGGCAACAGAATCTCCAACATTGGGTATCAGGCTGGACAGATTGGAACTTGGCACTGGATGTCAAGGGAGGACCTAACTGGGTGAAAAATAATGTTGACTCGCCCATTATTGTCAATGCTGTAAGTTTTTTCTATTTTCTTTCACTTTTTTATTGTGTAGAAGATTTTAATGATTTATTGTACTTGATTATGATCCAATGTACATAGATTTTTTTATATTTAGATAGATTGAAAATTTTGTCCCTATTCCTACTTACTTTATATTCTTTTCATTCATCAGCCCCACAAGGAATTCTACAAACAACCAATGTACTACGCTCTGGCCCATTTCACCAAGGCTTTACCAGAAGGAAGCCGTCGAATCGACCTCAGTGCCACAATGCTCACTGACTCTGTGTCCCTTCCTGTGTATCGTGTGGCCTTTGCTCAGCCGGACAACACCATAGTGCTTTTTATCGTTAATCGGTGAGTCATATCAGGGAAATGTGTCTGGGGGACAAGATGGTGTAGTTTGGAGTTTTGGTTTTGTGTTGTGATCCACTAAGAGTGTGAGTTTATTTTTGGGGTAAATAGAAATTAATAATATCATGAAGTACTAGATGTAATTGATGTTTCTCAGGTACATAGCTTACATTGAGAGGTTATGTTCCCATTCTAGGTTTTTTTGTATGTTTACAATGAACTTGGTTTGTACTTGGGCAACTTTATGCTATTCTGGTTTATAGTAAGTAAGTGGTTGTCACAGCTAGAATGTATGCATGTTGAAATTTTGTCATACTGCCTTCAAAATTGGGAAGTCACCACCATGGTTGCACGCTGAACCAAAGATGATTAGGGATGGCATTCAGTCAGGCAATGGTGCTACTACAACCTCTCAATAATGAATTGAGAAATCCCGAAGTCCTGCAGTGGAATGATAGGTTGTGGAATAGTTATAATGATGTTATTAATTAGTATTATTATCATAACGATAATAATAATAACAATGATCATAAAAGCTTTTCAGAGTATCTGTTGACTGACTTATCAAGATAGCTTTAGTATAAGTTTCTTTATAGGAGTTTATAAAATATGAATACAGCCTGAAAAAATAAATTAGATTGTTAGATTTAGAGTTGTTTTTTTATTATGGTCGTGATTCATTTCACATATAGTTTTGTAAGATTTTTTTTCAGTCCCAAGGCCTTTTTGGCACATTTTTGTGATGTGACATAAAAATCAATCTCACTTTTTTGCAGATATCACAGTGAGGTCCAAATGAGGATTAAAGACAAGATGCTGGGGCAGTTCAACATGTTTGTGGATGCACACACTATCATGACAATTGCTTGGAGGAACTAGCTATTCATGGCACTTAAGACATGTTTATGTATTTTTCCTCTGTGTTAATGAGGTTTTAAGAAAATATCAAAGTGAGTTATCATCCTACTGGTGCTGAAAATTAAGCATAGATATGTGATTAACCTGTTGGATGTGGGTGCCTCATGGCATGCACGTGGCCCAAAATCCAGGCATTAGGCTTACTTGAGTGGCGACTCTCCTGGGTTGTTGACTCATGCTCAGTATCATGACTCCGTGCCTGCATTTTGCAGTGATATTAGGCCATTTTCTGCTCATGCATTTTTGCTGTTTTGCCATTTTCTGAGGTCTATATTTGTCATTTGTTATGCTGTATCATGATGATAATAGACTGTTTTCAATAATCAGACTCTATATTGTCTATCCAGGTACTGTTCACTCTGTGCAGTAACAGCAACAATAAGTAGCATGGTGTTATATTTTATATTTTAGCATTATTAAAATGTCCATAATGCACCCTACTCCACTGTAATATTAGGAAGGAATAGATTCCTCTCCCAGGCATAGTTGATGGCTGTAAACTTCATCCTCTCGGACTGGAGGAAATCCTGCAGGAGATCGCAAGCAAGCTCCTGCACTCCATTTGCTTTGTGTGCTCATGATGACAGTTCCCCGTCCCCTAACACAGGCAACAAATTAACTTGATGAAATGTTCCTGTCGCCTGCCCTTGGCCTGATTTTTTTTCCATTACAAGACATTCTGGTCACATGACCCTTGCCCAGACTTTTTCATGAAAAGATTTGCACATTATCCAGATCCAACTGGTGAAGTGACAAATCTTTGTTGTGATGTGTGAAAAAGTTTGCCTTAGTTTACAATTCTGGGATTGGTGTCTGAAGTGTAATCGGTCTTTCATGTGGAAGAAAGGTATCTAAGATTGCCTTCCCTTTCTTCACATTATCCTGTGATAGGAAGATTAGCAACATTCCTGTTTTTTTTTTCTCCTTCAGCTGTGCAATTTCCTTCTTATCCCTTTTCTTCATCATCTCTTCTTTTTCTTTTGATTTTTTCTTCTTTTATTTTCTTTTATTATTTTTCTTCTTCCTCCTGTTCTTCTTCATCTTCTTCCTCCTGTTCTTCTTCTTCTTCTTCTTCTTCTTCTTCTTCTTCTTCTTCTTCTTCTTCTTCTCGTCTCCTCCTCCTCCTCCTCCTCCTCCTCCTCCTCTTCCTTTTCCTCTAATTCTCCTGCTCCTCTTTCCCCTCCTCCACTAACTCTCCTCCTTTAATTCTTCTCCTCCTTTAATTCTTCTTCTCTTCTAATCCTCCTCCTCCTCCTCTCCTCCAATCCTTCATTGCCATCCATGACAGTGTTAGATTACTTATGATATACATTGGTTGTATTATACTTATAGAAAAATGAACTTGAACACAGTATAAGAAAAGAGCTTTGCTTCTGTTGTAAAATTTCAGTTTCCTTTAGTATTTAGCTAATTTTCTTTACCATTAAAAGGTCAACCAATACATTTATTTTAATGCTAAGAGTGCTATCTATGGTAACTCGTTTGCTCTGTAGTTATATTGTTCAACTTCCCACTACAGCAGTTATACTCTTAGGAGTTCTTGGTGTCTACTACATGTTCCTACCAGTAGAATACCAAGGAAGCCTATCACCCTTACTTTAAATTGCTAGACCATAATGCATTTTAAATACAGAAGCAAGTAACTTTGTGTATAATTAAGTGTAAACCAAATATACATTTGATAACACTGATTCAGTGTGATAGATTATATTTTTTGTGCTGTGGTATGTAATTTGGAATAAAAAAAATGTATGTGTATGTGTTTACAATACCAACCTGCAAGCAGTGTAACATTGCTGGTTACAAGGAATTTAGCATTAAAATGGAATTATTTGGTACCTCGCTAACAGCAACAACAGATAAGAGGAGAGAGATGAGTAGAACACCATAGTTAACTGTTGGTAAATAATATGCCTCAATCATCACATTGTTTTATTTTTTGTTTTGGAAAGTTAAAGAGTATACTGCTTGTGTATCTCTATTAATTAAATGGCCAAGATGCTGTGCACATACAGTATTATTACTAGTGATGTTTTTACTACATTAAAAGCCCATAATACATTTCAGATTATTTATTTTAAATAAAACAGTACTATAGAAGTTCTTGCCTAAATGTCAAAGCATACATACTAATATGATGTCTAATCAGGCATATTATGTACCATTATATGCCTGGCAGCAATATTTCTTTATATACAAATTCAATGAGACACTTGTGTTGCATGTTGAGAGAGAGAGAGAGAGAGAGAGAGAGAGAGAGAGAGAGAGAGAGAGAGAGAGAGAGAGAGAGACTGAGAGGGAGAGGGAGAGAGAGAGAAAGGGAGGGAGGGAGGGAGGGAGGGAGAGGGAGAGAGAGAGAGAGAGAGAGAGAGAGAGAGAGAGAGAGAGAGAGAGAGAGAGAGAGAGAGAGAGAGAGAGAGAGAGAGAGAGCAGACACCATTATATTAACGTATCTGCGTTGATTGAATATCTAAGCACCATGTAACAGGAAACGCATTAAGAAGAAATAAAATAAAATAGAAAAGTTGTGAATTTCTTTGAATTTGAAATAAGGTACATGTTAAATTATAAAAAGTACGGTGAACTTTGCCGACTTTATCTGAATTTGCGAATATTAAATGCCAGTGTAAGTGATACAGCAAAACTAATAATTTCGCTAAAATCTATTATTGCAAAAAGAAAACAAAATGGAGGCTTACAGAAAACAAAATAAAACAATACATTTCTTAATATAGTATTGAACAAAACGGTAATTAAAGCACAAACAAAAGACTAAACAAATGGAGACAGAACTTAGATGAAAGAAAAGATTATAGAGAAAAGAACAAACGACTGCGATGTCAAAAGAGAGAGAGAGAGAGAGAGAGAGAGAGAGAGAGAGAGAGAGAGAGAGAGAGAGAGAGAGAGAGAGAGAGAGAGAGAGAGAGAGAAAGGCATCTTCCATCTAAATAATCAAGATCATAGGTTCCCTAACCATAAACAACTCTACTTAACTGTCAAACTCTGTGCGCCTTGCTAGAACAACATCGGCTCAAGAGACCTTCAGTGGATTCAACCTGCAGAATATCTGATGGGATTGCCAAGTCTGTTTCGTTCTTGGTTTTAAAAATGATTACTAGAAATTCTCACAATTTTTGTTTCGCCTGACCTTACATTGTTAAAGTCAAGGCCGGATTTAACATTGTGGTTTGGTCCCATCTAAAATAAATAAATAAGCAAATAAATAAATAAATAAAAACATTAATGCATTAAAATATACCTCCATTGATTCAAGATGAGCTTTTGCACGTAATAGTAACCTTAAACCAGGTTGATCTACTGAAACTTTTCAGCAGATTTAACGAATTTAAAAGCTGCTTCATATGCATAACTTGACAGCAAATGGTAAAAATCAATGCATTTTTTGCAAGAAAAGCTCGTCATTCAATATCAGAAAAGACAGCGAACTATTCATCATATATCATAACAAAATAACATATCAAAATATAAGTATCGGCGAAAAGTCTCGAGTTTAGCAGCATTCAATTCAATTCATGTTTTCCTGTTGCCTGGCGCGAGCGGCGATATCATTTGGTGGTAGGGGGATAGAAAGGGTAAGGCAGAGCACGTATGCTTTTGAGCGCGTGTGCATGTGAACGCTTCCAGTTATGTGCCATAGATAGCGATAGTTTTCAAGTGGTTTTCTCGAACAAGTGTGTGTGCCTCTCTCCTCTCTCCTCTGGTGCATGTCCACTCAGCGTTTGCATACTCGTACACGCGTGGATTTGTGTGTGGTCTACACAAATTAATTATATCTGAAAAATTCAAGTAGACCACCTCGATTACAATAGCGTACAGTGAATTGTATGTATGCGTGTTGGAAAGGTGTGCATGCGTTCTATCAGTGGGAGAAAACACGCTGTGGCACGTGACATTTTCAGAAAACAAAGACGCTAGCGTTACACTTACATGTATATGATGATGGCACTGTAAAGGATGATACTAGAGGACAAGCTTAAAATCCTTTACAGAAAGTGGAAGAATTTGAATTTGTGTTCATGCTTCATCTAATGTCAGGTTTGCTTGAGCAGTTTCACGAAGTAAATAATGCCCTTTAAAGTGCACATATTCCACTGACCACATGTGCTAACTTTTGCAGTTTGCTGCCGGCACACTGGAAATTTTGATGAGACTGAGGAGCAAGCAAAATCTACTATACCAGAAATAGAGTACAAAACTTTCCTAAGAAAGCGTAGAGTGCGAAAACGATAGCACAATAGTGTAACCGAATGAATGACCTTACAATAAGAGATAAGTTTACGATACATTCCTTTATCCAAGTAATTGATCCTCTTCACTCAGGTTTGGAGAGAAGAGTGACTGTGAACAGAAGTGTTGTGACATTTTTTTTTGTTTTTAATCGATCTGCAAGCAACGAGAGAACAAGTTCTCCATGGTTGCAAGAGACTAGAACAAAGAATATACAAATAATGCTGATCTCAGTATTGTTGATGAACTTATGACCTTCCACTTGTATGTCAAACAAGCTCATGCATAAAAGGAAAGGTTCAGGCACCATGACACGCACCAGATAATATAACGGGGAAAAAAATCCAGGCTGCTTTTCTAAAGGTGGAAACAATTTCCAAGTTGTTCCTGTCTGTTTGATGGTATCTAACAGTTCTGGAGTGAGATAATTTTCCAGGCTGAAAAGATCAAAAGTGACCTTCGTTCTGTAGAAAATGATAAACTGAAATTACTAATGAGTTTGCAGTCAGGAAAGCTTTAAGGAAAATGTTTTGACATTAAATTACCTACCGGTAATGAGCTACGATATTTATGTTCAATAAAGTTTAAAATAATCTCCATAGGTGAAGATGTTACATAATATTTAGATTTAATCACATGATGTTGACTATAATGAATTTCCTTTCTGTTCTCTTTTCACCAAGCTTGACTATTTCATCATGTGACCTGTGTAAGAGAGTGTTGGCCGGGTTGGGTCTTTGGTTAATATATAAGAGCTTTCAAGTTTGTTGTAATGTGCATGTCAGACCTATAGCCCACACAGTGTAGACCTGAGTTTAGCTATAAAACTCCCCAAAATATTTCCTGAGGCTAAGTCCTGGTTAATAAAAAAAAATGCCTAAAACTTATTGAAAATAATGATTGATCAGGTAACATGGAATATCTTCACTATTAATATTTTGAGCATGTTTGCCGGACTGCCTGTGTAAGCATGCCGGGCCTACCTCCTTCAGGGCCTAAGTAAAGGTCTCACAACTTAACCAGCTCAAGGCCTCATTTTTCCTAAATCCGGCCCTGTTTAAAGTTATGATATTTTACAAACACATACAAGCAACTGTATATATGCTGAAACGAAATCACAATAATAGTCGGAAGCGTTAGTAATAGAAACGCATTTCTACGGAAAACCACACCATCACTCAACTATACTTACCCCTGCAGTTCAGGGTTCCTCCTGTGTTCTGGATAACCCCCTCTCCTCACCCCACCTGGGTTGTCCTTATACCCAGAGTGTGGGTGGTGTGTGTGTGGGTGTACATTCACCAAATTGTATAGGATATTATGGTCAAGGCATGTAAAGAAATAGTGTTTAGTAAAAATTACGAATACTGAGTACAGTACCAGAGTAACAGGGTGCTGTACGAACGACCGTTGGCAAGCCCTGATAAGTGTATTTCTAACAGCACTTGACCTGGCGCTCGCACCCTCCCACCGGCCGATCGCAGGGAATTAATCACCTCAGAAGCGGACAACCACCACCTCGCTGTCATGGAAGGGGAGGGGGACATGCTCGGGTCCCCGCATTGCCAACTAACATCCCCTCAATCCTCCACCCTATGGGAGGGATTGATTCCACTGAGAATAGGGATGTGAGCGGTGTGGATTCACCTGCCGATCCCGATGCTGATGACGAAGAATTCCAACTCGTTCCGACAAAATAGAAGACTTGACTCCACAACTTGACTAACAACCAACCGGAGATAAGACCAACCAACGTTCAAGATGCAACACAGATATGTAATGCTATACAAGACATATGCAGACTAAAGGGCTTCATTAAACACAAATTTGACCAATCAGCTAACCATAGGGTGTGATGGGGAACAAGAAAACAATTACTTTTCTTTCATGGAATATACGTGGTGTCAACCGTAGAATTAATGACTTGCTTAACTATATTCATAACAATAATATTGACCTTATCTGTTTACAAGAGCTCTTCACATCAGCCACTAAAATAAAACCCACCCCAAGAAATGGAGGGTGCTACTCCTAAACGAACACAGGAATGGCAAGCTTATTGACTTATGTCTGACACCATAAGCTGGTGCAGAAGTCTGATGACAATAGTGTGCAATATCAACATTTACATATTCGAACAGTCTCCGGTTTTTTTCTGTAGAATGTTTCAAACTAATTCAATGCCCAACTTTCAGAATCACGGTATAATATGAATGGGAGATTTTAATGCTAGACATTATACATTTGAAGATAGTCAGTGTAATGAAAATGGGGAAAAGTCCCGAGATTTTGTGAACAATAGATCTATGACAGTATATGATACAGACAAGCAAATTTAAGTGGCGGGTAGCAGGCTAGATTACGTAATAGGAAGGGATCTTGTGCATGGAAACGTCAGAAGCATGCTTCATCATCATCAATAACGGTATGCTCATTTTTGTGCAGCCGTGGATCTCTCCACTATCCTTCGCCACTCAACTCGATCTTGCGCTTTTCTTTCCACTTGTACCATCGTCAGCCCGCAAATATCTTTGATGTTGTCGCTCAGTCTTGTCTTCGGTTTGCCTCTTCCTCTGCTTCCTATCACCATCCCTGTCAGCAAGTTTTTCTCAATACTTTTACTTCTCATCACATGACCAATAAACTTTAGTTTCCTTTTGTTCAAGATGTCCAACAGCCGGTCTTTGCAATTTATTTTTCTCAGCACTTCATCATTCATTTTCTTTTCTGTCCAGTTAATATGTAGTATTCGTCTGTAACACCATAGTTCAAAACTATTGACCTTTTTCTTGTCAATCTTCTTCAGCACCCAACACTCAGAACCATATGACGCAATTGGGAAAACTAATGAGTTCAATAACCTCAGCTTTGTCCGTAAGGTAATGCTTCAGTCTTTCCAGATGTTATTGAGAGCAACTGTGGCGTTTTTGGCAATGGCAATTCTTCTTTTTATCTCCGGTGAATCATATGTATTACTTAAAACAGCTGCAAGATAAGTGAACTCTTTCACGTTTTCCACAACCACTCCATTGATTGTAACATGTTCATCATCGTTCATTGTCGGTTATCTTCGAATCTTCATGGTCTTAGTTTTCTTGGCATTAATAAATAAACCAGCCTTTTCGCTTGCTTCTCTAACTTTATCTAGTAGTTGTTGTAGTTCAGTGATACTGCTGGCAATTAAAACGATATCATCGGCGTATCTTAGATTTGATATTTTGTATCTTCCAACATCCAATTCTCTAGAGCACCTCTCATAATTGCTTCAGAATATATATTAAAAAGAAGAAGAAGAGAAGCATGCTTGCAACAGAGCTAATCAGAGCCCACTTTGCAATAGTAACGCGATACGCTTTGATAATAGTCAATCTGCAAAAACAAATAGGGTAAAACCACATACCTTTATATAGCGAAACACGAACTTTTCTTCGCTTCCGTTTATGGTCAGAATTGCTTGGTTTCTAATCACCTTTTTCGGCATTTGGGGCACTTGATGGGCTCAAATATCAGGCTGTGATAGATACTAATACATATTTGTTCTGTATATCCACTATATGGATTTAAAAATGACCCGGAATCACACAAGGTTATTGTACAAAAGTGTAAATAATTACCAAAACACGTAAAAGAAATATAATAAAACTTATTATTAAATACATCAATTCAGAAAAAAACAGACACTGATCATTACAAAATAATCGTTCTCACAAGCGCGTAGTAATACAGGGAGTACTTGATAGATCGCAGTAATGAGCAACGCGTCACCTTTGAGTTGGTCCTCGCGAGGGAAACACGAAGGGGACTTACAAAATGATTTTCGTTTGCGCACCTTTTGCCATAGATGAAAAGTGTCTTAGTTTTCGTCAAGTTAACCACTCCATACATTTTTTTTTTTTCGAAAAAATTTCCCTACCTTTTGTTTATCCCCTGGACATAGAGGGATAAGCCCCCCGTACCCCCCCCCTCTTATTAGCACTTCGTGTCAAGAGACATCCATTTCGGTATAAAAAGTATTTGCGACATACCGTCAGTGTGGAGGCTCCCGGAAAGCCATCACGAAAATGGCCCTCGCCAAATACCCAACGAAGTGATATTTCCTCCTGCCGAAGCGGGACACTTTGGCTCTGGCCTCCCTCCACTTACGCTCGATCGTACCGGTGTGCGCTTTAGTGTCAGAGTCAACACAATTATATGAATGGTTCACAGTCAGATATTGATAGCGCTCTTTTTTCCCAAACAGCTGTATGCCTTCCAACAATCACTAATGACCATTGTCCTTGGGTGGTTACGCTCCTTAAGTACTTCAAGCAAACTTTTAAGAGTCCCGCGTCTGTACAAAAAAAAAGAAAAAAAAAAAAAAAAATCCTATTTTTGCGGCATACTCCTCCAAAAACCCACTGACCATCAATGAGTCGACCAAAGTTATATTTTCTTTTACCAAATTTACTTTCATCAACTTCAACAATTTCCCCTGGCCCTCCTATCTGGCCTGACTCAATATTTCAAACAACAAGAAATTAAAACCTCCCGACAGAAGCTTGTCCAATCACAAATAGTCTTGCTTGAAAACTGAAAGTCGCTCCGTGAAGATTCGTAAGAAAAGGTCTTTCTTGAATACAAAATATATATTTTTTTAAGTTAGTTTCAAAATCGAGCTTACTGTTATCAAACCAGGTGTTCTTAAAACGTTATTCCTTGAAACTGCATCTAACTCTTTGATTATCAGTTTTCCTTGATCTGTTGCACCGAAAAGAATAAATTTTATTGTCAAGATCGAGCAAGAGGTCGATCTGTCCGCCCTAATTTTTTGCCAAAATTGCCCGTACCTGCCATAAAAAATATTTATCAGTAACACTGTAATGCTGCATGATGATAAATGCGACACAATACAAATTATAAATACTTAAATATACAGTAGAATGTCACATTGACCACAAAATTTTGATGCTCCAGCCATGGCAAAGGAGCAAAGGAAAGTGAGGAAGTGATTGACAAGTGTATTTTTCCGACGTTGGGGGCAATTAAGTTCATCTTAAATAGTTGAGAATGGATAATAGAAATGATAAGGAAAAACGAAATAAAAACGCATATACATTTGAGAAAGCAGCCAAAAAGATCTATTAGTATATAAAAAAGAGAGGAAATGAGGATTATGAAAAAAAAAAAAACATGTGAGGAAAAGTAATGTGGAATATGAATTTTTTTTTTTTAATTAGATGACTAATCTTAAATGATTTACACGTTTTTTCAACAGAAAACGCGACTCTTATGGTCAACAGAAAACGCGATCATTATAGAAAACGGATCTATAGAATATGTATAAAATAGAGCTATAGAAAACGAGACATTAAGGACTCTGGCTGTGCGATAATGTCCATTTTCCTCTATCTCCGCGCGTTGCTCTCGATAACATTAACCGAAATAGCGAAAATAGTTATTAACATGATTATGGTGACGTTTTACTACTCTATTTGCAACGCTAGTGATAATTTATCAATAGTCGTGACGTGGGATTGAAACTATAAAAGTTTACCCTTAAAATGTAAAATAATTTTCGTTCTTTCTTATTTCAGAACAATAGCATAGAAAACGAGATCACACCGGGAACTGCTAAATTCCATCAATGAGTTTCTATCGTTTGATCGTATCGTACTTTTCCACAGTATATACGATCCTTCCTTTCACGGGTTTACATCTCTCTCTCTCTCTCTCTCTCTCTCTCTCTCTCTCCTTCGTCTCTCCTCTCCTCATCTCTCTTTTTCTATCATCTATCCTCTCATCTTCTTCTTATCGTTTCTCTCTCATCCCTCTCTCATCTTCTTCTTTCTCTCATCATCTCTCGCATCTTCTCTCTCTCATCTCTCTCTTCTTCTCATCATCTCCCTCTCCTCAGTCCTCTCTCTCTGCTCTCTTCTCTTCTCTCTGTCTACTCTCTCTCTCTTCTTCTCTCTCTCCTTTATCCTTTCGTCTCCAGCCCTTTCTCCTCTGCTCCTCTCTCATCTTCATCTCCTTAACTCTCTTCTCTCTCTCTCTCTCCATCCTCTCGTCTCTCTCCCACCCTCTCTCTCTCTCTCTCTCTCTCTCTCATCTCTCTCCCCTCTTCTCTCCCTCTCTCTCTCCTCTCCGTCTCTCTCTCTCTCTCTCTCTCTCCTCTCTCTCCTCTCTCCTCTCTCTCTCTCTCTCACTCTCTCTCTCTCTCTCCCTTTTTCCGTCTCTCTTTTCCCAATTCCCATCTCTCCTTCTCGTTTCATCTCTCTCTCTCTCCTTCCTCTTCCTTCTCTCTTTTTTTTTTTTTTTTTTTTTTCTCTCTTCTTCTTCTTTCTTATGTTTTTCATTTTCTTATCTTTCTCTTTTTCTTTTTTTCTATTATTCTCTTCTTCTTTTCTTTTTTTCTCTCTCTTTTTTTTCCCTCCCCTCTTCTCTCTGCCCCAGCACTCTCTCGCGTTTTTCTCTGCCTCCCTCCAGCCCGAACCCCCTCCCACCCAACCCAATTCGCCTCCTATACCAATTCTCTTCCTTTTTTACCAATTTTTCCCGTCCTTTTCTTGCACATACAGGGGGACCACATGTCAACTCTTACCTCTATACAGTCTATCCGTTCTCAGTCACAAGGCACACACGTCTTCACAGGACACTCCCACTCGTCTCCTCTCTTGTTCCTCCTCTCCTCTCCACAGCCAGCTGTCTCTTTTGCCCAGTCCTTCTTTAACACATGCCCGGTCATCCTTTTTCAGTTAACACTTTCTCCCAACCCCTCTACATCCCCCCTTATCCAGGCCCCTTGCTCTACATCCTAACTGAAACATACGAAACTTAAATAAAATTATCCTCAGCCAACAAATTCCTTCACAACAAGTAACCGTCTTCTCTTCTCCAACACAAAAATCTTCATCCCGGTTTCTTCGCTCTCGATGGGTCGCTCGAGGAGGTTGGGCTAGTTGCATGCCCCCAGTTCTCCTGCCCAGCCTGGCTCATGGTCCCATTCCTCTGTTGATCGCCCTTCCTCTTCCAATGCTCGTCTCCTCTCGTCTCTTCTGCATCTCCTCTTCCGCTACTCGGCTCACGTCTCTCTTTTTCACCATTGCCCCAGTAGCTTCCTGCCCATGGTACCCACACTGCCCATCCTCAGCTCGCACTGCCCTACTCCCCATCTTCTCCCGACCTCTTCTGGATGCTCACTTCCTCACAGTGCCCTGCTTTGCACTCTGTCCCTTCTGCCTATCGAGAAGTTCTATCCACACTTAACTAACCCCTTCTGTCCCAAGCTCCTCCCCCTCGCCCATCTGCCAGCTGCACGTTGGATGGCTCCAGCTCTTCAGTACTCTACTCCCTTTCTACTTTTCCCTAGTCCCCTCTCCTCCTCTTCTCCCCTCCTCTCTCTCTTTTCTCTCTCTCTTTTCCTCTCTCTCCCCCTCCCCCTCCTCTCTCTCATCTCGCTCTCTCTCTTCTCTCTCCTCCTCTATCTCATCCCTCATTCCGTCTACTCTCTTCTCACCATCTCTCACTATCTACTACTCCCTCTCTCCTCCTAACCACTCTCTCTCTCCCTTCCTCCTCTCATCCTCTCTCTTCACTCTCCTCTCTCTCTCTCTCCTCCCATCCTCTCTCCTCCCCCCCTCCTGTCCTTCTCTTTCATCCCGCTCCACCTCTCTCTCTCTCTCTCCTGCCTCTCTCTCTCGCTCTCTGCTCTGCTCTCTCTCTCCTCTCGCTCCTTATCTTTCTCGTCCCTTCCCTCACTCTCTCTCCCTCCTCTTGATCGCTCTCCTACCTCCTCTGCTCTCTCGATCTCTCTCTTCTCTCAGTCCCTCTCCCCCCATTTCCCTCATTCTAGTCTCTCTCTTGCCTCTCAATTCTCCACACTTAACTCCTCTCTCCTCTCTCACACTCTCGCCTCTCTCCTCTCATCTCCTCTCTCTCCTCTCCTCTCTCTCCTCTCTCTCTCTTCTCTCTCTCTCTCCCTCTTCTATTCTCTCTCTCATCTGTCATCCCTCTCCCCCTCCTTCTTTCTCTCGTCTCTCTCTCTCGTCTCTCCCCTCTCTCTCTTTCTCTCTCTCTCTCTCTAATCTCTCTCTCTCTCTCTCTCTCTCCTATCCCCGTGGTTGATGATCATTGTCAGATCTCACCCTGGACAATATTGAGCATTCGCAAATTTCCAAATATGGCAGAATGGGCTGGGGCAACTCGAGGCAACGCCCTGGCAAGATGGCAACTTAACCTTTTCGCCTTGACCATTTTCCGGTTCATCCAGGCTATGTTTTTTTTTTCTCTCTCTTCCCTCCTTCCTCCTTCTGTTTATTATCCATTTATTCATTTATTACTTATTATTATGGTTGTGTTCGTTGTTTGTTATTATTATTATTATTATTATTATTATTATTATTATTATCATTATTATCATTATTATTGTTGTTGTTGTTTTTGTTGTTGTATTATTATATTTTTTTAGTATTCTTCATTTACTTTATCTCAATTATTACGTTATCATTTTAATTCACTTATTGTGTTATTATTATTATTACTTATTATTATTATTATTGTCATTACTATTATTATTATTATCATTATTATTATTATTATTACCAATATATCATACTATGCTACATTATTATCTATTATTATATTATTAATCAGTCATTATCATCCTTTTTATTATGATTATCATTATTATACTTCTTCCTTTTCCTCTTCCTCCTCTTATTCTTGTTCTTTCGGCACCAAAAACCATACTGTGCTACCATAATCCACCTTTGTGAAACAGGAACTTGAGGAAAGATTGATTACAAAAAAATCTGAGAGGAACATCATCTTGAGCCGTCGACTGGCCGCTTGGGGGGACTTCCTTCAAGCTCTGTCTCCTGGCCCTCGAGCCAACGCACACACACACTCACAAGCGCGCGCGCGCGTGTGTGTGTATGTGTGCGTTATCTATCTGTGTGTATATCTATCACCATATCTGTGTGTGTGTGTGTGTGTGTGTGTGTGTGTGTGTGTGTGTGTGTGTGTGTGTGTGTGTGTGTGTGTGTGTGTTATCTATCTGTCTGTATATCTATCACTATATCTGCGTGTGTGTGTGTCTGTGTATGCATACGTGTATACATACATATATATATATATATATATATATATATATATATATATATATATATACATATACATATATACATATATACATATATAATATATATATATATATATATATATATTTATATATATATATATATATATATATATATATATATATATATATAAAACCCCTGATAGCCCCAGTTCAGTACAGACACAGCTCCACACACAGTAGGCTCAGCAACGGACAGACGGACAGACGAACAGACAGCGAGGAAGACAGACAGCGGCAAAGAAGTCGCTCACCAGCTTCCAAAGCGCATCTCCCGAGCCTCGCATCCGCCGCTGACCGGAAGCTGAGAGAAGCCACGGCGATTTAGCGAAAGACTTTGTGATTGATAGCTGATTAAGTGATATGCAAAACGATCGTCCAACTGTGGGGAATGAATTAATTCGTGTTTATTATTATTTTTTTCGAGTGTTCATTTAGGTCAAAGATGATAACTGTATATAACATTTATTGTTGCAGTACAAGCCAGCAAAACACGTTGAAAGTGCAAACTCCCCCGCTAGCTTAAATCTACCGTTGTCTTTATATAGAAAACAACTGTAATAAAAAAAAATTATATTCGTTCTACCCGTTTTTTTATTCGTTCTAAATTAGTTTCCACTTTGTTCTTTCTTGATTCACAAAAGCAAAAATCCACAGCAATCTAAACATAATAACTAAACATCTAAACATCAATATATCCTAAAAGTCTCCTCGCCGCCCACTCTTAATATACCCTCATCTATTTCGAAATATACTCCCAATATACTTTTATCAGCCTTAATCTACTCAGAGCATCACTGACACACTTTTAATCTACTCATCGGAAATCTAAGTAGCGAGCATATTTATAGAGATAATTAATTATGTATGCATATGTGTGTGTGAGTGTGTGTTTGTGTGTGTGTGTGTGCGTGCGTGTGTGTGTGTGTGTGTGTGTGTGTGTGTTTATTTGTTTGCTTGTGTGTGTGTGTGTGTGTGTGTGTGTGTGTGTGTGTGTGTGTGTGTGTGTGTGTGTGTGTGTGTGTGTTGTGTGTGCATCGAAAAATAACAAGTCGATAATGTTCAAGCAACTTAGAAGAATCTTTTCATTTTTTTGGGAGATTCGGATTATTCAGAGATTCAGAATCTTCATATGCAGTGATTTTCGGGAGATAAGTAGGTCGCTTTCGAAATTCAGCCCGAAATCAGTGACGCTGAAATATTAATAAAAGCTTTTCACTTCTCCTTCTGCTCCTTCTTCTTCTCCTGCTTCTTATTCCTATTCTCATTATTGTTCTTATTCTGCTTCTCCTTTAGCTTATTATCATTATCATCATCACTATTATTATTAATGTTATTATTATTATTATCATTATTATTATTATCATTATTATTATCATTATCATTATTATTATCATCATCATCATCATCATCATCATCATCATCATCATCATCAGTATTATCATTATCATCATTATTACCATTACTATTATTATTATATATTTTTTTACTATTATTATTATCATTATGCTTTTTATTCTTATACTCCTCCTGCCCATTCTTCTTATTCTTCATCTTATATTTTTTTTCTCTTTCCCTTTGTTTATCTTTTTCTTATAGTTCTTATATTCTTCTTCTCGTTATGTTCAAGTTATCGGTCGAAATTTCATTCCCACTATTTTCCTGTTTACTCGTACCATACTTGTACAAGTAAACACTCATTTGCACAAGAATTGCACCATACTTGTACGAGTAAACACTCATTTGCACAAGAATTACACCATACTTGTACAAGTAAACACTCATTTGCACAAGAATTACACCATACTTGTACGAGTAAACACTCATTTGCACAAGAATTACACCATACTTGTACAAGTAAACACTCATTTGCACAAGAATTACACCATACTTGTACAAGTAAACACTCATTTGCACAAGAATTACACCATACTTGTACAAGTAAACACTCATTTGCACAAGAATTACAACATACTTGTACAAGTAAACACTCATTTGCACAAGAATTGCACCATACTTGTACAAGTAAACACTCATTTGCACAAGAATTGCACCATACTTGTACAAGTAAACACTCATTTGCACAAGAATTACACCATACTTGTACAAGTAAACACTCATTTGCACAAGAATTACATTCCCTCGTGTAGTCTTCCTCCTCATTCCTCCAGCGCCGATACCCCCTCTGGCGCGAACATTCTTTCCAGCGTGTCAACATCGTGAACACAATAAGCGCAGTAACCCAGTTCCAAGAGATGGTCGCAAGGTGTTCATTAATCTTTATGACACCGGGGAGATGGACGCCGTAAGCCGGGATCCCCGGATGATGATGCTCCGTTGACGCCAGAGAGAAGCGGAGTTTCTCTGCTGTGGACGGGAGGGTTTGTGTGTGTGTGTTTGTATGTGAGGATGCATACTTGCATGAATATATTTGTGTGTGTGTGTGCTTGTATGTGAGGATGCATACATGCTTGAATATATTTGTGTGTGTGTGTTTGTATGTGAGGATGCATACATGCATGAATATATTTGTGTGTGTGTGTGCTTGTATGTGAGGATGCATACATGCATGAATATATTTGTGTGTGTGTGTGCTTGTATGTGAGGATGCATACATGCATGAATATATTTGTGTGTGTGTGTGCTTGTATGTGAGGATGCATACATGCATGAATATATTTGTGTGTGTGTGTGTGTGTTTGTATGTGAAGATGCATACATGCACGAATATATTTGTGTGTGTGTGTGTGTATGTGTGTACGTATATGTGTATATATATATATATATATATATATATATATATATATATATAATATATATATATATATGTGTGTGTGTTATATATATGTATATATATATATATATATATATATATATATATATATATATATATATATATATATATATATATATATATATATACACACATATATATATGTATGTATGTATGTAAGTATGCATATACACATATAGACAGATAGATCCCAGGTATTTCCAAGAGACGATGGCCTGCGAGCTACTTTCGGCGTTTCTTCCCAGCTGCGGACGATGGATGGCGCACCTTCTCCTTAATTCTCCGCCTGCAAGTTGCAAGCACGTTCTCAGCGCATTCCGAGGATCCATTTAAGTTTAAGCGACGGTTTGGGCGCGCGAGAGGCAGACGAACCTCCAGCGCCATTGTTGCTAATGAGTGACTATTTCGTTATCTTTCTCGCCTCGTTTTTTAAAGGTCTGGGTTTTGTTCTCGAGTTCTTTCTTATTATCTGTATTTACGGTTGGTTGTATGTTTATTTGTGTGTATATTTTTCTTTTTTTTTCGCTAGGTTTGTTTCTCCATTCTTCAGTTCTCTCCTCTTCAGGTCTTTGGTATTGCTCATATTTCTCTTGCTATCTCTATCTCTTTCTTTCTCTCTCTCTCTCTTTCCCGCCGTCTTTCTCCTTTACCCCTCTCTCTTTCTTACCTTCTCCTTTCCTCTTATCCCTCCTTCTCTCCGCCTACACCCCCAATCCTTCCCCTATCCCCACCCTCTTTCTCCACCTCACCCCACCTTTCCTTCTCCAACCTCTCCCCTATCCCCACTCCCCGCCGGTCCTCACCCCTACCTTCCCCACACCCCAAACCGCCTCCCCCACTCTCCAATCTCTCCCCAATCTCCCAGCCCCTTTCCCCGCCGGTCTTTACCCCCCCCCTTCCCCCCGCCGAGCAAACAAATCCCCTCCGCGGCGCCCGTATGAAGGAGGCGAGCGAAGACCGGTCCGGAAGGCAAATGAGGCTGGTCCATGTCGCGCGGAGAGTATTTACTTGAGCAGACGACGCCTTCGCTCGCGTGGAGGACTTGTGCTACAATGGATCCACTAGTCAGCGAGTCGGCAGCGCGCTTGGGAATCACGGTATTCACTTCTTGACTGTTTCCAAACGCCGGAGAGGTGTTTCGGATTATGATGGCAGAGTGAGGTGTTTTTTTTTTGGGGGGGAGGGGAGGGGGTTGGCTAAAATCGGTCCATTCTTGCCGTGCTCGAGAAAATGGAATGGGTTGAGGGTGTTCGTGGAGAGGTGAAAATTTGTTTCACGTATGTGCTTCTCGCCGTGAGCATAAGGGATGCACAGTCAGCGTTCTCAATCTGAGGTTTATAGAAGTGAATGCCTCTGTGTGATTACATTTGAAGCCGTCGTAGTAGAATTGTACAATGTACTATTTGAAACTGAGCGGTAAGGATAGCCATATTGTGGGATTTGTTTAATTTGTTCATAATTTAGATGGCACGGACATTTTAATTCGCTCAAGGACATTTTTTTCGAAAATATTGTCTTTCAACATTTCGTTTTTATTTTCAACTGTAAACCAATTTGCATAAATACATATACATATACAGACACACATGCGCATGACAAACACAAATGCTCACACACATGCAAGCACATACGTACGGTCATACACAGATGAATTGTATATTTTAAGGTACAATATAAACTGCATTATTAAATATCCGATTGTCCTATAATGTTTATAATGGTATGACCTGATGTCGTAATCCAGACTCCCGCATCTTAATAGTTTAGATTAAGCATGGCAGGTAAACCTCACACAAATACCCAATGTTAACTCAGCAACTGATTCATTTTAGTTATCCGACGCTGAACTTGCTACCAGTAATGAGAGAGATAATTGAGGTAGACCTACGTCGAATTACGCTCAGCCTAGACCTATAAGCTTTTTTAGTCGCTACCTACCCCTCTGTGGTAGTAGTCGGGGGTCCGAACCTCGCGGCAACTCAGAGATTCGAACGCCAGAACACGAGATCGGTACTCGAGCGCCTTCGCCCATCGAGGCATTGAGGGTTGAGCAGTCTTGTATCAAATGATAGAAAATAGACGATGGCTTGGGGTGTTTTTCCTTTGTCCTAAAAGTATATTATTTACAGCCAAGACTTCAAACTCTTGCTCTCAGTGGACTCGGCTCGTAATTCTCATGGTTGGAAGTTTTGTTTATTGTACTCTTCGAGCCACATAATTACGTTGACTTTGGTTTCGAAATCACACAGGCCTTTCGCTATATCACTTCTTCAAACTTACGAATATGTCGAAGGGATTTTCGTTATACTTCTTTTCATTATCCTGAAGAATCAGTGCAGCAAAAAGGCCGCCAGCATTATTGTATATTTTCCGCTCTCCACTCCGCTGTTTTCCTTACGCGTTCAGCAGGAATCTTCCGCAGGCGCTGGTCTGCTCCCTGTCGCTGCCAGCAAGATAAGGACGCGGCTTAGAACCGAGGAGAGTGGAGAATCGAAGTCCTGGAAGGGAGAGGGAGAGACGTAAGTGGAATCTTAAGGATTCAAAGTTGGAACAGCGAATACCTGCCCCTGTGTGCTTATTGATCAGTGCCTCTTCAAGGCTTCTGCTGTTGTTTTCAGTACCTTGTTCTGTAACTGTATGTAGTAGGAATGGTATATCTTTGATTCTATATATTATAAAAGCCGAAAATAATTATCGTTTACCCAAAGGCCCCAATTCGTCTGTATTTGTTTTGTTGTTGTTTTATGTTGATGATTTTTTTTTTAATCCCTAGGTTTTCGATTTGAAGACATTCCTCACGTGGAAAAGGCGGGTGATGAGAGCGATTTTAACACGGCATTCATTCTGAATCGTGAACAATTGATTCAATTGATTGTTTTGTTCAATATCTACTGTTTCACTTATCTGTTTATTTATTCATATTTAACCTGAACACATACGCTGACATAATAAAAACGTTGGTTCATATCAGTGGTGTTTTATCGTACCAGAAGTTGATTCATTGGTTCTATAGGATGGACTAGTCGGTATATACGTGGGCGCAAACATACAAAAAGAGAGATATGAATGATAGACATCCATACACAGATATTTAAATAGATATTTCATAGACAAATTGATATATGGAGGGAGAGAGAGAAAGAGAGGATGATTTGACTTGTAGTCTGTGTATGTGTGTGAATTTGTATAATAACCCCCCCTCTCTCTCTCTCTCTCATAAAGAAGGCGATGATAACGATAACTTGAATTATACCAACGAAAAAAATGTTGCATTTCCTCAGTCTCACATTGAAACTCATTCCACTGCATTTGCAACTTCAAAGAACTGGATCTCCTAGGGATAATCACGACAATAGCGTCTTCAACCATCTGGAACGAGTAAAGTTGGCCTTTCGTCAGTAGTTCGTTGATATTCTGATACATTGCAATGTTCTTACTACCGAGACTGTGAATTCGACGAAAATTCTAAGGCAGAACCGCCATTTTCTTTTGCTAGAATTGATACACGGTAGATACATGATAACATTATCTCATTTTTTTTAAAATTTATATTTTTTTATTTTAAAAAAAAGGGGGGCCCCCCCCCCAAAAAAAAATTTTTTTTTTTTTTTTTTTTAAAA